>NC_072478.1:70794539-71094539 GCF_027574615.1 Eptesicus fuscus
ACCCCTGTGTGAGCGTGTTCTGGGCGGGCGGCCCAGCCGCCCCCTACGTGTCCATGAATAAAGTCAATCTGTCTGTAGCCGGCGCCACACGGGCAGGGCTGGGGCGCCAGATGGGGGTGGCCGACGGACTTCCAAGTCTCAACCTGCCCCACTCCCTTCTTTGGGGCCCAGCAACCTCGGCCCAGGTGTGAGACTGACAACCTCGGACCTCAGCTTCTCCATCTCCCACCCTCCGGTGGAATGATCTGGGGAGAGGGGTTCTCCCGGGCTGGGACCAGCCGTGGGCTGGGAGGCGGGGAGGCAGCCTCTGGAGCCACCTGCTGGGCGGTAAAGCGCCTGCTGCCGGTTAAGGGAGGAGGGGAACCCCGCGCCGCCGCAGCGCAGGGTGGACGGGTTCACACCTCGCTTCACTCGCAGCGCGGGCGCGCGGACACGCGTGCGCGCCAGCCGGAGTGTGCGCTCCCTGGCAGGCGCTCCCGTGCGGACACGTGCACGCTCACAGTTGCACGCGCGCCGCGAAGTCCTCGGAAACCTGCAGCGCGGGCACTGAAAGAGGATGTTCTGCGCAGACAGACCTCTCTCCTCCCCAGAGCGTTCACGCGCGCACACACACACACCTGCGCGCGCACACACTTGCGCACACCTGCCCAAAGCAGACAGACCCATCCAAGGGGACGGGAGATGGGCAGCTGTCTCAGGAGTCACAGCTCGGGCTTCACCCCTCCCGGAAAGGCGCCCCGAGGTTTGCGGCCTGGGCTGAGGTGGGCGAGGGTCTGCAGAAATCTGGAAGCCGGCCAGCCCACTCGAACAGACCGTTATCGACCTCAGAGGGACCCCAACACCGCCTGGGTAAGGGAAGACGGGGCGGAGACATCACGTTGCTGCGCAGAGGCCCCGCCTCCGTCAAGACGAAGGAGCCGCTCTCATTGGCTCAGAAGCTCCCCACACCGCCCCCGCGCCGAGGCCCCGCCCCCATCGATGCGCCGCTCTGTTTGCCACGGAGCTCCTTTATTTCATCCCCACTGAAGCCGGGTCCCAGCCCAGGCGGAACCCCCGCTTTTCCTTGCCGCTGGACCCCCAACCTCGCCTGCGTAAGAGCTCACCCCCTTCTCTGCCTGTTCGGACATCCTTTCGGACTCCGGCCCCTGGGTTGGAAGGAGCTTGACCAATTCAGTCAACGCCAAGTGTTGGCGCTGCCTCTTTCCCGAGGGGGTGGGGGCTGGGATGGTGCCAGGCTCGGGAACTCCTTGAGCATTGCGGGAGATCCGCCCACTGGGGTCACCTTGGCCTGTCGTGTACTGAGCCTTTACTTCCGGAAGTCGGAGGCGGCTGGCAGATGTGTGTGTAGTGAGAACAAACCGGTGGGCTTGGCTTCTCTGACTCCATGGGCAGGCGCCAGGATCTCCAGATCCCTTTTGACTGAATTAGGGCACTATTTACAACCCGCAGGACGCGGGGATTGCAAATTCCTGGCCCTCCGTTTGAATTTGGCATCTAGAGATGCTTCATTTGCTAGCACAAGGTTTAATTTTTTTTTATGTGATTTCAGTTGGCAACAGCCCTTTTCTCTCCCTATTCACTCATTTTCATGAGCTGACTGCTAAAGAATTTGAGTTTGCCACCTCCTCTCCAGATACCAGCACCGGATCCCCAGTTTTAGATGCCAGAACAAGGTTCGCCATCTGGCTTGGGGTGGGGGTGGGTTATTCTTCCTTCTCTGTTGCCAAGCCACGCACCTGGTTTTCTGAGCCTGGTTTCTACTCAGAGACCACGGTTGTCTTCTGCCAGGGTCACTTTTAAAATCTGTTCCAGGCACAGGCACAGAAGCATCAGCGGAAGATGCCAGCCCTGTGTCAGATGGCAGCCCTGACTGTGGATGCCCATGTAAGAACACACAACTCCTGGGTCCCTCCCTGGTGACAGGGATGGAGCTATTCACCAAGTTCCCAGTATGTCTCAGGCATCTGACATCTGTCTCCATTAATTTCACTTGAAATTGTGCTCAGCGATTCCTTGTTATTAGACCCAGTTTACAGATGAGAGAATGGAGGCCAGGGAGGCGGTTACCTGCCCTGGGAAACATTGGTAGGAAGTGACAAAGGCCACAAGCCTGATCCCAAAGCCCAATTTTCCCGAAGGGACTTGCTCTTGGGGGAGGTAAACACACAAAACCATCAATAAAGGAAACCATGGGGGCAGCAGAGTGGAGATAAGAGATGCTTGTGCAATTTCATGCAGACTGCAAGTGAGGTTGTGTATGTGTGTGTGGGGGGGGGCGGTTGAGCTGTGTGTGCACACTTACATACATGATGGGAGTGTATCAGTTGATGTGTGTACATGGATATTGCCCACATGTGTTGTGTGTGTTTAGTCATCCAACAGTATGTGTTGCACACATACTCTGTTCTTAGAAGTGAGGGGCTGGTCGCTGCCCCGACAGAACTCCTGTCCCATGGAGCAACAAATGCATGGATCAAGATAATTTTGAGTTTTATGAAGAACATAAAGCAGAGTGATGTGCCTGGGAGGGACTGGTGAGCAACATTAAATTGGTGGTCAGCTCAGGCCTCCGAGGAGGTGAGGGTGGGGCCGAAACCTGTGTGAGAAGGAGCTGGCCTGGAAGATCCGGAGACAGTCTCGCAGCAGAGGAGAAGCCCACCTCTCTGTGTCTGCGAGGACATGGGTGTGTGGTCGGCTTGGCTGAGCCCAGCTGGGCCTGCTGATATCTGCGGGTCCAGCCCCACCGCGCCTGATCCACACCTTCCCTTCTTTGCCTGTGCTCTTTCCTCCACAGCTGCCCTCAACTCAGCCTGGTGGAATCCTTCCCTCCTCTGAGCTTCCCCTAGTCCTCCAACAAGAAATGGTTAATCCTCGTCACCCCCATCCTCGTCACCCCCATCCTGCGCAGTGTGCACACAGTGACCCCTCCCCACCTGTGTCAGCACTCTGTGGGCCTTTGCTGGCTGGCTAACCTGAAAACTGCCCTCTCCCCCTGATGAAGGGCTGGGGGCTGTCCCTGTGTCCCCACCGTTCCCAGTTTCCCTCCCAGCTTCCCACTCCCACCCCACACCCCCCCCCGGAACTTTATTTTTGTTGTCTCCCTTCCCTATTTATAGCTCTCTCCCCTCCAGAACCATCCCTGCATCCATCCTGTTGCCTAGAAACTGGCTCTGGGCTGAGGGTGGGGGAAGGCCAGGCCAGCCAAGGCCGGGGGAAGGAAGAACTGTCACCCACTCCCCCTCCCAGCATTGCTCTCAGGCTCCCACAAGCCCACACCAGCCTCCGCCCAGCACCCACACGTGTTTCTTAAAAGATAAAACAAAATGTGGAAAACAGCAGCCTTTGTGATTCGTGAAGCCCTTCCTACTTCTAAAGGGCAATATACACGCCAGTCACTGATTCCTCTCAATAGCCTACCCTGTGGGAGGCCTGGACCCATTTTTTCAAATGAGGAAACTGAGGCTCCAGGAAGTAAAGGTCTCATAACTCATGTCTTCTCCGGAGAAATTCTATGGCTTCCTTGGGATATTGGCCTGAAACACTGAAAAGAAGTTTTAAGAGCACAAATAATCCCAGAATCCATTATTTTCAAAAGGGTAAAGAGAACAATGTCAAGATGTATCACACACCAAGCCACCAACCCTGCCATACACCCACCATACACTCTGCTGTGCCCCACACCATGGTCCCAACATGTCCATGCAACGCCCCAACCATGCCACTCTACGTGCCCCCACCAGGCCCAACTGCAGCTCGGCTCCTGGTCCTGATGCTCACCTTCCACAGATGGGACCAGGGAGCCTGAGCTTGCTTCCTGGCTCTGTGACCTCACCAGCTTCGTGACCTTGGACAGTTCACGTAACCTCTCTGAGCCTTGGCTTCCTCAGCCTGAAAGAATGCTGATTCCCACCCCAGAGGACTAGTAGGAGACACTGATGAGAAAGTGCTTGGGAAACCATAGAGTGCTGTAACGTGTGAGTGACTAACTCAAATAGTTACTATTGCTACGGTTACTATTAGGGCCAAGAGGTAGGGCAGGGGAGCCAAAATGGGCCCGGGCTTACCTGTGTCCAGGCAGAGGACTCCTTTCCCTGGAAGGAGGGTCCTGGGTGGGGACTGCCTGAGAGCACCTAGAGACCACTGAAGAGTGGGGGAGGGCACAGAGGCCCTCATGCCTGACTCCCCCGGCTCTCAGGCATCCCCATCCCCTACTGCCCCACTCCCTGTCTCCCACCCAGAAGGCCCACTTGTATCTTTGAAATTGGCTCTCTGGGCAGAATGGGGGAGAGGGCTGCCAAGGAGCAGCTGGGCCATGATTCAGCCTGAGTCACCCATCCAAGTGCTGGGGCCACCCCCAGCTGGGCCAGGGCCTGCAGCTGCTGGGGGTGGGGATGTGGAGAGGAAGGGAGGAGGCCTGTGTGGGCAGCAGGCTGTGCTCAGGCCAGGGGCTTTCATGACTGTCATAGCAGCTGTGAGGGGCTGGTGCATATGAAGAGGTCAGAGTGGGGAGAGTGACTCCATGGACACCAGTTATCTGGGCTGACTGAGGAGGCAGGGTTTTCGTGTGTGTGTGTGTGTGTGTGTGTGTGTGTGTGTGTGTGTGTGTATGCGCCTGCACATGCATGGGGTGTTGCAAATAGTCTTCTGAGTAAATGAAGAAGAGCTAATAGTATGGACTGAAGTTTGGCTCCCAGCTTCATCACTTTCCAGCTATGTGACCCTAGTAAGTTACTTAACCTGTCTAAACTTCTGTTTCCTCGCTTATGAAATGGAAATAACAATATTATCACTCTCAGATGATTTTTCTTAAGAAGTAAATGTAATGAGATGATGACTGTAAAACAATTAAGCAGGCAGTAAGTGGTACATCACCATCATTATCATCATCTACTGTGTTATACATTGCCTGCATAGGACAGGTACATATCTGAGTGTCTGTGTTCAGTGGTGTGTCTGAACAAGCCTCAGGGGATGGGAAGTCTGGGTGAATATTTCTTTTTTTTTTTTTAAATATATATTTTTTTATTGATTTTTCACAGAGAGGAAGGGAGAGGGAGAGAGAGCTAGAAACATCGATGAAAGAGAGACCGACCAGCTGCCTCCTGCACACCCCCCACCGAGGGATGTGCCCGCAACCAAGGTACATGCCCTTGACCGGAATCGAACCTGGGACCTTCCAGTTCGCAGACCGACGCTCTATCCACTGAGCCAAACCGGTTTCGGCAAGGGTGAATATTTCTTGAAGGAGCCAGTGAATGTGTGCTGTGTGTACAATTCTGAAGCAAACACAAGCACTTTCCAGAAAGTTGGGTTCACTGTCTGCCATATGATCCCATCTCCACCCTCACATACACACACACACACACACACACACACACACACTGCCACCACCACCACCACCACCACCACCACACCTTCCATAGAGGCTGTGATTTGCTGAAATTGGCCTAGACCCAGTCCAGTGTTCAAGCAAACAGGTCAGGAACTGTGAATACTGTTGCATTGGAACTCTCACACCTTCTCAAAAGCCTTTGGCCTAAAGCAAAGCTGAAATGGGGGTAACTGGCTAGACCCCAAGGGTGGGTGTGCCTGGATATGAAAGGGGGACTGTGTTTGATAAAGTGGATATGAACATCAATAAGCATGAGATGTAAGCGTGTGTGTGTGTGTGTGTGTGTGTGCGCGCGCGCGCGCGTGTGCAGGGGTGGCACTGGGGGTGGCTGCTGTCTCTGCTCTGGTACAGTCTGCTTGTCTCCATGGAGCCTGTTGCCACACATGCTTGCTTTTCAGAAAGTCACCGGGATTGTTTTTTCCACCCCCAGCCTGGGCGCCAGCCAAGGAGCGGCAGGCACTTGTTTATCTTTTGGTGCGTACGAGCGTGTATGGCTTCCCAGCGGCAGACCATCCGAGATACACACACACATGCACACACACTCTCTCACACGGGCGTGGGGGACCATGTTGGTTGTCACAGAATGAGCCTGAACCCCAGGATGAGCCAAAACCTGGGCCCAGGCCAACTCGCTCTACATGGGAACAAAGATGACCCCTCAGCAGCCTCAGGGGACACACCACAGGGTTAGCAACCCCCAAAGCTCCAGGAAAGTGTGAGAGCCAGTTGCCCTGGCCTTGGTGCTGTGCTCTAACCCCATTCCCCAGAACGAGTCACTGCACAGCAAGTGGCCACGCCTGGGTCACTGCCCCCCTAACGCTGGCAGTGGGGTAAGTCCCACCCCACCACTTGGACTGGAGTGGTTCGCCAAGGAAAATGGAGGTGCTGTGGTCAGAATAGGGGCACCGTTGTGGGGATCACCATTACCCTGGTGTCCCCCATGAGTGCTACACTATGCTTGGTGCTTGGTGTGGGATTTTTATTTGTTGTTTGGGGTGTTTTTTCTCTCCCTACATTCTCTTTAGAGCTCTGAGAGCTCGAGCTCTTACATATGAGGAAGTTGAGGCTCAGAAGACCTTAATCAAGGCCACACAGCTACTAACTGGAAAGACCTTAGTGTGTGGTTTTGTTGTCTGGAAACTTTCCATTTTAAACGTTTTTATCAACAAGTCCCCATGGAACAAGAGTGTTTGGAGTGTGGCAAAGGGCACAGATGGAAAGAGGCCCTGACTGTGCCCATGTAGCCGACAAGGCCAGAGCTCTGACCACATCCTCTCAGACGACCTTACCGTTCCTGTGCCCGCCAGCAAGACTCCCAGCAGCCAGGACCTGCGTCTTTGTCAAAGAGCTGCCCTCTGGCTGGGGAACCCACTTTGCCCCATGCACTGCGAGCCAGAAGCACCTGGGAATTAGCACTCAGCCCCAGTGTCTACGAGGCACTCGGATATAAATATACCAGCTCCCTCACCCTTGGCCAGGGGAATTCTGAGATGTGCCTTTATCCCATTTCCCTAGACTTCCTGTGGGATTAAGCTTCACTCTCCCACTGTGGTAGCTGGCTTAATAACTGCCCCTTATTGGATACCTTCCTCTCCTGGGTCACTTTCCCACTCCCCTGCTGGTGTCCCTGCACCTCCCAAACAAGCCACATTCTCTCGCTCTTCAATTCAGGTCTGTAAGCTGCCCCAACGCACTGGACCCCACCTTTCCCTTCCACCCTAAGCATTTGGGCCCAGCCATCATGCTCTCCCTTCCTGGCATCTCCCCTTTCTGTCTCTACTGCCCCCCTCCCATCACAGTTTAATGCCTCCAATCTCCTCCCAGCCCCATGTAGAAACCGTGATGTCTCCTTTCTCCCTCCAAGCCCAAACTTGTTGAAAGAGTCATATCCTTGTCGCTCCGGTGCTTTACTCCTATTTACTCATTAACCACCACCACCACCCGCCGTCTGGCTTCCACCCCCACTACTCCACTGACTATGCTTTCATCAAATTTCCATTACCTTCTTTTCAAGTCCAGAGGACATCTCTCAGGCCATATCCTATCTTCCTGATGCAGTTAGCCCTGCCCTTCTGGAACATTCTCTCTCCTTGGCTTCAGAGACATCATACTCTCCTGGGTTTCTTCTGGTTTCTCAGACAACTCTCTCTCTCTCTCTCTCTCTCCCCCGCCTCTTTTCCCAGCTGGTCCTTTAATGGTGGGGCTCCTCAGGGTGGATCTGGGGTCTTCACTCACCCCCTTTGGTCTACATGCTCCCCTCATGCACCAACACGTCCTCATGACTTTCATCGCCAGCTTCCTGGTCTGTCTGCCCTGGCCACTCCGGGGCTCCATTTTGGACTCATATGTGAAAGCACCGCCGTCCCACAAGCCCCTACTTCCCCCAGGGCTCATCAGGTATCTGTCCTCCATCCACTTGGCTCCCCAAGGCAGAACCTTAGAGAGGCAGCAGAATCCCCTGTCTTCTCACACCCACATCCAGCCCATGATCAAAGCTTCTCTCCATCCCAACAAACGCTGCCATGCTTCAGAGAGCATCATCTCTCACCTAAACAACCACCAAGGCCTCCTCACTCATGCCCTGGTCTGGTTTAGATTCGCCCCGCCCAGGGAGGGGTTTAGATCATAGGTTGGTCCTGCCACTTTTCACGTCTTATGAACCTCCCCCAGCCTCCATGTCTTCATCTGTATCACTGGGCCAATAATGTTCACCTGGAAGGACTGTAGGGGGAATAAAATGAAATGACGAATGTAGAATAGGGTTTGTAAACTGTGAAGCAAAGTGCCCTTGTGGGCAGCGAATGAGCAGTTTTCAGGGCCTGAACGTTGGAAAGCTGGCCCGGTAGGGGAGTTGTCCGTGGTGCTGAAAATTGGTCGGGCATTCTGCGGTTTTCTGCTTCCCTGGGGTGCTGGCTCAAGACACTGGCCCGATAGATTTTCTTCATTTGCCATCTAGATTATTATTTTTTTTAAGATCACGGTGACTTAAGGTTCACCAGGTAAGTGACAGGAATAAAAAATAGGGGTTAAGTGTGAGGTTAATTAGCTGTGGAGCAGAAACAAGTGATTTATCAGTATCTCAACATTCTTATCTGAAAAATGGGGACATAATACATTAATATTAACACTCTTCTAAGTGATTGGAAATTGAAATTAGATGAAACCTGTCAACAAAACTCAGCACGGTGTCTGCCCCTAAATAAGCGTTACATTAACATTAGCTGTTGGTTTCACAGTATAGGTGAGAGGGTTTTATCCCCTCTCGGCAATTACAGAATTATTTTTTCTCCTCTGGAAAGTCAAAGTGGAGGGGACTGTTTCTCTGCTGAGAAATGTCGAGGCGGGGTGGGCTGCAGGTCCTGATGCACTAGGCAATTCATATTTTACTGGGAGCCCCTGAACATCTACTTCAGGCTCCTTCATCCTTCCAAGGCCACTGTGAAGTGATTAATATTAGTCCCATTTTATAGGTCGGGAAATTGAGGCTCAGAGAGGTGAAGTGATTTGCTCAAGGGTACCTAGGGGGAGAAGAAGTGGACTCGCACGGACTAGAGGGTGGGCGGTCACCCGGTTGGGAGGCGGGTGGCGGGGAATCCAAGGCGCTTCCCCTCAACCCCCTCCCCCACCACTGGTGTCCGCTCCGCTCGCGCGGGCGTGGGCAGCGGCGAGACAAAAGGAAGGGGGCGGGGAGGGGAAGGCCGGAAGTGCGGCCAAGGCGGAGGCGGGAAATTTCCCCGCTTTGAGAGCCTGGAGATCTCACCGACCTGGGTCCCCATCCGTGGCGTGGCTTCCCCTCTCTGAACCCCAGTTTCCCTCTCGGTGAGACGTGGAGAGGGTGTCTTGGGGCTGGGTTGAGTGAGATTTGAGACAGCGCGCCCCGCCCTCCAAAGGCGCGCGGCTACAGGGCAGCCCCTCCACCACTGAGTCTCCCAGCCTGCGAAATGGGAACCCAATCGATCGGGCGGGGAACCCAGAAGCCCAGGGGCCATGGTGAGGGGCGTCCCTCCCTCCCTCCTTCTACCCGGCTTCCCTGCCGGCGCCGCCCCTCCGGGTTCTGAGACCGGAGTCGGCCAGCGCGCATGCCCGGGGCGGGGCGGGGCGCGGGGCGGGAGCGCGGATCTGGCGCGGGGGACAGCGGTGCCGAGTCCGAGGGTCCGCCCGCCAGCCCGGCCTAAGGCAGCCGAGGCCGCTCGGGCGGCGGCCGCGGGAGCTGGAGCGCAGCGCGCGGAGGAGACCGAGCGGCGGCACAGCCGGGTAAGCGCCGCGCCCGCACCTGCTGCCCCTCCGGGCGGGCAGCGCAGAACCCCTTCTTCTCTCCTGCCAAACCCGGAGCCGCTGTCCGCGGTCTTCGAAACCCCTGGATGCTGGGCTTCGGCCCCGTGCGCGGCGTGTGTCCGGCCTGAGCCCGGGTCCGTGTGCGCGCGCGGCCGGGGGCGGCAGGTGCCCATTCCTAGGCTCCGGGCCGAGGCGGGGCGGGGTGGGGGCGGGTCCCGCTGTCCGGGCCGAGTCCCCGAGGGGCCCCGCCGGCCAGTCCGCATGTGTATAGAAGCCTGGCCCCGCGCCTGGACTCGCAGCCCGCAGCCCCTTTGTTCCGCATGGCCGTGTGTGTGTGGGGGTGCGGGGGGGGGGGGCTTCCCGCTATGGCGAGGAGGGGTCCGCCTGCGTTGATTCATTTCTCTCCTAGAGCAAGCTCAGTGCTCGAGTGGCTCTGCTGTTCGTGAGACACTGAGCACACTCGCTGTTGCACACTTAGTGTGGCACACACTCTGGGGTCCCATCACACACTGTCACACAACGCATGAGGCCATAGGTCCACACACGTACACTGTGGGCCTTGGTCATTCCATCAGACTCATAAACTTGGCCACCTGTGCACCCACCCAGTACACCCAGTGGGAGCCTTGCGTACACACCCAGGCATAGCTACGCACTCACACCAGCCATCGCTATCACAGCATTCTCAACAATACTCCCTGATCCTGACACACTCACAGCCACCCTGCTCTGGCCTGCGTGTGCCTGTTCACACCTGCCCATCATGGTGTCCCTCATGTATCCCCAGGCGCTGGAGTAGGCCGTCACACTTGTGTGCACTTTCCCTGTCACACACTTTCTGTCTCTTAGCTTAACATCCACCTTCCCCCACCTTCAGCCCCAGTGTGCACACTCTTGCCCTCTTGGGGATGGGTGGGTGGGTGGATGATCTGGGGGCCATTTCTGGAAGAAGGTTTGGCCATCACCTTTGTTAAGCTCTTTCTTACCTCCAGCCCAGGCAGGGAGCTTCGCTGCCATGAGGGTACTAGGAGACGAGGGTATGAGAGGGTGAGGGGCAGCAGACCAGGCTTGTCAGACAGACACAGGCCACACTCATGCCTGTCAAAGCCCACAAGCCTTTATAGGTCCCGTTACTATGGGAGGAAGTGTTCACTGGTGGCTGGCAGCCCTGGGAAGAAATCCTAGAGGGAGAGGAATGGGCTGGCCAGGTCTCTGAGCCAGAATGGGCATTTATAGGGCTGCTCTGCCCAGGAGCAGGGCACACCTCCAGGCCAGCTCTCCCATGAGACTCTGAGGCCATGTAGCCACACATGTGCACACCCACAGGGTCCAAGTGGCCCCCATGTGACACAAACAAACAGGCTATGTTATGCATATGCAGGTTGCTCATGTGTACACCAAGCTCTTCTTGAGCAGAATGCAAGAGCCAAATCCCGGCTCCCAGGCTGGCCTAGGCTGGTGCATTCTACACGCCCTCTGCACACCGGGTGAGCTGGCCCACACAGCTAAGGGGTCATCTGCTCATGGGGTTTGTGGTTCCTGTAGGTGGGGTGTGCATGGGGGACACTCTTTTTTTTGGGGGGGGGGGGGACACTCTTACTTCCTCTCCTGAATGTTCCCTGGTACTTTGCCTGTTAGGACCAGGGGATGGGAAGACCCTTGGCCTAACCCCAAAAAGCAGAAAGGGGTTTTAAGAATCAAGGGTCAGTGTCCAAGATCTTAGCTGATACCAGTAGGAAGAACCCAGGTTTTGGGTTCAGAAACAATAGGCTTTGAACCACAGTCCCCCCACCCCATCTGTGTGCCTTTGGTGTGAAGTCTTTTCTCCCTCTGACCTGTGTCCTCATCTGTGAAATGGGGTGATAGTGCTCCCCTCATGAGATTATTGTAGAGTCCACATGCTAAAGGGAGCCTGAGAGTGCTGGGCCCGGGCTGAGCACACAGTGGGAGAGTGATGGAACTGGGTTCTAGAGGGAGGGTGGGGGGCGGTGAGAAGGTGGCGCCCCAGGCTTGAACTGCCTCTTGCAGAAGTGGCTGGATGATATCAAAGCTTTTTCACAAGCCAGGAAGGGCCCAGCAGAACTGTGAGCAGCAGAGCCTCTGGGAATGGTATCTTGGCTGATCTTCAACCCTGGGCTGGGCCAGCTCTTCTAAATATAGCCTGCATCCCCTCCCCCATTTCACAGATTGGGAAAGACCCATCCAAAGTCATGGAGCAAGTCCATGCTCAGGCTTGACCCCACACCTTTCTGACCGTGGCCAGGCTCTCTGTCCCGACCCCAAAACCGATCCCAAGTCGAAGGACCTTGAGCTGGGAACTGAGACACCGGCCTCTTCCAGGTGGGCCTTTCAGAAGGGGCCTGTTACCAGCTGGGCCCTGCCTGCCTCTCAGGACCTCAGTTTCCTCCTCTGGGAAGTAAGAACACAACACCTGCATGGCACCCGGGGTCTGCACATAAACACGGGGCCTTGTGTGTGAGGTCACTCCCCACCTTTCTATCTAGTCAGGGGTCAAAACTCAGGTGGCTACAGGCTAGATGGATAACATACATGAGAGGCTGGCTGTGAGAAAAATGAAGGTACAAATTCAGTGACCCATGGCAACCAACATCAGCCTTAGTGTGCAGGACACCATAGGCAGGGCTGGTGATTGTGGCTAATTAGAGAGTGCACCTCCATCTAACGAGGCAGTCACTGCCTGGCTCCTGCTGACTGTTGCCATGCAGAAAGCAAGCTCAGATTGCCAATTTTTAGTTTTCCAAGAGGATCTAGAAATATGGTTTTCACATGAAATCATCTAACTTTTAGAAGTTAATTCCTTTTTTAAAAAAATTTTTTTTAGCACTCTGGGTCAAACAAGCGTAGCTGAGGACTGGGTTTGCCAGTTTGTGCCTCTGCTGCAGGCCCTCCCTCCCCTGCCCCCTCCTGGGAGCACAGCTGGGCGCTGACAGGCTGAGTAGATAAAAACAGGCCTTCCACAGACACAGCCGGCCCCAAAGTGCAGAGCTGCGCACACCTCTCATCTTCGTTAATTCTCACAACAGCCCCGTGGGAGCAGGGCGTGGGTTTGCCAGGGTCCCCAGTGAGAAGAAGGGACTTACCTAAGGTCACAGAGCTGGTGAATGGGGAGCAGTCCTGTCTTTCTGCTAGGCCACACCCAGGGGAGGGAGCTTGTTGGAGGGACTAGTGTGAGGAGACCCAGGGCTGGGCTACCCAGGGTGAAATAAGGGGTGGTGAGGACTCAGAGCACCTCTCCTACAGCCTTGTTAACTCCTTCCAGCTCCATCCCAAGCCCCCCCTACACCTGCCAGGCAGCTACTGAATTCCCATTTTCCAGAAGAGGAAACTGAGGTTCTGAGAGGAGGCATGGCAGGCAGACCCAGCCCTCAGGACCTCAGTTTCCTCCTCTGGAAAGTAAGAACACAGCACAGAACTCAGACCCTCTCTCTTGGCCATCTACCCAGTTGATCTGGCTTATTACCTCCTTTTCTATAGCCCAAAGGACCAGATAGATCAGAGGTGATCAAGCAAGTGACCTAGGGGTCAACACTGGCCCACAAAAGTGAGTTCTCTGGCCTGTGTAGTATTTTTTACATTAACCAACATTTAAAAATCCAAGTTGGTGACTTTGCTCAAAAAATGAGAGCTGGCCATGCAAGAGCCACCTTTACTTCCCTGCTTAAGACACTCCAGGGGTTCCCAGTACCCTTAGGATAAGCCCTCGCTTCTCCCCCATGGCCTGCGTGCTGGGCTCCCACCTGCCTCCCCTCTCTCCCCCTTCCAATTCCACTCCAGCCACTCAGGCCTTTTCATGGCTGCCTCAGCTGTTACCTGCTCAGAGGAGCCTTCCTCAAGCATGTGTTAAACCAGCTGCCCACTCCTTTGTCTATTATTTTTGAAATTACATGATTTATTTGCTTACTTGTGGATTGCTTGTCCCCCAATCTTTCCACACCTGGAAGGCAGGGACCATGCATTTCTTATTCACTGCTGTATCCCTAGTACCAAGAACAACGCATATGTGAATTAATAAATGAATTCCTGCCCTGGCCAGTGGTGTTGATTGGAGCATTTGGAGCATCGTCCTGTGCACTAGAAGGCCACAGGTTCGATTCTCTCTTTTTTTATTATTTAATATATTTTATTGATTTTTTTACAGAGAGGAAGGGTGAGGAATAGAGAGCCAGAAACATCGATGAGAGAGAAACACCTATCAGCTGCCTCCTGCACACCCCGCACTGGGGATGTGCCCGCAACCAAGGTACATGCCCTTGACCGGAATCGAACCTGGGACCCTTGGGTCCGCAGGCCGATGCTCTATCCACTGAGCATAACCAATTAGGGCCGATTCTCAGTCAGGGACATACCTAGGTTGTGGCTTCACTCCCCAGTCAGAGCGTGTAGGGGAGGCAACTGATTGATGTATCTCTCTCACATCAATGTTTCTCTTCTCTTCTTTCTCTTTTCTTCTCCTCTCCTCTCTTTTCTCTTCCTCCTTCTTCTTCTTCCCCCCGCTCTCTAAAAAAAAAAGAGAATAAATGAGTTCCTAATCAGCCAGTAGAACTTAGTGCTAGAAGGGGCCTTTGCTCTCTCATTTACCACAGTCCCCACCACTCCCGCTTGAATCAGGAGTCCTGAATCATGTCACTTACTCTGCTGTTTTTCTTATGGGAGAAAAACACTTCCCTGTGCCCATTTCATCATCTAGAGCCAAAAAATGAAGATGGACACAGTCCATACCACGCAAATCTGACGCCTGCTTGACCCTTGTGGGCCAGTGACCTTCCAACTCATTCTTTTTTCATGCTGCTAAAAACCAGATCTAAAGACTTCCAGCCAGACCTCTCTGGTGCTTCAAACCTATCTCATAGCCCTGGCCAGTGTTTCTCAGTAGTTAGTGTAGACCCGTGCATTGAAGGGTTGCAAGTTCAGTTCCCGATCTTGTGCTGGAGGCAATCAATGAATGTGTCTCTCTTACACTGATGTTTCTTTCTCTCTCTCTCTCTCTCTCTCTCTCTCTCCCTCCGTCTACCCCCCTCCCTTCATCTTTCCCTCCCTCCCCCCTTCCCTTCCACTCTCTCTCAAAAAAAATCAATGGAAAAAATATCCTGGGGTGAGGATTAACAACAACAACAAAATCCTGTCTCACAGCTGCTCCTGTACGTTCCCCTATAAGTCCCACAGGCACCCAGGTCACCTTCCCAAGACCCAGTGCCCACCATTATCTGTAAGACTACCCCTCCCCCTGTGTCCCCATTTTGGTGATGACCCCACCACCACTTTAAGTCCCATAAGACCAAAGCCTGCGGACCCAGTGGTGCACAGTAGGAACTATGTCCCCATCCAGGGACCTCAGTCTAGGCAGAGACCCAGAGGTGTAAGTGCAGAGTGACATGAGTCTGGTTAGGGGGAAACTGGAGGCTGTGAGAACCCTGAGGGAGCTGGTGGACAAAGCAGGCTCCCAGGGGAGGAGGAGGCATTTAAACTGAGACCTGAAGGTTGAATGAGAGCCAGGCAGGAGGGGAGAGGCCACGATGGGAGAGATGTGAACCACAGAGGAACCCAGAGAGGTGGTACGCATATATATGTGTGCGTGAATGTGGGGGGTTGAGTGAAATGGATGTGTGTGCTAGTGAAAATGGGTGTGTGCATGCATGCGCGTGCATGTATATGCTTTGGGGGAGGAAGTGCATAATGAATGATACAGCCCAGCCGGTCAGAAAGTCTGCAGGGGCTAGAAAGCACATTATGGAGTTGGATTTGACCCTAAAGGTAGTAGAGAGTCATTAAAGATTTCTGTCTTTCCTGTTTTATTATTTTTTAAGTCATAACTCACCCGGCCAGCGTGGCTCAATGGTTGAGCGTCAATCTATGAACCAGGAGGTCACGTTTCGATTCCCGGTCAGGGCACGTGCCCAGGTTGCGGGCTCCATCCCCAGTGTGGGGCATGCAGGAGGCAGCCTATCCATGGTTCTCTGTCATCATTGATGTTTCTCTCTCTCTCTCTTCATCGCTGAAATAAAAATAAAAAAGTCATAACTCACATTCAAACTTTATAGAGGGGCAGACAAAAAAGTCTCTTCCATTTCCAAGTCCCTGGTCTCACTTCCCAGAGGCAATCACTACTAAAAATTACATGAGTTTCCTTCTAGAAACATTCTTTTCATAACTAAACCATAAATGTGAGTCTGTCCTTTACCTTGGCTACATGCATGGGATCCCACCGGCCATGCTGTCCCCTGCCTTTTTTCCCTTCTTTTATTCTGGGCATCTTTCCTCTTCACTCCGCACATTCTGACAGCGAGGAGGGGTCCCTGTGGTTGTCCTGCACTTTCTGAACACACTTCTTGGTTTTCTTCTCATCACCAGCCATGTCCTCCTGCACCTCTGTACACCATCAGTCTGTCTTCAAGGCCGTCCCTGGAGGTGGGCGTGCTGGCCCAGATGCTATGTGCACTGAAAATGATAAATGTCCTTCCAAAAAGATTACAGCCAATTTACCTCCCCAGCAAGAGCCAGGGGAAGTAAATTGCATGGAATCGCGTGGTTGGACCAACATCTTAAAAGATCACTCAGTCATTCATTCAATAAATATTTATTGGGAGCTACTAGCTTACTACTTGCTAGTCATTTTCTTGACTCTGAGGATACACCGGTACACACAACAACCCTCCTCCACACACACACACACACACACACACACACACACACACCCCTAATGTCATAGAGCTGACATTCTAATGGTAAAGCCAAGTCATAAGCAATTAACCAATGTAATATGTCAGATGGTGACAGGTTCTGTGAAGAAGATCTGAGCAGGGCAAGGGAGATGCAGAGCTCCAGCCAGTGTCGGGGAGGAGGCTGTTTTATACAGGGAGCAGACCATGCAGAGATTGGGCAGAAAAGCATTCCAGGCAGAGAGGACAGCCAGTGCAAAGGTCCTGGGGCAGGGGGTGTTCGATGATCAGCCAGGCAGCCAGTATAGCCAAAGCAGCATAATTGAGGGAGAGGTACTGGGGCCAGAAAAATGCAGAATTTCATGGGTCATTCATTATAAGAAAGTTACTTTAACTTCGCATAAGATTGAGGAGACACTTGCATGGTTCTGAGCACAGGAGGGGCATGATCTGCCTTGAGTCCTATTACAATCCCTCTGGCTGCTGTGTTGAGAATGAGCTGTTTGGGATGAAGAAAAAAGCAGGGATGGTCCAGGTGGGAGATAGTGCGGGTTAAGCTCAGGGTGGTGGCCAGATTCTGGGTATACTTTGAAGGCAGATCCATTATGTTTTGCTGATGGATGGGATGTGGGCTGTGACAGAAAGTGAAGGGTGACTCTGGGGATTTGGGCCTGAGAAGTAGCAAGGTGGCTTTGGAGACGAGGCAGGAAGAGCAGGGTTTCAGGCTCGCTTTGGCTGCTGAGCGTGTCATGGAACAGAGCTGCTCGCAGACCCAGCCGCCTGCCAGATCCTCTCCCTGGCTGTCCCCCAGGTACCACACACTTGGCTTGTCCAAAACGCAACTCCTCCTTTCCCCACATCTCCTGCCCAGCACCATTGCCTGGCAACCCACCCACCCCCAGCCAGAATCCCGCCGTCCACCCCCACCAGCACCCTCTACAGCCAGCTGGCTCCTGTCAGTTTTCCCTCAGAGCTCTCAGTCCTGCCGACTCCCATTGCCCAGGACCTTTCCTGAACCTCTCATCTAGACCATTGCAGCTGCTCAGGGTCCGCTGCAGAGAGGGGCTGGGTGAATGAATGAAGCATTGGATAAATGAGACTGGATGAATGAATGACCAGCCTCCTCGTAAGCCTTGGCCAGCCCCTCTCCTCCAGCCCAGCCTCCACACCATTCCAGAGCAATCTTTGAAAACACACATGTTGGACTAGATCCCTTCTTAGACTATCAACTATTCACAGCTCCCCAGGGCCTACACAGACATAACTGGTAGCCTGCAGACATATTTTATTCAGCCCCCAGAGTGTCGCCGTTTGTTTGTTTTTTATCTTGAATTAATTAGGACATTTTACATTAAAGTGCCGGATTTCCCGCTTCTCACTGGTACTACCAGGATGCATTTCTCCAGAACAGTACTTGGCTGGTGAAGTGGTGGTTCTCCCCTTAGACAGGGCGTACACTCTCCGGTTTGCGACCGTCTTCACCACTCCCTATTGTTTCATACTTAGCTTGCTTCCCTCACTTAAATTACTACCTAGCCCCAGAGTTTGTGACCCGTGGGCTAGAGGACAAAAGCACAGTTTCTAGGCAGCATGGGGTGGGCTGACAAGGAAGGGTGATGGTAACGGACGTTGATGTTAGACTGTGGCCAAACTGTGAAGGGCCTTGAATGCCATGTTAGGAAATCAGGGTCGACGGGGGCAGTGAAGCAGGGCAGTGATGTGGATGGGCTCGTGCTTTTAGCCCAGACCGGGGCAGAGGATCTGGTGAGGAGGCCTGGCTGCTAGGAGGAGGGTGAGAGAGAGGAGGCCCAGGTGGAGCCTCTTCCCCTCTGGGTCTCCCCTGAGCCTGAGTCTACTCTCTCTGTGTTTCAGAACCGGACAGCAGCCTGGGGCGGAAGCATGGTCCTGAGGGCAGGTGGACAGTGCTGAAGAACCAGCCTGGCTCCAGTGGCTTCGAAAGGACCCCAGCCCTCGAGGACCCCAGCCCACAGCCCTCTGCTGCCCACAGGATGGGAGCCTGGGGGCTGGGAGCCCGGCCATGAGGGATTACTGCTCCTCCCCGCCAAAGGCCAGCCCTGAACCCCCCAGGCACACCCCTGCCCCAAGCCCAGGCATGGACTCTAGACACAGCAGCCCCAGTGCAACTGGGGAAGGGGCCTCCTGCTCTGAGGATCCTGGCAGGAGTTTGGCCTGCCCACCCCTGACCCGCATCCCTCCCCAAGAGGCAGCCACCAAGGAGACAGTGGGAGCACATGGAGCCTCGATCTCAGGAACACCAGAAGTCACCTTCTCTGGGAAGCCGGAGCATGTGTCCTCGGCGCACACTGACCCCTCATCCTTGGAGAGCAGAAAGCCTATGTTCTGGGAGAAGTTGGACTCCAAGCCTTCAAAACAGGCAGATCCCACTTGCATAGAGAAGGAAGATGCCGGGTCCTTGAGAAAGGCAGATCCCATGTCCATAGGAAAGACCGAGCCTGCCGTCTTGGGAAAGGGGGACCCTGTGGCTTCTGGAAGGATGGATCCTGGGACCCCAAGAGAGGGGGATCCTGTATCCTCGGCCAAAGTGGGCCCTGCGTGCCCAAGACGGGAGGAGCCCAGGTGTTCAGGACAGAAGCTTCTTGTGTCCTCAGAAGAGGCGGGTTCTGCATCTGCGGGCAAGGCACATCCTGTGTCCTTGGGGAGGAGAGATCCTGGGCCCGCAGGGAAGGCGGATCCCGGGTCCTTGGAATACGCCCCTTCTGCGTCTGCAGGAAAGACAGATCCTGGGTCCTTGGCAATGCTGACTCCAAGGTCACCGGTCAAATTGGAGCCTATGTCCCATGGAACAGGGGCTCCGGGGTCGGCGGGAAGGGGTCGACGCTTGGAGATGACAGATCCTGTATCCATGGGAAATGCAGAAACTGTGTCCTCTACAAAAGAGGACCCTCAGATCCCGGGAATGATGGAGCCTGCCTCCTCAGGAAAGGGCGACCCCATGTCTGTGAGAATGACAGCAACCGGGTCTGCTGGGCAGGCGGATGCTGGGTCGTTGAGCAAGGTGGGTCCAGTTTCTTTGGGGAAGGTGGGTCCTGTGTCCTCGGAAAAGCCAGAGCCCTTGTCTCCTGGGCAGGCTGAACTGACATCTGTGGGAAAGACAGAAACTGCATCCTCGGAAAAGGAGGACTCGGTGTCCTCCAGAAAAGTGGACCCCCTTATTTCTGCGGGAAATATAAAAACATCCTCTTCTGGGAAAGCGAATCCTGAATCTTTAGGGAAGATAGACCCTGTGCCCTCGGTTCCAGGGGATCCCAAGTGCTTGGGAACAGCGGGACCCTCGTCTTCTGTAAAAACTGGGGCCGTGACTGAGGGGAAAGCAGCGCCCCTGTCCTCAGAGAAAGCAGGTCCCGTGGCCTCTGGAAAGGTGGGTCCCACCCTCTCGGGGAAGGCGGACCCCGCCTTGGGCAGGGTGGACCCCGTGAGCAGGGGGAAAGCAGGAACCGTGCCCCCCGGAGAAGTGGACTCCGTGTCTGCAGCGCCCACAACTCTAGGGAAAACAGTCCTGGCACCCTCGGGAAAAGCCGATGCTGTCCCAGAGGGAAAGGTGGGTGCTCTGCCTCCAGAGAAGGGGAGTCCTGTGAACTCCACGAAGGTGGGCCCCGGGGCCTTGGGGGACGCAGACACAAAGCCCCCTGGGCATGAGGGTCCCACCTCATCAGGAAAAGCGGAGGCTGCGTCTCTGCAGAAGGAAAAGCCACTGGCCTTGGAGAGGGAGGATCCTGGATCCTCAGGAAAAGCAGGCCCTGTTGCCTCTGGGAAGGTGGAGCCTCTGGCCCTGGGGAAGGCCGACTCTGCGCCACCCCCGGGAAAAGCAGAGCCCCCGTCCTTGGGGAATGTGCCCCCGCTGACTCAGGAGCAGGCGGAGGCCCGCTCCGGACCCGGGAAATCAGATGGTAAAGCCTGCGGCTCAGCCACTTCTCCTCCCTCGGTTGCGGTTGCCGGGAGCGGCGGGGGCCCCGTGCAGCCAGCGCCAGCGGTCAGCACGGAGGCCTGCAGCCTGGGCCAGAAAGACCCCATGGCCGCTGGGGCCCGGGGCAGCCCAGGCCCGGAGGCCGCTGCCCCCCCGCCAGGGCCGCGGACTCGTGACAACTTCACTAAGGCGCCGTCGTGGGATGCCGGTGCCCCGCCGCCGCGCGAGGACGCGGGCACGCAGGCGGGCGCGCAAGGCTGCGTGTCGGTGGCTGTGAGCCCCATGTCTCCGCAGGACGGCGCGAGCGGCCCAGCCTTCAGCTTCCAGGCGGCGCCGCGCGCGCCCAGCCCTGCGCCCAGGCCGCCCTCGCGTCGGGACGCGGGGCTGCAGGTGTCGCTGGGGGCTGCCGAGATGCGCTCTGTAGCCACTGGACCTATGACGCCGCAGGCCTCCGTACCGTCCACCGCGCCGCCCGCCTTCCCCGAGGTGCGGGTGCGGCCTGGCTCGGCGCTGGCTGCCGCCTTGGCGCCCCCGGAGGCGGCCGAGCCCGTGCGCGACGTGAGCTGGGACGAAAAGGGCATGACGTGGGAGGTGTACGGCGCCTCCATGGAGGTGGAGGTGCTGGGCATGGCCATCCAGAAACACCTGGAGCGACAGATCGAGGAGCACGGCCGCCAAGGGGCACCCGCACTGCCCCCAGCCGCCCGCCTGGGCCCGGGCCGCGCGGGTTCGGTGCGTGCTGCGCCCCCCGAGGGTGCCGCCAAGCGCCCGCCAGGCCTCTTCCGCGCGCTGTTGCAGAGCGTGCGCCGGCCTAGGTGCTGCTCACGAGCCGGACCCACGGCCGAGTGATCAGCTCCCCTTTTGTACGCCCCGGTTTCCAACCTTCTCAGGCTCCCTTCTTGACCCCAGATCCCTGGAAGGGATCCCCTGGACACGCCACAGGCCTCCAAGGTATGGGCAGCGTCTAGGGCCTTCTCGTCCTCTTTTTTCAGCCCCCTCCCCTCCCACACAAATGAACCCTCTCTACCCAGCTCCCTCCTGGTCATGAGTCCACGAGCCCAGCCCTGACTCCCCACTGTCCCCTCACAGCTCTCCGCTCCACTCCCTCCCGGTCACACTGGGCGACCTCAGGGACCTGCTCAGTACCCCAGCCCTGAGGGCTGGTGGGCTGCCAGTGTCAGCCAGGTCCCCAGAATGGGAGAGACTGTGTGCATAAGCTCCAAGTGTGCAAGGATGGGTGTGCGAGGCCCCAGAGTGTGCAAGGCTCTGAATGTGAGGCCCTGGGCGTGTGTGAAATCGTGTCCTCCCCACGGGCTTTCCCCATGGCCCAGGCATCTCTTGCATGCTGGTAGTCGTCCCCAATTCCTGTCTCCCCCTCACCTGGCCCAACTCCCAGCCCTATGTCCACCCTCACAGGACACTCTTTACAAATCCCCAGAGGGGGGAGGCAGCTGCAGGAGTGCCCTGGCCCTGCAGTTGAAAGGAGTCTCAGAAAGGTCAGAGGGTCTCAGACAGGTCTGGGTTACAGGTCTTGGGCCACAGGCAGACTGAGTGGCCGCTGGTCTTGGGTATTGGGGCAGAACGGAGAGCTCATTCTACAACCACAGTTGTCCTTTAAAGGCTTCCCTCTCCAGCCTCTTGTACCCCCTGTGCTGTGAGCCCCACAAGTCTCTGAAGACCCCTCAGAACACCTAGTCCCACCCCTCCAGCCGTGGTTTTTGGCTACAAACTGTCACAGTATACATTGGTAATAAAATGTTCCCCCAACTCTCATCAGGTGTGATTGGCTACAAGCAGAAGGGAGCAGAGCAGCACGATACTAGTGTATTATTATATGCAGGGACAGTAGGTATCGTTGGGGGAAAACAGAATCTCTTCCGAGGTAGACCAGGAGAGGGGCCCATGCAGGGCCCTGTGGCAGGGCCCCATCACAGGTCTGTGGTGTCCAGGCCAGCATTGGTGAAGGACAACCCCTGCTGCTGTCCACCTGTGCCCGCCGTCCTTCCTGATAGCACCACGCTCAGGGGCTCTGCGTCCGGCTCCATCGGACTCTGTCGGGGCTCCTTCTGTAGGGGGAGAGAGGAGAGGTGTGAAGGGCAGGGACAAGATGGGGTGATGTCTCCAGGCCCTAAGGAAGTGGGTAGGCCTTCTAGCCCACACAAACAGATGGCTCCTTGGCCGGGGTCCCACCCTGCTCCTCTTGGGGCCTCCGTTCTCTGGCTGCGTCCCAGAGGTGTCCATGCCACTGGAGGTGCAGATGGACCCAAGGGAAGGGCTGGACCTCACTTGATGGGCGAACTACTCTGGCCTTTGCCCCATCCACAGACACAGCAGCACTGTGGTGTTCTGCCCAGTCCTGAATAATGCCAGGCCCTCGATCCTGTGCCAACGAGCCAGTCCAGCAAAGTTCCTGCCACCTGCACCCCACGGCAGGCACCGTGCTGGCAGGCTGCGTTAATGGCGCCGTCTGTCCATTACCTGAAGTACCCACAGGAATCCCGTGAGGGAGGAATTGTGTGCCCCACTTTACAGATGTGGAAACGGAAGCTGAGAGGGCTCTCATGGCCAGGCAGGGGCAGCGCAGGGTTTGGGCCGCTGGCCTTGCTGGCTCTAAAGTTTGTCCACAGCACAACGCTGCCTCTGGTGCAATCTGACATCTTCTGCAGCCAGGGTCTCGCTCTGTTCATTGTGGTGCACACCCACACATCTCCCTGCCTTCCCCCCGCCCCCTTGTGACATGCTGCACACACACAGCCAGACAGACACACTTCAGAACTGAACCCTTCAGTAGACCAGGCAGCCCCCAGGCTCCGCTACTGCCCAGCCGAGCACCACAGGCAGAGCCCAGCACCGTCCCTGGGGGACCACAAGGGCCTTTTCAGGCTGGGGCTGTTCCCTGTAAACAGTGGAACCTCTGAGCGGCCCCAGGTCAGGCTAAACATTCTCCGTGTGCTCCCTAGAGCCCTCGCCACTAACCCGCCTCGGGAGCTGTTGGCACGGTGCAGCCCAGGAAGATGCTGCTCGCCTTGGAGACAAGACCTGGGTTCTAGTCTGTACTTGACTTGCAAGCGTTCTGACCTTGGGCCAGGCAGCACCCCTCCCTGGCCCTAGTTGTTTTAAACGGTAGGATTGGATGATCCCTCGGGTTTCTGATACCTCCCACACAAACACAGAGGTCTTGAGTGAGTCAGGGCGCCAGGGATCTGAGGAAAAAGGCCCCCCACTGTGTTCCCACTCAGCCAAGGGAGAAGAGGGGCAGCCAGTTCCTGAGAAGGCCCCAGGGCCTCCGGGCCTGCCTACTGCTACAGGAGAGGGGGTGGGACCTCGGCAGCTTCTGGAAATATGATGACCCCCTGCCATCCCAGGACCGTCTTGGCTCTCTCCTGGCTTTGAAGGCTCTCCGTGGCCTGGCCCCCTCCCTCTCCAGACTCTTCAGAGCTCTCCACCTTTCCCAGCCCACAGGTCCAGCCCCACTGCTGGGGCCCCTGACTGCATTTCCCTCTGGGGAGCACCTTTGGCCTCCGCCTGTCTGGCCACCAGCTCTGGCAGGCGAGACTATTTCCTTCTGCCTCCGTTACCCCTCAACGTGTCCGTTGGAGTTTTCCAACCCATCTTCAACCAGACATGAGCTGTTTACCCAGGGACCTCTACCACTGCCTGGTGGCCTGGATTGCCATCTATGACTCCCATCCTTGGGGTCCTGTTTGGAGGCCTCCATGTTACAGCCAGATCTCTGTGCAACAGTCTGGTATTTTAATGCCCATGAGGGGCTTTGGTTGGCCAAGTCCTTCCATGTAAGGCATTCTCCAGGGAAATTAAGGACTGAAGGAATGGTGGGGGGGCCCAGAGAGCAGGACATAGCTGAGGGTAGGACCCAGAGGGCCGTGGATACCTAACCATCCCACACACACCGAACCTCTGATTATTAAAGTTCGTGGGCCTTAGAGCTGCTTCTCCAGAGGTGGCTTTCAAAATGGGAAGGAGAGATGGTAGTTCCTTCCGGTTCTGGCGCCCACCCCTGCAGGGAGAGGACCCATCATGCACCCCTCTCCTGCTTCTCAATCCTGCCTGCACATGAGAACCCCAGGGCTTTCACAACACGTTCATGCCAGGCCCACCTCAGCCCTCGGATCAGAGTGCCTGGGCTGTGGCCCAGTATTTCTAAAGAGCTCCCCATGTGATTCTAAGCAGCAGCCGGGCTGTGTGAACTCTTGAGCCAATAGAACCAGCTAACTTATTGAACAAATGATGGTACTATTGTTCATTTGAGCCTACCTTCTCTCCTTTGCTAGGTTATATTCACCTCCATATCTCCTCCCCCCCACCCCCACCCCCCAGCTCTTCTATAAGGGATATAAAGGCAGGGAAGCAGATATTTTAGCACTTACTTTGCGCCAGGTGGTTTTTATACCCACTCTTATTTCATCCTCACAACAGCCCTACATGGTTGCTGTTCTGATCCCCATTTGCAGGTGAGAAAACAAAACCAGAGGGAGAAGTCACCCACCCAGGGTCACAGTGAATAGTAGAGGAGCAAGGCTTGGACCCCATTCCAAAGCCATAAGGTGTCTCAGGGCCGGGAGCAGAAATGCTAAGTCAAAAGCAGATCCTTCTGCTCTGTCCTGAACCCCACCCCTTCAGAGAAGGACCCCAGGTCAGAATCCCCAGGCAACAACTAAGCCCCATCTTGCCTTGATTTCCTGTTTGTTCTTTTCCAGGTCCACAGAGTTGTCATCCAGGGAGTTGAGGCTATAGGGGAGACGATGGAATTCAGATAGTTGGCAGGCCCACTCCTCCCTGTCTGTGGTCAAAACCACCATTGCCTCTACCTTCTTCTCTACCACACCATCATCATCACCACCACCATCACAGCCACCATCACCATCACACCATCACCAGCACCATCATCACCACCACCATCACAACCACCATCACCATCATCATCAGCAACACCATCACCACCACCATCACTCCCACCATCACCATCACACCATCACTACACCATCACAGCCACCATCACCACCATCACCATCACCATCACCATCCACACCACCATCACCATCACCACCATCACCATCACACAATCACCACACCATCACAGCCACCACACCATCACCATCATCACCACCATCACTACCACCACCTCCACCACTATCACCACCACCATCATCACTACAGCCACCACCACCACCACCACCATCACAATCATCACTACCACCTCTATCACCACCACCATGTCATCACTACTATCTCTACCATCATCACCACCAGCTCCATCACCAACTCCACCACCACCCATCATCACCACCACTACCTGCACCATCACTACCACCACCAACCAGCATGGTTATAAGTGACACTGCTCACCTGAGATGGTCCAGGTCACTGGAGGAAGATTGGGACTCAAAGCCCAGGTCCTTGGTGGGGAGGTTCAGCATGGGATTGGCTCTGGAGAAAAGGCCTAGTCAAGCGGCTGTGTGCCTCGGCCGCCCCATGGGGCCTCTTACCCACCCTTTGAGTCCCACTCACCGATCAGCAGTGTACATGTTCGTCCCAGGGATGGCAGAGGTTGAGGGCATCACCCCTGCTGCTGTTTTCCGGGCCTCCTTGGCAGCCTTTATGGCCCGAAGCTTCCGGCGGTAGCTGTGGGAACCAGGAAAGGGGTCACTACTTTCCCTGCACACCCACTGTGTGTCCAGTGAGGCCCTGGGAGTGTGGCTTCACAACAACCCTGGCAAGGAAGAGCATTCCCTCCATTTCCAGGGACAAGTAACTGTCAAGGAAGGAAAAGGATTTGCCAAAGGCCACACAGTTGACTAGTGTCAAGGCCTAGACTCAAACCCAGATGTGACCGCTGACTGCAAATGATTGGAAAAGGAAAAAGAAACAGCATTTATTAAATGCATTTTAGGTGCCAGACATCTTGCTGGGTGTGAGATGCACATTGCTTCCTTGAGGGCTTTGCGGAATCTAGTCTCATGCCCGTTATGCAGATGAGGAAACTGAGGCTTGAGGAGGGGAGATGACCCAAGATGTCACAACAGGTCAATGGGGATGGAATACAGATATACCTGACACCTAAACCCAAGCTCTATTTACCCTCTCTCCCTTATGGCTTGGGGGTGGGGGCGGAGGCGGGGCTGGAGACACAGGATGGTGAGAACGGTACCTCTTTCGGACACACATGAGGGCCATGGTCATGATCACAATGACCAGCAGCAAAGCCACTCCCAATCCTATGATGACGCTACTGAGCATCTTCGACACATCTGACGTCGGACTACCCTGGGAGCCCTGGAGAAAGAGTGTGAGGGAGGCTCTGGGGTCCACAGACATACCCCACCCCCCTGCCCCCCTGCTTTCTTCCTGCGGTCACTCACCAGCACCACCAGCCCCAGCTGCAGCAGCTGTGTCAGTGCATCCTGGTCTTCCCGGATCATCCTGTCCACAGAGCCCCGCTCAGGCCCGAGGGACATTGGCATCCCCCAGGCTTCCTGGTCACCCTCCTGCCCCACCCCCATGGGCAGTCCCACTCACACACTCAGCTCATCAAGTGTCAGGGCCGACCCATTCGAGAAGACAAAGTAGGCATCGAGGTAGGAACGGCCTCGGTCCCTGGAATGGGCAGGGGTGAAGCGTGAACAGCAGCCTAGAACCACCCAGCAGCCCCTCCTGCTGCTTCTCTTCCTCACCAACCACTGGGCCTGCGGGCACTCACCGAGCTGTGGACTCTATGTCCTTAATGTCCACAATGTAGACAGTAGTCCTGGTCGCCTGGGCCAGAGCACTGCAAAGGGGCAGGTGTCACAGAGGCCTGGGGTAGGGGCCTTAAGCCAGGCCTGTGGCCAGGGCTCTGCCAGTGAAGTTAGGGATTGTGTGAATTAGGAAGGGGCACTTCCACTGGACAGCTCCATTGGCTAAGAAGGTAGCACCTCTGTGCCAATAGAGAAGGGAGCTCTTCCTCTGGGACTGGGTTAACAGCTTAGCAAGCAGAGGGCACAGCCTTAGCAACTATACACGACAGCCCTACTGAGGTTTTTCCCTGCCCAGCCAACCATAGGCGTCTGGGGACATGCAGAAAGGAGGTGCAGGTACAGGGTCAAAGACAGGGACAAGATAGGAGTCTGAGGCAGGGCTGAGAGACATTCCATCCAGGTCTTATCAGGGACCAGGCTCACAGGCCATGTTCTTCCCCACACCCCCTTCCAGGCTCCCCAGACCTACTCCTTAATCTTGTTCGTGTTGGCGCCCACCTCCTCCTTGCTCGTGGAGAACTGCAACCTCACACGGTAACTCTGATCCACAGTGAAGAGCTATGGAGGAGGGCATGGGAGAAGATGAGGTACAAGGGAGCCAGGGCTGGCAGAGGACACCAGGGCTGGAGGCAGGGCCCAAAGCTCACATTCAGGGTGATGTTGGCTTCCAGGGCAGGACCCACTGAAGGTTTGTCCTGGGCCTGGACTGTCACTTGGTAGGTGCCTTGGAGAGTGGCATCAAGGCTAGTCACCAGCCTATGGAAGGTAAGAGGGAACAACTCAGCCTTGGAACTCAAGCTGGAGTCCTCTGGAACCCACTTGTACCCTTCCAAGGACGGGGAACTCACCGCCTTGAGGTCCCCTTTGGGCTCCCCCCACCCCCATCCAGGGGCTGCCCGTAGTTACGCAATGTGGCCAATGAACACATCAGCCTCTGGAGAGGTGGAGACGCTGAAGAAGCCCTGGAAAGGGATCACGGCCCCGTCCTTAGTGATGAAATCCACTTGGAGGATGGAGAACACGATGGCCCCGTTGCTCCCTGAGTCATTGTCTCTGGCCTGGGAGCAGGAGTGGACAACCTCTGTGGGCCAGGCCAGGGACCCCTCGCCCCCAGCAGGAATCAGAGGCTAGGGTGGCCTGGAAGGCTGGTCTGCGTAATCTCTCTCAGCCGTCCGCAGGCCACCCCAACTGAGCAAATGCTTTAAACAAATTCAAGTTCTGGCAAGTCCCTGCCTCTGGCCCTCCAACCCAACAGGTTACCAGCCCAAAGTCCCTTTTATGCATTAATCCCACCCTGCCCCACCCACCCATTTCCAACACACACACTCAGATTTCCTGAGCACCTACTGTGTGCCAGGCTCCTTCCCTTGGAGCCCTCATTTCAGTGCTTACTGACGTGAGTACAAATTCCCCGAATGAACTATAAAATGACTGGGAGAGAGGGCACAAACATTTTTATTCATTCTAATGCTTTTTAGAGAAAAATACAGCCAACACACAGAAGTATGAGTCCACTGTGTCACTGTTCAGGATGAGGCCTAAGCTGGTGTTTAATTTTTTTTTAAAAAAGTCAATTTAAAGAAAATTGCTCAAGCCATGGCCAGACACATGACATTGGAAGACAAGTGGCTAAAGACTGGAAAACTGACTTTGAAAGAAACTGAGGCTCCAAGAGAGACCTTGTCCTACCAAAAACTCAGCTCTAATGCGGCAGGCCAGGCCATTCATCTCCTGCACCCACACCCTTTCCACAGCACAGAGCGCGGCACCCACACACCACCGCCTCTGGGTTAGAGGTCACGGCCAGGAACTGCCAGCTTCTTGTCTAGAGGGAAGCTGAGTTCCAGAAAGGCGCGGCAACTGCCCAGGTCAGCAAGAGGCCAGGCTGTGGGGGGGGACCTCACCACTCGACACAGCCACCACCCTTTAATAAATACTCCCGCATCCGACACCATAAAGCAGGCGTCCTCAAACTACGGCCCGCGGGCCACATGCAGGTGTTTTTGCCGTTTTGTTTTTTTACTTCAAAATAAGTTATGTGCAGTGTGCATAGGAATTTGTTCATAGTTTTTTTTTTTAAACTATAGTCCGGCCCTCCAACGGTCTGAGGGACAGTGAACTGGCCCCCTGTTTAAAAAGTTTGAGGACCCCTGCCATAAAGAATTGAGTCTTTTTATGATGTTGCTCTGGAAATGATTTAACTACAAGGAAGTTGTTTAATGTACAGTTGATTTTTCTCCAATACTCAAGAATCCTGGTGTAGTGCGACAAATCTAGCCTGCAAGTGGTTTTTACGGTCATGAAATTTTTATGAATACTAAATTTAACAATGAATGAACTTTAATTATATCAATTAGGCAGGTGTTCATTTCCATCCTGGCGTTTTCTTTTCATATGTTGAAGTCAATAAATTTCCTTTCCAGTATTAAAACATTTGGGGGGCAGCTCAAAGGCCTGAAGGCCCTGGCCCCCTGTCTCCTGGGCTAAAGTGACTGCCAAAGGCAGAGCCAAGGACTTACCCGGACAGACGCCACCTGCTGGTTGGGTATCACAACTTCTGGGACGATCACTGCAAGTGTGGACAGGAAGGGGTCAGTGGGGTCAGAGCCATTCCCACCTGGCCTAGAGCTGACCACTAGCTTAGCTCATCCCCTCCAAACCTGCCCTCAGCCTCTCTACCATCAGAGACTCCCATGACAACTACCCCTGAGCCATTAGTGAGCAGGTCATCCATCTCCCATTGTGCAAACAGGGAAACTCAGACCCAGAGAGGGAGGGCCTGGTCCCGGGTCAGATAGGAGTGGGGGCAGAGCTGGGGTAAACACTCAGGTCTCCCCTCCTGTTGGAACCTTGGGGGAGAGGCAGGACTGGAGGCCTTCCTCCCTTTCTGAGGGCCCACCTGGGGCCTAAGGAGGGTCTATGGAAGTTGCCCAAAGGCAGCCCTGGCAGTGGGGAGGGAGCGGGTTGCTGCTTACCAAAAGTCTGATTCTCCGGCAGAAAATAGGGTGCGTTGTCATTTATGTCCTCGATGGTGATGGGGAGGCTTCCTAGGAAACAAGGTTGGCTGGCTCTGGTCTCTAGGAAAAGGCCTCACCCCAAAAGCCTGGGCCTCAGCCATGCTCGCAGCAGCCTCTCTCCCACGCATCACCCAGTCCCCTCTCCTGCTCCTGACCTGGGATGCCCAGTCGATCTCCTCTGGCTTTTATGGGAGGGAGTACCCTTCCCAGACCTCAGAGAGGGTAAGCAACTCATCTAAGGTCACACAGCCAGAGCAGTGAGTGGACCAGGATTGAGCCCAACCCAAGTATATGTCACCCCAACCACAACATTATACTGTAACCGGCTGTGTAAGCTGGGTTATTGAACCTCCCACTCTGTGCTTCAGTTTCCTCATTTATAAAATTATATAGGGATCCCCTAGCTCAGTGGTCGGCAAACTCATTCGTCAACAGAGCCAAATATCAACAGTACAACGATCGAAATTTCTTTTGCGAGCCAAATTTTTTAAACTTAAACTTCTTCTAACGCCACTTCTTCAAAATAGACTCGCCCAGGCCGTGGTATTTTGTGGAAGAGCCACACTCAAGGGGCCAAAGAGCCTCATGTGGCTCGCGAGCCGCGGTTTGCCGACCGCAGACCTAGCTCATGGGTTGTGTGGGAGGGAAATGAAGAAATGCTCACCAGGTGACCGGCATAGCCCTTGGCTGAAGGAAGGACTGGGTATATGCCAGCGATCAATATGGTTATTTTGCTACTTAGGTAAAAGGTGGGACACAAGTGCACGTCTGACTCTGCGGAGTGCTCTGCCCTCACCCCACCCCACAAAATGATAGCGTTCCGTGCCCTCTATGTGCCAGGCACGGTGTTAAACGCTTTGCAGGCATGTTCTCCATTGATCTGCACGGCCAACCTGCTGCCCGACCCCACCTGACAGACGGGGAAATGAGGCTTGGGAAGGCGCCCCGGCTTTCCTGGTGACACAGCCGGTAGGAGCTGGAGCCGGGATTTGAACCCAGACCTCGCAGGTTCCAGCCCAGGGCTCTTTCCCACGGCCCCTACGCAGCAGCCTGCCGAGCCCAACGTGCCAGACCACCTCACCATTGTCACTGTAGGCCTGGAAGCGGGGGTCCGTTGTGAGGTCATAGGCCCGCACGACCAGCGTGACCAGGTCACAGGTCTCGTAGTCGATGGCCTCGCTCTGATTGATGAGCACAGAGCCGTTGGCCAGCACAGAGAACCAGCCGCGGCACAGGCTGCCCACGTCCACCCCGGCCTTGGTACAGATGACGTTCACAAGCTGCACCTCCAGCTGGGCTTCGGTATCCACATCCCGGGCGACCACCTCAGCCACCTGGCCGTGCTGCGAGCCGTTCTCAGCCACACGGATGCCCCGGAGCGAGGCTGAGCTCAGGGTAGGTGGCTCATCGTTCACGTCCTCCACAGGCACGAAGATTCCTGCCGTGGCCTCCGCCCCCTGCGGGTCCGGGTTCTCGGCACTCACTGTCAGATTGTAGGAGGCCACGGTCTCGTAGTCCAGGCTCACGTCTGAGGGCAGCCAGAGGCGGCCCTCAGCCCGCCCAGACCCCAGCACTGAGCCTCGGAGTATGAAGTTGTTGGCACCGCTCCCTGACAGGCTGAAGCTGATGCGGTTGTTGGCTTCCGTCTGGTCTGCATCCCAGGCCAGCACTACGCCCACCAGCACTCCTGTGGACGAGAAGCAGAATTCCCAGGGACCCCTGACCTGGTCACCAGAGGCGTCCCCTGCTCTCACCTCCCTCGGGCGCTTCAGGCCCAGCCTGGGCGGGGTCATATGCCACACTGGGTCTAGCCCCCGTGCCCAGTCTGGCCCCGAGAGGACTTACCTGGGTCCCTCTCCTTCACCGGGAAGATGTAGTTGGACTGGTTGAAGATGGGCAAATTATCATTGATGTCCTGCAGACAAGGGCAGTTCTGAGTCCTGGACCTCAGGAGCCCCCGGGGCTCAGCCTCCCCCAGAGCACAGACTCTGCGGTCTCCCAGGCAGCACTGCCCACTTCACAGATGGAAACAGCCTTTAGAGGGTGGAACTAGCCCAGGTCTCACACCTGGGGCTCTGAGGCCTGTGGCGGGACCTCTGAAGTTAGTTATACACTTTCAGGGAGCCCCGCCTCCTCTCTGCTTCTCTGCCCACAGCTCAGAGCTGCCTTAGACCCTGTCTTCTGGAAGGGTGCTTCCCAGTCCCCATGTGTGTCCCTGTCTGGCCCAGCTTGACTACCATTTCTCAGATGTATTGTGTTGGCACCAATACCACTCACTGTGTTTCCATAAAGGCCCTGCAGCCCAAGCTTCCCCTCACCCCCTTTCCTCCTGTCTCTCCTGCCCTCAGCCAACCCCACGACACTCGACAGGCATCTGTGCTCAGGCACCTGCCAGGGCTGAGACCTGGTCCTGCCTCATTTGCTTACCGTTTTCTGTTCTTGCCTTCCCTCTCCAGCCCTGGCCACCCCACACACAGCGCTACCACTGTTGTCAGAGCATACAGCCAACACCGCCTGCCACGTTTGCCCCTGACACTGGGGGTGCTGGGGTGCCCTTGCTGTTTCCAGCCCTCCCCCAGGCAGCCCACAGACACCCGCTTTTGCTTTCAGCTTTTTCTAAATAACAGTAGAAAGGACATCTTCAAAAACAATGCCCACCCCCCACCCCAACTCAATATATTTTCTTTTTTTAAATATGTTTTGATTGATTTTTAGAGGAGGAAGGGAGAGGGATAGAAACATCGATGAGAGAGGAACATCATCGATTGGCCACACTCCCACCCCCACACCTACACCCGACTGGGATCCAACCCGCAACCTGGGCATGCATCCTGACCAGGAACTGAACCAGCGACCTCCTGGTTCCCGGGTTGATGCTCAACAGCTGAGCCACACCGGCAGGGTTAGCTGCCTTTTCTGATGGTGATTTCCCATAAATGGCATGACTGGCTCCATGCACACGGCCAGCTGCCTTCTCCAGGCCCTCCTAACTCTAACTCGAAGGAGTGGCTAAGAGCACAGCTGTGAGTCAAACCCGGCTCCACCTCTGCCTCACCCGTGACTTTGACCTCTCCGGGCCTCAAGGTCTCCATCTGCACATGGGGTCAGTAGCAGTCCCTGCGCGCAGGCCATGGGGAGGACTAGCTCACGGCTGTGAAAGGACCCACGCACTCGCTGAATACAGTGCTGCTTTCTCCCCTCTTTATGGCCCACTTCCATCCCAAAGACAGTTGACACGTCCTAATTCAGCTTCTGCTTCTCCATTTTCCCTGAGGTGTCACTTGGATCCTTGTGGGAAAGGGGCACTTCCCAACCTGAGGGACACGGGGCTGCCCTGCCAGGTGGCGCAGGCTGCGCCCTCACACCTCGGGGCTCCTTCCACCCGCCATGGGCGTGGTGGAGGTGCGCGTTTGTTACAATGCTTTTCCCGAGGAAGGTGACTTGTGGGCTGGTACCTACTTAGTACTAGACAGACTGGCTTCAAAACCCCATTCTGAGGCCCTGAGCGAGCTACTCACTCTCTCTGTGCCTCAGTTTCTTGATCAATAAAATGGTAATAACCATCGCTACCTTGCAGGGCCAGGTGTGCAGTAGACACTATACATGCTGATTTCCGCCCCTTATCTTTGCCCTTGAATGGTGGTGGGAGATAGGAGGGATCAGGTGGATTTGTGAATGAAAGTTAGAGCCAGTATTCACTGAGTGCCTTCTATGGGTCAGGCACTTTCCATTTGTTAACTCACTTTATGTTATTTCCATCCCCATTTTACAGATGAGGAACTTCAGGACACAGAGAGGTTGAGTAATTGCCTAAAGCCACACCACCAGGCAGCCAGGATTCTAACCCATCAGCCTGGCTGCAGAACTCTCTGACCCACCGTGCCGCAAAGGGCAGAATGTAACTCGAGCTGGGCGGGGGTGGGGAACTGGCCATCTGTTTGGAAGCCCCCCAATATAGGGCCCATCCTGACCCCTGACCCTGGCTGAGCCAGGCCTTACCTCCACAGTGATGGTGACATTGACCTCAGTGCTGAGGACAGGCACGCCACAGTCAGCCACACGCACAGTCAGCACAATTCGGCCCTCCAGGGCGGGGTCGATGGCCTCTCTGTCCAGGGGCCCCAGGTTTCTCAGAAGCCCCGTGTCAGGGTCCACCGAGAAGTTGTGGCTGTAGGGACTGGGTAGCAGGCTGAAGTACAGGCGGCTGTTGTTGGTGCCTGGCTGGTCCTCATCGTGAGCCTGTACAGATAAGCGGGGCTGGGTGTCAGCCCTCAGGTGCTACCACGCCCCTCAGTCACACCTCTGAAGCCCAGCACTGGCCCATGAGGCAGTCATTGGGTCTGAAGCCCGTGGGATGCTGGCCAATCTCCCAGCCTCGGTTTCCCATCTAAGAGGGTCAGATCAAGAGCTTGCAAGAGCTTCTGAGACGGTCATTCATTCCACAAGTGTCTACTGTGTACCTACAGTATGTCGGCTCTGTTCTAGGCACAAGCAATGGAGCCAGGATCATGACAGTTCCCTTATGGAGCTGATGTTCTAGCGGGAGGGAGTCATGGGGGAAGTATGTTATAGACATTCAAAATTTAAACAAGCGTGGGGTAAGTGTGACGTCAACAAGGTTCTGATTTTCTCATGATGACTGTGTATGCCTGTCCTGCCAGGGTCCTAACACATGCAGGTTCTTCCCTGCCACTGAGCCTTTGCACATGCTGCCCCCTCACCCTGAATGCCTTTACACCTTCTCTGACTCCAGGCCAGATTGGTGCCTCCCCTGGGCCTCTATGATCCTGGTATTACCTTCAACATAGCAGAAGTGACACCCTGGCGCTACTGTCCAGTGCCCTCCCCTAACTGAGAGTCATCTGGGGGCATGGTTATGATGCATTCACCTCAGAAAGCCTGGGGTTCAGCAAAGGGCCTGGTGCATAGCAATAGATGCTCAACACATGTGGTTTTGAATACAGAGCTGGCCTACTCTGCCTTGGAACCAATTCTTTCCCCTTCCTCCCTTCCTAGCCTCCATCTTCAGCTCTTCCATTTTAATTCTGTTGGAATCTTGTTTATTAAACGCCTCCTGTGTAGGTAGCCAGAGATGGTTTTTCCAAAAGCCTGGCCCCATCTGTTCATCCCTCAGCACTGTGAACTCGGGCCAGCTTCTCTACCAAGTGCTTCCCGGGGCTCACACTGGGCACCATGGTTACAGCAGCAGATCTGACATGCTCCTGACCAAGATGCTCTAAGACCGGGGTGAGAAGCATCGAGGAGCAGAGAAGAAAGGCCTAGGATGTTGACCTCCAGCCCAGCACTGCTTTTACTGGTGATGCAACTCCAGAAAAAGTCACTTAACCGCCTTGAGCCTCAGTTTGCTTCTGTGAAATGGGGACCATTTGAGCATCTGCTTCACAAGCCAGTCAAAAGATCAGGGATGGGAACGTGCTCTGGAAACCACTCAGCCCTGGAAAGATGGGAGGGCTCCACGGCCACGTGTGTGTTATCCTGATGACCTGGCTACCCGCTTCTCGCAGACCCCCTTTCAGATGACTCAGGGGAGAAGCTTCCCTTAAGTGTTTCTCTAGAGATAATAGTGCGTTTTTATCTCATAAATTCAGTCAGCCCAGTCATTGATCTCATTTCCCATATATATATCTATTTATATATCTATAGACATATATATATGTATGTGTGTGTGTGTGTGTGTATATGTATGTAAAATAATATGCTAATTAGACCGGAAGAAGCTGGGGCTGCGAGGGAAGCCCGTCCCAGGTCCCAGGTGCCTGCTGGGGGCCAGAGGGAACCCAGGTCCCAGGTGCCAGAGGGAAGCCGGTGCCGGCAGCTGGGGGAAGGAAGGCCTACTCGTGCACGAATTAAGAGCATCGGGCCTCTAGTGTATATATATAATTGATTTCAGAGAGGAAGGGACATTGAGAGAGAGAGATAGAAACATCAATAATGAGAGAGAATCATTGATCAGCTGCCTCCTGCACACCCCACACTGGGGATCGAGCCCACAACCTGGGCATGTGCCCTGACCAGGAACCGAACTGTGACCTCCTGGTTCGTAGGTCGACATTCATTTCCTTTTTTTGCATTGGCCATTAGGAAGCTCAGAACTGAATTTTCAGGCCACTCCTAGCAATTGTGTGGCTCTGGGTTCTAGATCTACCTTATTGCCCTTTAATAATACCATCCTATTTTCTCTCTCACTTTATTTCATTCATACTTTTATTTTTTAACCTAAGCCACCTCAAATCCTTGGATGATTGCCCTCATACTCTAAAGAGGAAACAGAGGCCCAGAGAGGCTGAGTGCCTTCCTCTTAGCCACACAGCAAAGCCCAGATGCCAGCCCAGGGCCAGCAGGACTACAGAGCCAGGCTTGGTGCCCTTCCCTTGTCCCCCCTCCAGGCCCAGGCTGGCTTGTACCTGGATGGTTATGGAGACATTGCCCTTCTCCTCCTGGACAAAGAGGTTGTAGGAGCCGGTGACCACTGGCCTGTTGTCATTGATGTCCAGCAGGTGGATCTGCAGCGTGGTGGAGGACGACAGGTTCCCGCCATCGGTGGCCTGCAGCGTGAGGTAGTACACCGCCTGCTTCTCCCGGTCCAGCAGCTTGCTGTTTTTCACTGTCACCGTCCCTGAGTCTGGATCCACCTCAAAGATATCTGCCCTGTGCCGGGTGGCCAGATTGAGCAAATAAAAAGATAGGGCGCCCACTTAAGTTTGAAGTTCAAGTAAGCAGTGAAAAATATTTTATCACATTTGCAACATCATTGAACATTTGCAACCTATTTATACTAAAAAGTTATTTGTTGTTTATCTGAAATTGCAGTGCAACTGAATGTCTTGTTTTTGGGTTTGTTTGTTTTTTAATTAATCCTCACCCGAGGATATTTTTCCATTGATTTTTTTTAGAGAAAGTGGAGAGGGAGAGACAGAGAGACATCAATGTGAGGAAGACACATCCATTGGTTGCCTCCTGCACAGGGATGGAGCCTACAACTGAGGTACGTGCCCCTGACTGGAATCGAACCCGGGACCCTTTAGTCTGTAGGGCGATACTCCATCCACTGAGCCAACCCAGCTAGGGAGGGTGTCTTATGTTTGATCTGGCTACCCTGAACACCCCATGCCCACCCGGAGACCTTACCCATTCCCTGAAAGCAGGCTGTAGGTGATGCGGCCCCCCTCACCCGTGTCTGGGTCAAAGGCCTGTAAGACAGAGGGACAGACAATGGCACACTGCTCACAAGTGATGGCCCTCACTGCCAACTCCACACTTGATGGAGACCAGGCTTCCTGTTTCCTGACACAAAGAGAGCACCCCTGACACAGATTCACACTAGACACCCCCACACAACACACCCCCATACGTACTCACACATGCATGCACACTTGCTGAGACCCAAAGGCATCAAATGATATGGAAACTTGGGCAGGGCCACAGTCCCCGGTCCGCCCTCCATGTCCCCCAGCCTGGCCCAGCCCTGTCCCCCATCACTCACATGAATACTGTCGGTTACCACAGAGCCCACCGGACTGTGCTCGAAGATACTGAGGTTGTAGTGGCTCTCAGGGAATGTGGGCCTATGGTCATTAATGTCTCTAAGGTGGATGGTCACCAAGGCGACGGAGGAGTTCCTACTGACGGAGTCAATGGCCACAACCTGAGGAGAGGGAAGGAGGCAGCAGCCTTAGGACCAGAGTGTCCCATGGCCTGAGCTTCCCAGTGCCCCAGATTGCCCCTCACCTGCACCAGCATCACCGTCTGCTTCTCGTAGTCCACCAGTGACGGGTCCCTCACCAGCACCTGCACGTCGGCTGAGCCCGCTGCCTTCTCAGGGGAGACACTGAAGGCTGTGGCATCAGGGCCCCCCAGGGACAGCAGGAAGGTGCCATTGCTACCCTGTAGAGGTGGGCTGTATAGTAAGGACCCCACCCGCTGCAACACACACACCTTTCCACAAGTCTCTGGCGTTAGGCTCCTGCCTTAGGAAACCCTGCCCCCTGAGGTCCCAAGAGAGGGAGGCTCTCAAAAAACTGAGGCATGAGGGCCCTGGAAGACTGGGCTGGTCACTAGTCCCTGGAAATGTAGGCCCATCAGAAGACTTCTCTAGGCTCTGTGGGCCCAGATCTGAGCTGTAGAGATGGAGCCCAGACACACACACACCACTCCCATGAAGCATTGCAACGAGCCTTCCCTACCAGCCACCATCACCACCCTCCCCCACTCATACCAACACCAACACCAATACCCAGCATCACCCCATTACTTACCCCCCCTCCACTCCACTAAACACCAACCACCAACTCAACACACCCAACCAATTACCACCCCCCAATTCACCCTCCACTCCACATCTTGTACCAACTCAATGTCACCAAATACAACCAAACACTAACCATAGCATTCATCGTTCAGTACCAACCAAGTCACCCACCACTCAGTATCATCCTCCATTTAAGTATACCTTGCATCTTAATACTCACTCAGACCACCCTGTGCTCAACATCCCCACATCCCCCAATATCCAGTACTATCCCAACACCTCTCAGCTTCAACCCCCATCACCACCCTCTCCTCCACTCCACCAAAAGCTGTATTCCACTCAATATTACCCAGCATCCAGTACCAATCTCCATTCAACTACCTTTCTGTTCACCAATATCCTGAGCACAAGACTACCCACAATATCCCTCAACCTTTCCAAATATCACCCAACAACTCTGATCTTCACCACCACTCATGATTGGCACCACCGTCACCTATCACTCATCCCCCACCATGCATCATGGTACCTCACTTTACAGGTTACTCTGCACCTCCCTCACTCAGCCATCTCCCATCATTCCCCCTGCCCATGCCATCCTTCATCTGGGTGCACATGCCTTGTCTGGGTCGTAAACCACCATGGTGAGGTCATCGATGGGGATGCGGGTGGCGGAGTGCTCGTCCACAGAGCCAATGAAGTTGACTTGGGCTTCTTCAGGGGTGAAGGTGCAGGTCGGGAGACTGCAGTTGAAAAACTCAGGCTTGTGGTCATTGACATCTGTCACCCTCAGCGTGACCCATATGCTCACCTTGGCCTTCTGCCCATAGATGTTGAGGTGCACCTCTGTGGCCTGAGAGTAGAGCAGAGGCCAGAGATCAAAGGTCAGAGAACCAGTGCTCAGAGAGAGCTGAGATAAAAGGTCAAAGGTTAGAGGGGGGGATGGGAAGGGTGTGATGGACCCCTTACTCACCGTGACCTGTACCTGCACCTCCTCATCCTCCTCCAACAGCTGCTCACGGTCCAGGGAACCGCTGACCCTGATCACCCCATCTGGCCCGATGTCAAACCAGCCAGGCCTTGTGGAATCTGGCAAGAGGCAGCAGGAGCAGCTGCTTTCAGTGGCTTTGATGAGCCTCTACCCCTTCTCTGACCCCGTCCCCAGCCTGGGGCCACCCTTGTTCTCACTGGAGATGACGTAGGTCACCCGGTCATTGATGCCTTTGTCTCTGTCCACGGCCTCCACCTTCAGCACTGAGGTTCCCTGCAAGGAGGCATGGTCAGTGGCCCAGACCCTTTCTCCATCTCTCCTCTCCACCTAGACCCCACCCCAGGTCCCCGGCACACCTGGGGTGCGTCCTCAGCCACGGAGGCCGAGTAAAACTCCCTGACAAACTGGGGGTCCAGGTCCGGCTGGTCGATCACAGAGATGGACAGGAAGACAGGTGAGGAACACTGGATGATGAAGTTGTTGTGGTATATGCCGCCTGAGTCCTGCGGGGAGACGGGCCTCCGTGAGCAGGGGCAGCAGTCCCAGTGCCCCGGCCCCCAGCTGTGCCTGCACCCCCCACTCACACAGGCCATCAGCTTCAGCTGGTAGAAGGCACTCTTGTTGTTGTAGCTGAGGCTGCCATTGAGAATGATGGAGCCGTTGGACAGGATTCTGAAGAGGTCCCTGCTGTCCTCAGTGCTCGGGATGACCTGAGGCAGAGCACAGTCAGGCCACACTCCCTGATGGCCCCTGTCCCTGACACCTGCTCTGAGAGACTGCGGTTGAATCCCAAATCTGCCATTGACCAGCCCTGCAACCCTCACCAGGTCACTTAACCTCTCTGAGCCTCAGTTTCTGAGCCTCGGTTTCCTCTGGCAAGTGGGCTCAGATATATGCGTCTGTGGGTTGAAAGGAGGGTCAAGCAAGCTAAGGTATGTGCCAGGCAGGTAGTGGGCGCTCATAGACAGGAGCTACAGCTAGCAAATCTGTCTTCATGAGAACCGGGGTCACACTCCTATGGTCTGTGTGATCTTGGACAAGAACCTGTACCTCTCTGAGCCTTGATGTCTTCTACCAGATGGTGTGACACGGACTCAGTGTCCAGGGCAAGAGGGTGGGAAGAAGGGTTCTGTCTACAGCAGGTACCCTACTTATGCTTCTGGGCCAAGTGAGGTTCAGAGGGACCACCAGAGGCTTGAGGACTGGAGCTGGACCACTGCACAGCCACCGTCCTCACCCAGCCCTCAAGGTCCCTGCCGGCTGTGTGGGAGACGCTGCCCCTGGTGGTCATGAGGGGTGGTGGGGCCCACACTCACCTCCTCTATGAAGTATCGCACAACACCCGCAGACCCTGTGTCTTTGTCCGTGGCCAGCACTGAGAACACCAGAGAGCCAACTGGCAGGGTCTGTAACAAGGGACTCATCACCTATGAGCTCCAATCCATCCCCTTCATGCCTGAGTGCGTCACACCCCCGCCCTGACCTTCAGTGTCCCCAACTGTCCCACTGAGATGATGACACACCTTCCAGGGCCTGAAACCCAACGTTCCACAAATGTTCCCTTTTCCTTCCCAACTCATGGGCCTCTGGAGGCAGCTAGAGGAGCAGGGAACAAGTCCCCCTCCACTCCTCTCCCCATGCAGCCTTCCCACCACTTGAGCTGGCCTCTGATTTGCAGTGATGACTCCAGAACCCAGGATGTGTCACTCCCCTGATAGACATTCCTGTGGGCTCTCTGTAGCCTACAGCTGTGGTATGTTCCAGGCAGCACCCTGCAGAGCCGGAAGGTTCTCCTAGGAGGCCTTTGCTGCCTGAAACCTGGCCCTGCAATTCTTGTCCACACCCTCACTATTTCTACATGGTAGCCAGATTCTTAAAAATCAGACTACATCGTTCTTGTGCTAAAAACACAAGAGTTCCCCATTCCACTCAGAATATAAGGTAAAAAAAAAAAAAAGAAGAAGAATATAAGGTCCATGCTGCTTCCATAGCCCTCCATGGTCGGACCACTGTCCACTTCTCTGACCTCACCTCCCCCTCACTCTCCACCTTCCATCCACACTGGCTTCCTGGCTGTACCTAGAACACTCCACGCTCATCCCCACCTCAGAGCCCTTGCATCTACTGTTCCCCTGCCTGGAACATCTTTTTTTTCTGGAGCATTTTATAGCCAGCTTCTTCTTGCCTTGTAGGTCTCTGCTCAGGTGTCACTTATTCAGAGAAGCCTTTGTGAGTGCTCAACCTAAAACAGCCCCCCCCCCCAACAGTCATCTTCTCTCATTTTGTCCTGTTTTATGAGCTCCATGAGGCTTCACACCATCTGAAATCCTGCTTATTTAATGTTTCCTTGATTAGTGTCTGTGCTCTTGACTAGAATGTGAGCTACTAAGGGTGGGCAACCAGGGCTGTCTTGTTCACCAGATATCCTCAGCACCTAGGCAGTGCCTGGGACTAGCAGGTGCTCCCTCAGAGCCTGTCTGGACCTCACCAGCCTCATGTCTGGTGTTGCATGGAGACCTAACCTCATGGATCTTCAAAGCCACATGGTAATGGTGCTGTTTGCTGCTCAGGGACCCCTGGGGAATCTCTCCCCACCTATACAGTTCAAGGGAGGCTGCCTCCCCTTACTAGAGGGGAAAGCCTATGATGCAGATCTAGCCAATCAGAGCATTCCGTACCCACATGACCCAAAATGGGCCAATGAGAGGCAACCCTGGGGTTTTGGTTGGGATCACTAAGAAAGAGACAGTCTGTGTTGAAGTTGCAAAGCCGGTGGGATGCGGGCCTGGAGTGGCTGGGGACGCTTTTATCACCCCAAGGGAGACTGGCCCCCTGCCCCAAGATGGAGGCAACAGAGAAGCAGAGCTGAGAGGTGGAGAGAAATCTCTTCTTGATGGCATAGTTTGAATAACCTGGATCCAGGCATGCCTGAATCTAGGTATACCTCTACATTTTTCAGATACACAAAAAAGTCAACTCCTTTATTTCTTTTTATAATTGAAGAAGTTCCAATCCAGTCTGATTGACTGCCAAATGTTGCTGTACCTATTGTTCATGGGGTTGCATCCCCTGGATTTGGTTCCTGCAACCACCCCTTCCAGCAGGTGCTCTTCCCAATCCTGGATCCCTGTTGGCTCGTCATTCCCACTCGGAGAAGAGCTTCTAGGATACCTGTCCCTCCCCACCCCCCCCCCAACACGCACACCATTAAGACAGATGTTACCTCGCTGATGTCTGTGGAGAAACTGGTGTTCTGGAAAACAGGTGCGTTGTCATTTCTATCCTCCACGATCACCTGAAAGTCCTTCCGCACCTGTGGGGAGAAAGCCCAGGTAAGCCTGGAAAACGGGGGCTCCTGAGAAAGCAAAGTGAGGAGCATCTGGGCAAGATAGCAAGATGGCATAGTTTCTCAGGTAGACAACTGGGCAATGTTTGGGGTAACCTTTTATTTGATACAATTTCAAATGCCAGAAAACTTGCAAGTATAGTACAAAGAACTCCCCGTACCCTTCATCCAGGCTCGCCCGCTGTTTGGTTTCTCTCTCCACGTTTACGGAACCATTTGAATATAGACTGCGGCCATCATTAGGTCACTTTTTAAACATCTAAAATGTGCCTGTCCTATTACAAGAATGTTCATTTTAGCTTTGTTTGCCATCGTGTAAGGCTGTGGGCAACCTGAATGTCCATCAGAACAGACCAGCTAAAGCACCATGTGTGGTCCCCAGGCTGGCATAGAGACAGTAAAGAGACAAGGCCTGGAGCACAGACATGGAATGAACTCCAAAGCTGATAGTTGAGTGGACAGGGCAGTTCAAGACAATATGGACAGTAGGATCCCACACGGGTTTCAGAAAATGCACAAAAAACTACAACCTTTGGCCCAGCTGCAGTGGCTCAGTGGTTGAGTGTCGCCCTATGAACCGGGAGGACACAGTTCGGTTCCGGGTCAGGGCACATGCCTGGGTTGTGGGCTCGATCCCCACTGGGGGCTGTGCAGGAGGCAGCCGATCAATGATTCTCTCTCATCATTGGTGTTTCTCTCTCTCTCTCTCTCCTTCTCCCTGCCTCTCTGAAATCAATAAAAATATATTTTTTTAAAAACTACAACCTTTCTAAAAATAAAAATAAATAAATAAAAAAAATAAAAAATAAAATAAAAACTACAACCTTTCTTCTGTGGATGAACATATGTACGTGAACACTTAGGGGGGATATGAAAGCACAGTGGCGGTAGACACTTCAGGTGGGGGTGGGGGTGGGCTGGGAGAGGTGCCTGAGGGGACCTGACCTTTATCTGCAGTTTTTGAAATGTTTACAAAGAGAATGTGGTCATAAATACCCAAGTCACTGAAATTGTTTTTTTTTTAAATGGGGAATATGTTTTAAAAACAAAACCCTCAACTTTCCAAGACACAGGACACGGTGATACTCAGAAACATGAGCATTAACACTATCACATTTAGCCAAAGAAATTGAAAGTGATTCTCTCAGAGGAGTTGGGTAGGGAGATATTTGGCATTTGTTTTTTATTAACATGCATATTAATTAGTAATAGAATTAGTTCTATTTGTAATATAAGCAATGTTTTATATAATTAAAATAAATTAATAATAAACATTAAGATCTTTGTAAAATTGTATAACAAAAAGTGGACAAGTATCATTTTGATAAAAATAAACACTTGCTTCGTGTTTGTTAACTGGGGCTCTCTCTGCTGATTTGAGGCAGGAGGCACAGTCAGGAGTGTGCCCCAGCCCCTGCTCGCTGAGCCCTGGACCTCCCGCCCCTCCGCACCCCACGCCGACTCACTGGGCTGTTGTGACCGTCGCTCACGGAGATGGTAACTGTGAACCAGAAGAGCGTCTGCAGCGGGAAGAGAGAAGGGGCCCAAGGTAAGCCCGACTCGGGGTGAGAGCACAGCCAGGGCGCCACCCCCCGGGGCACTGGCTCCCGGGGCCTCCTTGTCTCCCTGCCCCCTCACGGGCCTTCCAGACCGCCCTTTACCTCGTAGTCCAGAGGGCTGGCCAGCTTCACCTCCCCAGTGGATGGGGTGACAGTGAAGAAGAAGGAGTTGGGGCCACTAATCCCATAGGTCAGAGGGTCCCCGTCCAGGTCCTTGGCTGCCAACCAGAAGGCCTCAGCACCTGGCGACGGGGCAGGGAATGTCCAGGGTACACAGCCACCCCTTTCACGACGGGCCTGGCCAAGCTGCCCAAGAGGCTGGGCTGGGGGGCCTGACTTCTCTGTGCCCAGAAATCTGGGACCTCCCCAGCCCTCAGGGCTCCAGGTTTGGTGGTTGTTACTCAGCACCCACTCAGAGGTCTTTTTTAAATATGTTTGTATTGATTTCAGAGAGAGGGATAGAAACATGGATGAAAGAGTAACACGAATCAGCTGCCTCCTGCATGCCCCTACTAAGCCTCAGTATGTGCCCTGACCGGGGATCAACCCAGGCGACTTCCTGGTACATGGGATGACGCTCAACCAACTGAGCCACCCCAGCCGGGCTCAGAGGCGTTTTGGTCACAACATCCTGTTCTCCTTTGGGGGAATGACCCCAACTGCTCTGCACTCAGTAGAGTGGGCTGATACCCAGGCATCTCCCTTCCCCTGGCCCGGCCCCAGGACCTGCCCTCCTGGGATTCCTTGAGGGAAGACCAAAGACGGTTGGAGGTAAGGTATCGAGCTGCAGCAGCTGGATGCATCCTGGGGTGGGGGGTCTACTGAAGACCCTCTGGAGGTGCCTGGGCCCCTTCTAAGTTTTCCCTTCACCCTGAGAGCTTGGCCAGAATCTGCCGGAACACTCTGCTCAAGTGGGGGGCTGCTGCTGGCCTCCCAGGAGCCCTGGCTCTTTCAATGCACCCCCAAAGAGCACACCCCTGGGCTGAACAGGGGCTGGGAGTATTGGGGGGCTTAAAAATCCCAAGGTCATCTTCTCTCCAGCCTGAAAGAAACATTTTACAGATTCATCAAACCCACACCTGCTCCCCCAGCCTCACCTCCTCTATCACATCCAACCTTCGCTCAACCCACCCCTTCCCCCGGAAGCTCCGCCCTCCTCAGCCACCCCTCTGCCGCTGTTAAGACAGTTGTTCATTAGCAAGGGCTTTCTCCCTTTCCTCAAAGTGTATTTCCCTAGAGCTCCCACCCATGGGCCCAGTCTGCATGAGATTTGTCTTCATACCAATACATTCATAAAATATAATTTTAATATATTTTTCTGGAGAAAGGGGCCCACAGAGGCAAAAATGCCACAAGAGTCGCATGCAGCTGTGGGGCCCAGCGCCCTGAGGGTCTCAGAGAACCAGCCCACCTCCTCTTGTGCACGGCAGCCTTCAGGGACAGGCCTGGCAGCGCCCAAGTCTGCTTTTCTTTTATCGAACAGTCTCAGCTCCTTCAACAAATCCTTGGGAAACTTGGTCACAGTCCCTCCCTATCAAGCTCCCTCTCTGGGAAAACCAGTGGGCCGTGTTCTGCTAAAAAGATGTTGATACTGCCCTAGCCGGTTTGGCTCAGTGGATAGAGTGTCAGCCTGCGGACTGAAGGGTCCCGGGTTCGATTCCGGTCAAGGCCACATGCCTGGGTTGTGAGCTCCATCCCCAGCATGGGGCATGCAGGAGACAACCAATCAATGATTCTCTCTCATCATTGATGTTTCTATCTCTCTCTCTCTCCCTTCCTCTCTGAAATCAATAAAAAAAATATTTAAAAAAAAAAAGAAATGTCAAAATGCAAGCAGACGCGGCCCTTATACCTAAGGAGGGTGGTGGGTGGGTGTAAATCCTTATCTGTATACATTTGTCCATGGGCTTAGAAAATTGTATCAGGGAGGAAATGCTTTTTAAAATGTCTGCCTGGAAAAAAAAAATTAAGTATAAGAAATAAATCAATAAGAGCTACAAAAATAAAACACATAGAGTATGTCTTTGTATATTAAGGATTATATATGTTTGTCACTAAACTCAAGTTGATATTTAAAACACCATAATTCTAGATTTTTTAAAAAGTCTGCCTGTCGCCCTAACGGGTTTGGCTCAGTGGATAGAGCGTCAGCCTGTGGACTGAAGGGTCCCAGGTTCGATTCCGGTCAAGGGCATGTACCTTGGTTGCAGGCACATCCCCAGTAGGGGGTGTGCAAGAGACAGCTGATCAATATTTCTCTCTCATCAATGTTTCTAATTCTCTATCCCTCTCCCTTCCTCTCTGTAAAAAATCAATAAAATATGTATTTTTAAAAAAAGTCTGCCTGACAACACTAAACTGTTGCACTGTGTTAGTGTAAGGAACCCAGGTCTTCTGTAGGGAGGAAGGACAGCGAGTGGCTGGGAGGGGCGGAAGAGGGGGCTGGGGTGCTGGCAACGTCCTGAGTCCTGATCCCCAAGTGGTAACCTGTGAATCCAGTGTGCTTTTCGGAATATATATTACACAGGTATCCCTCACTTTTCCAAAGTTTGCCTTCGGCCACTTCGGTTTTACCAAAGAAATCCGAGGAGGGTTTCCACTTTCGTTGGAAAGGGTGAAAAGCGGAAATAGCGTTCAGCGTTTGTTTTACCGCAGCCTTTACAGAGGCAGTGCGCACGCCACAGGCCACGGCGAGGGGCCACGCCGAGCTCCTTCCCTGCATCCGGCCCCAGAGCTCCGAACCGTGTCTGTGAGCATCTGTGCTCTATCTCGGTTTATTTTGTGCATTATTAGCAAGACGTGTCCTAAGGTGTCAGAGAACCTAAGAGAGTTCGTGAGGGTGTTATGCTTAGTATAAAACTGGACAAATTAAGTGTTTTGATCGTGATGATGAAATAAAAAATATTGTACGCACATTGAATTTTTGGTCTGGGAATGCTCAAAAGCATTTCCATATAAACTAATGATAATTGCTTCTTCACTTAATGCTATTTTGGCTGAGGAAAGGTTTCATAGGAACACTACTTTTGGATAGTGAGGGAAAGGCTATACTTCAAAATAAAAAGCCTCAATAACATATTTTTTACAATCTGATTGGAAATGCTTTCACACTGCAAGAGAGCTATAGACTTCATCTCAGGAAGAAGGAAATTACTCTTTGGTTTAGAGTAGCCATGTGGTTATAAAAGAGCAAAAACCCACCCAGCCGGTGTAGCTCAGTGGTTGAGCGTAGACCTATGAACCAGGAGGTCACGGTTTGATTCCTGGCACATGCCTGGGTTGCGGGCTCCATCCCCAGTGTGGGGAGTGCAGGAGGCAGCCAGTCAATGGTTCTCTCTCATCATTGATGTTTCTCTCTCTCTCTCTCTCTCTCTCTCTCTCTCTCTCTCTCTCTCTCTCTTCCTCTCTGAAATCAATAAAAATATTTTTGAAAAAAGAAAAAAATCGAGCAAAAGACTCTCATTTAGTCTGGCTGAAAAGGAGAGAAGTGTGTTGCTCTGAACAATAAAGTAACTAGCTTCCCCGGAGGCTGCAGAGAGAGAGTATACAGGCATCTGGGGGCTGGGGAGGGGAGGAGGCAGGCAGGGGTCAGGGAACCTGACCCAGAGTGGACATTCCCTTGATGACAGTGAGTACTGGCTTCCTGCCGAGTGCTATCATCTCCTCCCTTCTCCCCAAACCTCCAGTAAAGGCTGGAGTTGGCCAGGGAGAAGGAGGGAGATTGGCCACTGGGGAAACCAGAAAGACGAAAAGAGGTGGAAACAGGAGGACCATTCTTGTGTGAGTCCGGATTATTTGATGCTATGTGAGGGCTCTTGACCCAAATGCTGAAGAGGCTAAAACTAACTTCTGGAACCAACTCTCTTCAGATCACCTGTGCCTGTGACAGGTCCTGGAGCTGCGGGATGAGGAGCACGCCCCCCTGGGAGCCCCTGGGATCCTCTTGGGGGTAAAGACTTGGCCCAGACTGGACACAGGAGACGGTTACTCACCCACAGGCAGGTCCTCAGGCAGGGCCACTGACGTCATGTTGGGCAGGAACATGGGAGCCACATTGGCTGTCACTGGAGGGACACAGAGCACTGGAATATCTGAGCACCCCTGCAAAGCCTGAACCCCTATCTGGCCCCATGGGAGCCCACACCATTCCCACCCGCCAATCTTCAGTCCAGTCCACCCGCCTGAGTCTGGATTCCTCCCCAGACTTCCCCAGGGCAGCCAACCAGAGGGCTGGTCATAGAAGCTGGGTGTTTACTGATGAGGGATCCCCTCCTTGCTGGAGGGCTCTGCCGAGGGTCCCCAGGTTAGTGCTGTTCTGGTAGGGGAGGGGAGGCACCCACCAGACACGACAAGGGCAGGAAGCAGTAGGCAGGACAGCCATGGCCACGCCATCACGTCTGGAGGGACCTAGAGGAAGAGGCATCGTGGAAGGGGCACCTGAACCCAGGCCTTCCTCCTTAAGCAGACCCCCATTGGTGTGGCTCTGACCCAGGTGCACCCACCATCACCATTCAGCGGTTCTCCCCCAGGTCACATCACTCTCCGCCCGTTTTCCAGATGTTCCAGGGCAAGGGGGAGTCAGAGAGAACCAAAGGGGTGAGCAGGGTAGCTGAGCCTGGTCCAGAGCCCCAGCCTGAGATTGACCTTGAACTTGACCTCAGAGTTCAGAGCCCACTGTGTAGCAGGCACTGATGTAAGCACGTTAGAAGCATAATCTCACTATTCCTACAACTATGAGGTGGCTGCTAAGAAACCAAGGCTGAGAGAATAGGGGCTTGCCTGAGGCCCCACAGAGAATCGATGGCAAGACCATGCTCTGAACACAGGTCCTTTGGACACAGAATTCATCCCCTCAACCACTGCACCATTCTCCCTGTTTGAAGTGCTCGAGCTCGCTGGTCATTGCCTGCCCTTCTCTGTCCTGTTTCTTCATCCGTAAGATGGGAAGGATGACTCTAATAGGTAATGGGGGAGGGAGAATGGAGTGAGGGGGGACACAGCTACATACACACTAAAGCACAGCACGTCCTGAGGGAGGAGGGCCTGCTCAGTGCCTGACACACAGTAGGTGCTCAGCAAATGCAAATCCCTTCCTTCTGCATCCTGCAGGGTCATCTTCACTTTATCACCGCTACAGCCAGTACAGTCCCCATGGAAACTGCTCCGGTCTCTCTTCTGTGCCTGTCACCACGCTGGTGCTCTGGGACTGACTCCAGAGCTCAGGAACAGGGTGGGCTGTGTGTGGATGAAGCCAAGGACTGTACTTCTGCAGTGAGCCTCTAACCAGTGCCCCTTGGGGAGTGGCTGTGCCCCTTGGGGAGTGGCTGTGAAAACTGCTGGCCGCCCACCCTGCGTGGCTCAGTGGTTGAGAATCTGCCTATGAACCAGGAGGTCAGGGTTCAATTCCAGGTCAGGGCACATGCCCGGGTTTCAGGCTTGATCCTTGGTTGGGGGGCTTGCAAGAGACACAGCTGATCAATGATTTTCTCTCATCACTGATATTTCTATCTCTCTCTCCTTTCCTCTCTAAAATCAATAAAAATATATATTTTTTATTTTTTTAAAAAACTGCTAGCTTGCCAAGGTCCCCAGAGAGAATAGCTGCAGACAGCCCACATGCTAGACAGTCGGCTACACCCAGCCAGGTTGGAAAATGCTGGACCCAGCTTCTCAGGAGGAATCAGTAAGTCCTCTGTCCTCAGAATCACGTATGCCGAGCCACAGTCCTCAGAGGCCATGCTGTGGTTGCTGCTGGTGTAAGGGAGTCGGGGTCAAGTATAGTGACTGAGGCTGACCTCGAGCTCTCCTGGAGGCCGGGCTGGGGACACGGACAACAGTTCAGTTTGGGGTGGGGATGGAAGTGGTGCTGGTGGGGTGATGAGGTCAGGAGGACACTTTGGAATGTGTGTGATGACAAGGGCAGAGAGGCCGATGGAGCTGGTGGTGCTGGTCGTGGGATGGAGAGGATGGTGCTGGTGGGCTGACAGTGGAGATGCGATGGAGCTGGGCATTGGTGATGGTGGTAGGTGCTGGCGTCCACCGTGCAAGCCAGATCCAGGGCACTTGAACACTGGCTGGATGCAGCCTGTCCTGGCATCCCCTTGTGGGGTGGTCTTGGACCTAACCTCCCACCTCGTGTGTCCTCTTTTGTCCCCTCGCTTGCAGGTGAGTCAGCAGCCACAGGACAATTAGTTACAAAGTGCAGCCGCAGGTATGCAAGGTGTGCGTCTCACCACGACAAAGGTCACCGCAGTGCAGTCGGGAAGACAGGAGACTCCTGCCCTGGGATCCAGCCCTGAGGGCCACATGCTGCGGATGGCACTTTGTCCCATACCATTTAGTCCTCAGCGTATCGTGACCCCGGAGGGGAAGGGACATGGCCCAGTCAGTAACAGGATCAGAACCCAAAGCAGGAAGTCTGAGCTGCTCTTTCGAAGTTTCTGGTTTTCTCTTCCTCCTCGACCAGACCTCCCCACAGGCCTGCAGAGACCCTCAAATGAGGTCAGGGAGAGCAGCCTCAGTCAGCAAAGCCCCCAAGCCAGCTGGGGCCCAGGCTGGGACGCCAGCCCTCTGACTCCCAGTCCAGTGTTCTTTCTTGCTCTTCCTTCCTGCACTGCCCAGGTCGGCCCTGGGTTTCACACAGCATCCCCTTTCTGAGAGAGACTTTTATAAACACACACTCATTTGACCATAATGAGGCCAAAGTTCTACGGCTCAGAGCGTCACCCTCTGGATTTAGTCATCTGAGAAAACTGCAGAGTCTGTGTGAGCTGGGGAAGGCACAGAATGAACCTGCCCCACCAGTGAGTGTCCCCACCCCACTGGGCACAACCACCCCCAGGCTCAAACCTCCACCCCGGCTCCCACCAGCTGCCGGACCGATTCCTGCCTTTCGTCCTGACAGGCTAGGTCCTCACAGGTCCTGGGTCTCTCCTCCCCCACAAGCCATTCTGGCCTGTGGCACTGAATGCTCCTGTTCTCGGTCCACACCCTATGTTGTCCTTCCTCCAGGCATTTGCATATGTGTCCCTCTGCCCGGGACACCTGCCCTGCCTTCCGGTATGCTCAGTCTTCCCATCCTCTAAGGCCAGGGCAGGCGTGGTGCCAAGTTCAGGCATTGGTGACTCTCCTCTGGCCCCTAAGAGCCCGGTACACCAGCAGGGGCAGTGGACAGACCAGGTGCAGATGGACAAGGAGTGAATGATGTGGACGAAAAAGGGACCACATACGAAACCTGACAAGCTCAGGAGAGGCCTGCATGGGCCTTATTCACTCAGAGACTAAAGTACCCACGTAGGACGGTCTGAAATTAAAGCTTCCTAACTAAAAGCGAGTCATGGAGGGTAGTCATGTCCTAGGTGGGTACCTTCCCTGACAAAGGTCAATCTTTACCTTAACTGAGCCTGTCTATTGTCTTTTTGCAACTACAATAATATAATCTTTGGAATGTCCGAGAACTGCCCTTTCCCAGCCCCCTCAGGGCACAGTCACCCACCAGAGCACAAGACCACACGACCCTCATCGTTATCTAGCTCTTCCGCAGACCATTTCATGCCATCTCCGTGTGCGTGAATGTTCATTTTAACCATCTCATGCCATCTCCGTGTGCGTAAATGCTCATTGTAACCATCTCATGCCATCTCCGTGTGCGTAAATGTTCATTGTTAACCATCTCATGCCATCTCTGTGTGCGTAAATGCTCATTGTTAACAATCTCATGCCATCTCTGTGTGCGTAAATGTTCATTGTAACCATCTCATGCCATCTCCATGTGCGTAAATGTTCATTGTTAACCATCTCATGCCATCTCCGTGTGCGTGAATGTTCATTGTTAACCATCTCATGCCATCTCTGTGTGCGTAAATGCTCATTGTAACCATCTCATGCCATCTCCATGTGCGTAAATGCTCATTGTTAACCATCTCTATGTGCGTAAATGTTCATTGTTAACCATCTCATGCCATCTCCATGTGCGTAAATGCTCATTGTTAACCATCTCATGCCATCTCTATGTGCGTAAATGTTCATTTTAACCATCTCATGCCATCTCCATGTGTGAAAATGTTCATTGTTAACAATCTCATGCCATCTCCGTGTGCGTAAATGCTCATTGTTAACCATCTCATGCCATCTCCATGTGCGTAAATGCTCATTGTTAACCATCTCTATGTGCGTAAATGTTCATTGTTAACCATCTCATGCCATCTCCGTGTGCGTAAATGCTCATTGTTAACCATCTCTGTGTGCGTAAATGTTCCTTGTAACCATCTCATGCCGTCTCCATGTGCGTAAATGTTCGTTGTTAACCATCCTGTGCCCACCAATGTAAAATAAGTATATGTCTCTCCATTTTACTCTTTCCCCGATCTCAGCGGTTTCCCGCGTTGCTTTTCTCCACCTCCCTAACCTATCACAGTGGATTTCATGTACTAGTGACCCCCTTATGTCTTCCCCTTCTATTCTGATGTATAAAATAAGTGGTAAAACTGCCATTTTCTCAAGCATTTTCTCAGTCTGTTGAGATTTTGCTTCCTGGCAATTGTAGTCAGTTTGGCGCAAATAAACTCATAAAAATTCTCTACAGGTTTGGACGTTTCTTATGTTGACAACGGAGTTGCCCTTGACAATGCCCAGGCCAGTGCACTCCCAGGCCTCGCTGTGCTGGGCAGCCCCAGGCACGGGCGCGAGGCATGGTCTCACTTCAGCCCCCAGTCACTGCATAGCCACACCCAGCGGCTCTTGTTTCCTCCTCTGCCTCTCAGTTTGCCTTCTGGAAAATGGGACTATCTACATTCTAGAAATCACAGCTTCCTCCCCACCCCCTTTCCCTGCTCTCAGAAAGTGCTTGGAGAAGGACCAGAAAGGACACAGAGGTGAATTAGGGTGGCTCCTGGATCCCACCCCGTAAGACGTGCAGGCCCTGGCTTGGCCGGACACACCCACTTCTGCTCCTCAGCCTCCGTGGGAGGAGGCATCGCAACAGCTCTCAGCAGCCACGGCTCCAAGACTTCCTAGAATGTGGAGGCACAGGGACAGGGGACCACGGGCCTCCCAGGCCCTCAGGAAGGCCAGAGAGGGAGGCGGCCCTCCTCACTCGCAGGGCGGCGGCAGCAGGCCCAGCCTTCACCGCCACTGACAGCTCTAGCTCACAACACACTTTACTTCCACTTCCTCATTGCTTCCCACAGTTGTTCCCTAGCTCTGGGAATGGCCATTCCAAGGTCCAAGTGTGGAAACGGAGGCCCAGCAGAGCTCAGAGAGTGATGCCCAGAGAAAGGGCAGAGGGTTAGACCAGGGGCCCCCTCCAGTGCCCATCCCTCAGGCTGCTTCACTGGCAGACAGCTGTGGAGTCAAAGGGTCCTGGGTTCCGATTCCAGGGTTTCGCTTACTGCACCGCCCCAGGCGAGCCCTTACCCTATTTCCCTGGGCCTGTTTCCCCGCTAAGAAGTGACAGGAGGATACGAACCACAGAGTCCACACATTGGTCACACCTGTTTCCATCTGTCAGCTCCCAATGTGCCTTGAGCCCCTGCTTCGTGCCTGGTGCCCAACCCAACAGACCCTGCCTCAGGGCAGAGGCCCAGGCCTGGCCCGGCTCTTAGCGGAGTCTCCACCTGGTACACCAGGGCGAAGACGTGTGTCAGGGCCTGGGAACGAGGCAGCGCTGGGGTCCAGCCAGCCCACAGTCCTAGCCAGACACTTCCTCCTGCTGGCGGAGGCGGCCCTGGAGCCAGTCACTGACCACGGGCCCGACTCTGCTTCAGGGCTCTCCGCCTTCCTCCCACATTATCACCATCCCCATTCCACAGATGAGGAAACTGAGGCCCAGAAGAGTTCCGGAGCCCACCCACAGTCACAGTCAGGATGGAGCTAGGATTTGAACCCAAAAAGACCATCAGAGCCCAGCTCTTTCTCCTCAAGCTCCGGGGCCCCAAGCCCAGCCACCGTGACCTCGCCCCCTGGTGCTTCCTGTGTAAGGAGCCCAGGCAGCTTAACTCATTTTCCGGGGGGACCTGCCTCCCTCCCATCCTGTAAAGAATCCTAAGTGGGTCCAAACGACCCAAGGCCTTCTTGGGGAATGACGGACGGGAGCCCTCGGAGCCCTGGGGAGAGGTACTGTGAGCCCCACCCCGCAGAGGAAACTGAGGCCTGGCGGCCAGACTGGGACTCACTCCAGAGCTGCCCAGCGCAGCGCCCATGCGCTCTCCTCGCACCCACCGCTCCCACCCAGCTGTGATGGGACCTCCAAAGCTCGCCTTGGTCCCAACGACCCCACTGGGTCCCTACGCCTGGCAGGAGACCCCATGCCCTGCTTCAGCGAAGCTACGTGGTCCCTACCTGTGCCCCAGAAGGGGCGGCGGAAGCGGCGGGCAGACTCCGGCAGGCACAGGTGGGCACCTTCTGGGGCTTTCAGTGTGCAGCTCACAGACTTTGGCACCGTCTCCGCCTCCCCTGAGCAATCATTAACCCTGCCAGAGACCGCACCTCCTGGATGGGAAGGCTCCTGGGAGGACAGGCCCCAGTGCTCCGTGGATGAGATCCAGGCCCCAGGAGAGAGCGCCTGGGAGCCAGGCCCAGCCCTGGGGCAGGCAGGAGTAAGACATCCAGGGCAACCTCCATGAACGTGGTCCCCTCCCCAACACAAGAGGCCTCAGGGACAGACCTGTGGAGAGAAGGTAGAGAAGGTGAGGTCAGGAGAGGGAACTAGTAAAATAGTGTAATAATCAAACGTGAGGTTTCCGCAGAGGGGTGAGGCCAGCCCTGAGCTTGGGTATTGCTGCCGAGGCCCTCAGAGGGTCTGACTGTCCCTGGGGCCTGCATCTTCCTCTCCCTGTAGCATGATATCAGATATCCACATCTGCAGCTTGGCGGGAAGAATATTACTTACATCACAGGATTCTTATGAGGATAAAACCAGATAATGGAGACACCATTCCAAGTGTAGGGCCTGGCATGTGGCAGGGAACCCACCAGGACACTGAATCTGTAGCCTTTGCAGATTCTTGCCATAATCCTGAGCGACCCTCACCTCGTGGGCAGGAGCCACGCCTGCCTCACACTCAGTAGAGACATATCAGGTAGATACTATGTGCCAGGCACTGAATTCAACCGGGATCTCTGATCGCTGTGGTCCACAGAGAAGGCTGGAGAAGGTAGCAAGGAGATGCTGTATCAGCTACTGCAGCCTTAAAACAAAGTTGGTGTCTCTTTGGACTTGAAGATTGTTCCTATGCAGCTTATTTTATTTTAGTTTAATCAAATAAACAATCTTTGTTCCCCAACCTCCCAAATTTAAAACAGATTATCAAAACATACAGGCATGTACATCTATGTTCACAGCAGGATTGCTCACAACAGCTAAAATGTGGAAGCAACCCAAGTGTCCATCAACAGATAATGCATTAACAAAATGTGGTATATACAAAAAATAGAATATTATTCAACCTTAAGAAGGCAGGAAATTCTGACACATACTGCAGCATGGCTAAACCTGAGGGCATTACGCTAAGTGAAATAAGCCAGTCACAAAAAAAGGACTGTGTGGATCTCCTTCTCTGAGGCATCTAGAATGGTCAGATTTATAGACAGAAATGGTGGTTGCCAGGAGCGGAGGGGAGGCAATGGGGAGTTATTGGTTCATGGGCACAGCTTTAGTTTTGCAAGATGAGATGAGTTCTGAAAATGGATGGTGGAGATGCTTGCAAAACAGTGTGAAAGTACTTAATATCACCACTTGAAATGGGTAAGATAGTAAATTTTATTTTGTGTATATTTTACACAATAAAAACAAATTTCATAAAATTCTACAAGCTTGCCCAGCTGGTGTGGCTCCGTGGTTGAGCATCAGTCAACCTGTGAACCTGGTCAGGGCACATTCCCAGGTTGCGGGCTCAATCCCCAGTGTGGGGTGTGCAGGAGGCAGCTGATCAATGATTCTCTCTCATCATTGAAGTTTCTATCTCTCTCCCTCTCCCTTCCACTCTGAAATCAATAAAAATTTTAAAAATAAAAATAAAATGCTACAAGATTCAAAACGTGAAGAAACCTGGATGAAAGCAAAACAAGTGAAAAAAAATGAGGAGAACCTAGGCCTGAATAGAATTCTCAAAATATTTAAATATTTGCCCTTAAGTTTTGGGTAATTGTCAGAGGTGGGCCATGAATCGAATTCCAAGCTTTCCAACAGGCCGAGTAAAAGAGAAATGGGATCCATTAAGTCCATCCATTAAAAAAAAAAAAAAAGATGAGAGCGAAAACACACCAGGATCTGGGAGCTACGGTGCAATTCTGAGCTCTGATGCTTGAGAGGTGTCTTCTATGCCTCCAAGGAGAGGAGGACGGCACTAGATATGACTACAAGGCAGTTGTTCAGAAATCAGGCTCAGGGATTAGGGCCTGCATTCAGTGGTGGTGGGACAAGTTCAGAACCTCTGAAAGACTCAGTTTCCACAATCTGTAAATTGTGGGTAATGTATGAAACCTACCTCAGAAGCTGGTGGTGAGGATGAAATGAAGTCACACATTTAAAATCCCAGATACAGTGCCCAACCCAGAGTAAAGTCCAGGAAATTATTAGAGTTTGGAGTGGGTGGATGGCTGGTGGCCTACCTGGTAGCAGGACAGGCAGGTGACTCCACTCCAGGCTCTGGGTCTGCCCCAGAGCAAGGGAGTCAGCCTGTCACTCTGTCCACTCCCTGCTCTCCTCTCCTCCCCCAGTGCTGACTGCTGGGGCCAACAGCTCTGAGTCATTGCTCTGGCCCCCAGAGGGTGTGTCCCGGCCTGCACAGACCTTTGGACAGCATCTGGATGAGCCAGGTATGGACAGATGGTGCCCCCCCCCCCCCCAATCTAAAGGGGCATCTGTCTGCCTTCCAGATCGCATCTAAGAAGCTCAGGCCCAGGCCCAGGGTCACTGCAGGAAGTGGCAAGTGGCCAGCCAGAAAGTGGGGCTAAGAGGCCAGGATGTGGATTTACATAACCTAGGTCCTAATCCTCTCCCCATTACTTACCAACTAGTGGCCTTGGACAAGGCAGCTCATCTCTGTGAGCCTCAATGTTTTCATCTGTAGAATGGGAATAACAGTAGAACCCAGCTCAATTAGTAAAGGTTAATCAAGTAGTCAGGCAAGTAATAGAGAGCCATGCGTGAGGAGGTGATTCAGATGCCTATCAGCCTTGCTTTGTAACCACTGTCTTAGGTGTGTGGTTTTTAAAATTTGGAACAAAAATCTTACTTCCTGTCTTTGCTATGTGCACCTGCTATGTGTTCAGAAATTGGTGGAGTTGAAATCAAGTCCTCACTTGTCCCTAGCTGCATCACATTGACCAAGCCATTCCTCTCTGAGCCCCACTTCATCAGCAATACGGAGACACCACACACACACACACACACACACACACACACACACACACACAGAGTGTACAACTTCAGAGCTACCTGGAGGGCCCACACTGAGGGTGGCTCTTTGCCGCGAATGTGTCCAGCCCTTCCTCAACTTCCCAGTCATGCCTCCATGTTGCACATGGCTTTGCAGAGTACAAAATTCCTTCACTGCTCTGTTCTAGTCCAGGGACCAGCCCAGGAACAGCCCCTTGGTGTCAGAGGCTCATAGCCTCCCACCCTAGAAAGAACTTGGGGATCCAAGAGATCAACCCCTTCCCACCACCCAGACCCCTGAGCCCCTTTCCAGTGCACACGTTCTCTCCAAAGCACCCGCTTCCCAGCGGCTGTTCCGCCACAGCTTGCACACTTCCGGTGACGGGCAGCTCCCCTCCCCTCATGGCCACCACTCCATGGCCCCAAGTGGACGTGTTGTGTTGAGTTGAGAGCTGCCTTAGCCGCTTCCACTGGGCTTGGATTCTGGGAGCACTAGACCCCACTCCCTCTCCCTGCTCTAGGACAGCCAGCCCCCCACCAGAGCCTTCTCTCGGGCTCTTACATCACTCCCACCACCATTACAGGCAGGCGTTGCAGCCAGGCAGACCTGGGTTCACAGTCCAGCTCTGCCCCTTCCTGGCTGTGGGCAAGCCACTCTCCATCTCTGAGCCTGTTTCCTCAGGAGGAAAATATGGGGAAGTAAAATAGTCATGTGGCTGTTTCCCTTCAGCACAATTAGTTGAGCTCCGAGATGAAACATGCCCTCTTGAGCCCCCTGCCACTTCTGTGTCCATTCAACCAACTGCATGTCCACTTTGTTCCAGGCACTGAGCTGGGCACTGGGCACTGGGCACTGGTGGGACGGGGGTAGTATGCACATCCCTGACACAGGGAGACTGAGTGTGAGAGGAGAGTAGCCAGGCCAAGAGGAGGGAAAAGGGAGACCGGGCAGAGGGAACGGTGTGTCCAAAACCCCATTCTGGAAAGAGCTGGCCCTTGGGAGAAGGGAAAGACCAAGGCGGCTGGAACTCAGAAGTCATTTGTTCAGAGGATCAGGTTTCAAAAACTACTATACATTCATACAACGGTATACTACTCAGTAATTTTTTTAAAGACACCCCGATGGCCCTGGCCAGTGTTTCCCAGTGGTTAGAGGAGGCCCAGGCACTCAAGGGTCTTGGGTTCAATTCCCAGTCAAGGGCATGTACCTGGGTTGTAGGTTCGATCCTGCGTGCAGTAGCCAACTAATTGATGTGTCTCTCTCACATTGATGTTTCTCTCTCTCTCCCTTCCTCCCTTTTACTCTCTCTAAAAATCAATGGAAAAATATCCTCAGGTGAGGATTAACAACAGCAAAAAAAAAAAAGACACCCCTATGTTCATTGCAGCATTATTCACGGTAGGCAAGACATGGAAATAACTTAAGTGTCCATCGGCAGATGAATGGATAAAGAAAATGTGATATATAGTGGGGTATTATTCAGCCATAAAAAATAAGGAAATCCTGTCATTTGTGACAACATGGATGGACCTGGTGAGCATCATACTAAGTGAAATGAGCCAGACAGAGAAAGACAAATGTTTCATGATCTCACTTACATGTGGAGTCTTTTAAAAAGTTGAATACAGCTGAAACCGGTTTGGCTCAGTGGATTGAGTGTCAGCCTATGGACTGAAAGGTCCCAGGTTCGATTCCGGTCAAGGGCGCATACCTTGGTTGTGGACAGCCAGTAGGGGGTGTGCAGGAGGCAGCTGATCGATGTTTCTCTCTATCTCTCTCCCTCTCTGTAAAAAAATCAATAAAATATATTTTTTTAAAAAGTTGAATACATAGAAACAGATTGTAGAATGGTGGTTGCCAGGGGCTGGAGTTTGGAGGAAATGGGGAAATGTTGGTCCAAGGGTACAAACTTTCAGTTGTAAGGTGAATAAGTTCCAGGAGTCTAATATACAGCAGCGTTACTAATTTAACAATATCGTTATATTTGAAAGTTGCTATGAGAGTAGACCTTCAATGTTCTCACCACAACAACAAATGGTAATTATGTAGGTGAAGGATGTGTTCACTGATCTTATTATAGTATACATTTTGCATATATATACATGTATCAAATCATTATATTGTACACCTTAAACTTATACAATGTTATATATCAATAAGTTTTGGGGGGAGACAAACTGCTAATACAACAGGTTGGATTTCAAAACCATGATACCATGCCGAAGAAGGCAGCATTTACACAGCCAGCCATTCCACTGACACGAAGTTCTAAACACATAAAACTAATGTACAGTGACAGGAACCAGATCGATAGTCATGTCTGGAGGACTTGGAGAGGGCAAGAAGGAACTTTCTAGAGTGCAGAAAATGTTCTGGATCTATATATAACTATATATCTTAGTTATACGGAGATATACATTTATGAAAATTCCAGTAAGCTATATACATAAGGTTTGTGCATTTTACTGTATAAAGTATACCCTAAATTAGGCCTTAATGTAGTTCTACTTTTTTTAAAAGAAAAATGCATGTTTGTTGAAAGATGAGCCAGAGTGAGGTATCCTCTGCATCTACAAATGGGCATTACAGCAGAGCCCACTCAAGGGTTTGTTATAAAGATTAATCAAGTCCTAACTGGTTTGGCTCAGTGGATAGAGCGTTGGCCTGCAGACTGAAGGGTCCCAGGTTCGATTCCAGTCAAGGGCATTTACCTTGGTTGTTGGAACATCCCCAATGGGGGGTGTGCAGGAGACAGCTGATTGATCTTTCTCTCTCATTGATGTTTCTGACTCTCTATCCCTCTCCTTCCTCTCTGTAAAAAAATCAATAAAATAGAAAAAAAAAAGATTAATCAAGAAATACAGCCAAGCACTTTGCACAGGGCAAGTGACAGAAAGGCATGCACACAAAGTAGCAATTCAGATATACATCAGGCTTCCTTCCTAGCCACTGAATAGAAATCCCGGGCCTTGTCACTTTCTAGCAAGATCCTTCACCTGACTGTGCAATAGTTTTCAAATCTATAAAACAGGGATAATAATAATATTCCCACACTGGGTTGTTAGATGTTAGGAATACATATGTTAATTCATGTTAAGCACTTAGAATATTGTTTGGCTTGTGATAAAAGCTCAACAAATGAAAGCTTTAAAAAAAAATAAGTTGGGCCGTAGCTAGTTTTGCTCAGTGGATAGAGTGTCGACCCGCGGACTGAAAGGTCCCGAGTTCGATTCTGGTCAAGAGTCAAGAGCACATGCCTGGGTTGAGGGCTGGATCCCCAGTAGGGGGCATGCAGGAGGCAGCCAATCAAAGAGTCTCTCTCATCATTGATGTTTCTATTTCTCTCTCTTCCACTCTGAAATCAATAAAAATACATATATTTTAAAAACTCTTCAAAAAAAAAAAAAGCAAATAAGTTGGCGGGGCTCTCTCTGTGAAGCACTCGGGGACCTTTCCCCACCCTCTCCCCATAGGCGCATTTTCCTCAGCTCTCTCTTTCTCCTAAACTCCAAGGGCCCTTCTTTTGCCTTTGTAACTTGTTTCCTGGGCCCATTTCTTCTATGGCTCACTTATTCTAACTCTGTGACTTTCTAAATAAACTTCCTTATATACAAATAGTTATAGCCCTGGCCGATTTGGCTCAGTGGATAGAGCATCGGCCTGCGGACTGAAGGGTCCCGGGTTCAATTCCGGCCAGGGGCACCTGCCTGGGTTGCGGGCTTGATCCCCAGTGGGGGACGTGCAGGAGGCAGCCAGTCAGTGATTCTCTCTTATCATTGATGTTTCTATCTCTCTCTCCCTTTCCCTTCCTCTCTAAAATCAATAAAAATATTTTTAAAAAATTATTATTATAATAAACTAGAGGCCCAGTGCACAGATTCATGCACTGGTGGGATCCCTCTGCCTGGCCTGCGCCCTCTCACAATCCGGGACCCCTCAGGGGATGTCAGATAACCAGTTTTGACCAGATCCCTGCAGGCCTGATCCAGACAGGAGGGAGACTGATCCTGTGCGTTGTCTGTCCCCTGGTGATCAATGCGTGTCATAGCAACCACTCAACCGGTCGTTTGGTCACTTAGGCTTTTATATATATAGATAAGCCCTGCCGTTGTGGCTCAGTGGTTAAGCATCTACCTATGAACCACAAGGTCACGGTTGGATTCCCAGTCAGGGTACATGCCGGGTTTGCAAACTCCATCCCCAGTGGGGGGCGTGCAGGAGGCAGCCAACTGATGATTCTCTTTCATCATTGGTGTTTCTCTCTCTGTGCCTCTCCCTTCTTCTCTGAAATAAATAAAAATATATTTTAAATAATAATAATAAATTTAAAAAGTGAAAAATAAGCTAGCCTCAAAGGAGCAGGCCTAATCAGCAGAGGGGCCAAGTCCTGGGCTGAGAAAAGGGGCGCTCATGGGACAACCTCTGGGAGGGGAGGTGTTCAGGGACTACAACTCATGGCATGACAGGGCCAGAGTGGAGCACGCTGGAAGTTGTAGTTCTTGCGGGGCATCCATGATGCCCCCGGCGGGGGGGGGGGGGGGGGGGCCTCAGGAAGGCGGGCCTGAGCAGGTGTCCAACCATCCTCTGATCCAGGCTGGTCTAGTGATGGGCATACGCTTCCTCTTGTCACTGGAGTCTCCCAGCTTCCTCAAGTTGGTATTGTTGCTCCCATTTAGCATATGAGGAAACTGAGGCTAAAAAAAATGGCCCAAACGGGAGAACCAAGATCTGCTGACTCCAGAGTGCTCTTTGTACATGGATCGCTACCCCCCATCCGAGGCTGGGGGAGAGGGACAGACTCTCCGAGAAGCAAAGGCTCTTTGAGCGGCCACGGAGTCGTACTAACTTCACAGACGAAGAGACGGCGTCATGTCAGTCACTAGTCCAAGGTTGCGGACAGTAGCGGACGGCTGGAATGCCAGGCTCCGGTCTCTGCGCTTTTGCCGGCCCCTGCCGCCCGGCACCGAGTGGGCGTGGTCTATTCACGCCCCGCCCCCTTCCACCTCCCGCTCCCGCGCGCTTGGTGTAAACCAGGTAGTTCCATAGGCGCGCGGGAGTGGGGGTGAAAGCTGCGCAGCCGGCGTGGGCCCCGCGCGTGCGCGCGCTCGCGCCCAATGGTGAAGCCCGCGGGTAGTTCCACTGCGCGGGGCCAAAGGGGGGGCCGCGGCAGGCGGCGCTCGTGCCGCAGCTGGACCGGGACCCCGGGCTGCAGCTGGAGCGACGCGCCGGCCGCCCGGTGGGGGTGGAGCCCCGCCTTGGCCCCAGGTAACGCCCAGCCTGGACCCTGAGCCTCAGCTGCAGGGACAGCGAGGACGGAGCGATAGGGGGCGGCAACGGGCTGGCAGAGTAGTGCAAGGACTTCCAGCGAGGCCTCTGCCTGCATCCGCAGGGCCAAAGCTCCCTGTCCCGGGACCCTAAGCCAGAGACGCTCCTCTCAGCGACCCGACCGCTAGGTTCAAGGGTGCCCCTGGGAACTACAAGTCCCAGCGTGCCCTGCACCCTGCGCATGCCCCGATTGTAACCCCCGGCTGGTCCTAACCTTCATCTAGGGCCCAGGAGTCTGGGATAGAGAGCTGCAATCCTTGGCCTCGTCGCGTCCGTTCCCTTTTACTAGCGCTCCTTGTGCCAGCCCCTGGGGAGCCAGAGCGTCCTGGGACCTGCCCTGGAGTGGCTGCGAGTCTGGGGAACAGATCACTGCACCCCAGTGCCGTCGTTACTACTTTCATGATGTCGGGGGGTCCAGAGAGGGTCTTTGTCCAAGGTCACACAGCTTCCGTTGCCCGAGGGCCACTAAGCCCTAGTCGAGCTGATGCTGGAGGTTGGGAAGGCAGTGTGGGCAGGAGGGGGGGGTGGCAGAAATTTGGTTGGACTCAATCTCCCTGGATCTGCTATGCGCCGCAGTCCTGTAGTCTCCGGTTTTCATCTCTAGTTGATGTGATGGCACCTGCTCCCTCCTCTGCAGACCCTGGGGTTTCCAGTGGTGAGAGCTTCAGGGAAGAAGTCAGAAAGGAGAGCCCCTCCCAGCATCATACCCACAAGCTCCCACACCCAAGCGGTCCCAGTAGCTAGACCTAGAAAGTCAGGCAGGTACCCTCAGAAATGCACACAGTGAGAGAGAGCCGCTATTGGCTCTCTAAGATATGTAGGTACTCTCACCCCATTTTACACCTCGTCAAACTGAGCCTCGTAGAGGTGGTGACTTCCTCAAGGTCATAGAGCTAATAGGCAAAGCTTAGGGTCCAAGCCCAAACAGGCTGGCTTCAGAGGTTCTGGGTTTAATGCCTCCTCAGTATCCTAGGAAATGAACAACATTGTTGGCACATACGAAGTGCTCAGTAAATGTCCTCTGTCGCTAGTGTTATCGATGTCCTGATTTTACAAGTGAGAGACTGTGAGGCAGAGAGAGGCCAAATAAATGACCCACGGTTTCAAAGGTGGGGCAAGAGTGCTGCAGACTCGAGCCCCAAACCTGGTGACACTTTTACAGACACCCCGCCCTCCCCCCACCTGCACAAAGGTGCTTCTTTTTTAGGTGAGTCAAAGTTTGGGTTCAGATGTGAGGGTGGTGTATTCAGACCTGTCCTGAGCTGGCTCTACCAGCCTGTGCTGTGTGTCCCTGGATGGTTCCTTAATCTCTCTGTTCTGCCTAGAAGACTACTAGGCCCTGCCTCTTTGGAGGGTTTGAGGGGCCTTAGGAGAAAGGAGTGGGGTACTTCCTGACCCTGAGGGAGGTGTGTGTGTAGGGGGGGGGGGGGTGGCAGCCAGCTATCCAGGCTCTTGGATAGGCCAATGGAGGCAGTGCATGGCCCCAGCAGGAACAGATGACCCTGCCTTCTTCCTGCCCAAGTAGAATCCTTCCCATCTCCTGCAGAGGAGGCTTGGGGGTGGAAGCTGGAATGTAGTATCCAGAGTTTTGCACTTGGAGCTATCAGGATTTGAATCCTCTGCCACTTACTCACCCTGTGATCTGGAGCCACCCACTAGTCTCTGATCTTCCAAGGTCTGTCCTCCTGCCCCAGGACATCTGTGCTTTTATTAAACAGCCCTTGGGAACCCGGTGTTGGCATTTGAGTGGCATGAAGCATACTTAAAGTGAGATTAGAATGTGGTCCCAGATTTACCCCTTGATAGTTGTATGATGGTAGGTGAGTCATATTCCTTCTCCCCCGAGTTTCCTCATCTATAAAATGGAGTGAATGCTGGTGCCAAGCTCTTAGGTCATTGGAAAAACCAGTGAGCCAATGGCTAGAACTGGACTTGCCCAGACCATGCAGGAGACCCTTGAACCCAAATTTCTCCACAGAACCTCATGGCAGATGCCTGGGCAAGGGTGAGCCACCCCCACCTATAGTTTCAGGAACCCACTGGGCCATACTTCCGGGATCTGTTAAGGGGAGTTATTTCCTAAGCCACCTTCTTCATCTGTATGACGAAAGTAGCAGAACTGGCCTGCAAGTATATGGGGTGGGCGGATGAGAATGAGGGATTCAAAAGATGTGTGGCCACATCCCCACCATGGGGTTCCAAAGCATAAGATTTGTCAGTGAGCCTGAGAGGGGATTTCATAGGAGAATCCAGATTTCTGGCTTCTCTGGAAAATCTGGTAAAACTGAGCCTCTTTCCACTAGCTCCAGAGTGATTCTGCATATACTCAGGAAAGTTTTTCAAGTTACAGGGGGATATGTTACTGGCCTATGGACCTGGGGAAAACACATGGTGAAAGTCAAACCCAGAGCCCCTTCCTTGGACCTTCACAACCCAGTGTGGGCGAGGGTAGGGGGAGTCCCCAGGAGACAGCTTTCTGCTGTCCTGACACAAGGTGATGACAGTTGTGCTGTGTATTGAGGGAGTCAGAGCATACTGTTAACTGTGATGGAGAGAGTTTGGCTTTTTAGTACCATCTGTAGTAATGAACTTGATCTCCTGTGCCTAGAGACCTGCAGACAGTACCATCTTCAGTCATTGCGTTGCTGGCTGCACATCCACAATGCTAAACAACACCGATAAACATGTCTGTTCCCCAAACTTCTGGATTTTTCCATTGGATACCTTTCCTAAAGGGGGGTTTCTGACTCTAAGGGATCAGAAGGTTTTATGGCTTTAAAAGTCTAAAAACATATTCTTTAACAATAATTTTCTTTAGACTTCTCTGTCGGTTATACTGTATAGGGTTTTTTAAAAAGAGCAAATGTAGCCCTGGCCAGTGTCACTCAGTTGGTTGTGTGACATCCCATGCACTGAAAGGTTGCATGCGACAAGGTGCTGGCTCCATCCCCAGTAGGGGGTGTGCAGAAGGTAGCTGATTGATGCTTTGCTCTCACATCACTGTTTCTCTCCCTCTCCCTTCCTCTCTCAAAAAATCAATTTTTAAAAAATGTTTTAAAAAATAAAAAAGCACATGTACAAAAGCATAAGTAAGTCTATCTTCCTGACCCAGTGGTCTCTTCCAGTTCTCCCTGAGGACAATTGTCAATTTCCTATATATCCTTCCAGAAATATTCTGCAGATATTGTATATATCTAATTTTAAAATATAAACATTATTATACTCTGTTCAGCATCTTGCTTTCAACTTTTATTTTTGAATTTAGGATTATGAAGTATACCAAAGAAGCATAGGGAATTGCACCACCTCCAACTCTGCCCCCACCCCACAGCCCACCACACATTATGATTTTGCTCTGGCATCTCTTAGGGCTTTCTTGGAGGTAGCCCTATGTCAGTGGAGCACCATACAGGGGAATCAGTTATTGATTATATACATACACCATTCTTTTTATCTCTTTCTTCTTCTTTTTTTCATACACCATTATTGGGCCTGTTCCCAGCTCTTGGATATTAAGGGTATTACTGATTTTTTTCCCCTTAAATAATCAAGATGGAGATAATATTCCACTTTGTATGTCTGCCTGGGGAAGGCATCCAAACAAAGGGAAAAGCTTGGCTTTGGCTTAGTTTCAAATACCTGCTCAGCCACACTTCCCTGGCTGTGTGACCTGGGGTCAGTACACCCCACTTTACCCATCTGTAAAATGGGCAGGTTGTAGCAATCCCTCTGTCTCATAGCTAGCTTCTGGGAGTACAGTCGAAAACTAAAGACTTAGTGGGGCTTAGTTTCCCAATGCCCCTAGGCAAGAAGCAACTGGAGCGCCCACGACTGCCGCTGGAGCTTCAAATTGTTACCCGCCCCTTTCCCTGACCATGCTGGGGGCGGGGCGGTTAAAATGTCTCTGTGACGTCAGCTTGCGCGGACCAATCACCCTGCAGGCCAGGCGCTAACTTATTTACATGGGTTGCCGGCTATTGGCCCGTTAGGCAAATACAGGCAGTCCCAGCTTTTTAAAGCCGCCGTGTAGTTTTAAAAGATGCAGGGAAGCCAGACCATGATGTCATCGCAGCGCAGTAGCTCTTGGAGTGACGTCATATCTGGGGAGGTTGCTGGCCCAGGACTGTAGGGCTTTCCTAACCACTTGGACTGGCCTAGGAGGACGCCTCGGCCTGGTCGAAGATCGGCCCCATTACAATTCAGTGACCCAGATGTCGCCCTGTCTCCGAGGAGGGAATCATGACAGTAAGTCTGGGCCGTGGTTCTGTCGGCGGGACCCATTTTTCCAACAGGGAAACAGCCTCAGAAGCGCGACTGGCTCGCGAGTTTGCAGAGCACGTTCGAATTACAGCTGATTGGTCTTGCCCATCTCGGAGTCTCTGCTCTTTAGCCAGGCGGCCCCGCCCCTTTGTCTGTGATGGCTGCGGTCACTTTAAGTGCGGAGGGGAGAGCGAGAAGAGTATTTTTTTCTTTTAATCTATCAAGATGGCGGCCATTAATCACGTGTCGGGTCGCGGCGAGTGATTGCCTCTCGGGGCCCGAGCGGGGCGGAGCTCGCAGCGTGGGGCGGGGCTGCCGCGGGCAGCTGCCTGCTACTGTTTGCTCGAGCCTCCCGGCGCGCCCCCGCGAGGCCCCCTCCCGCCCCGCGCGCGACCCCGCCGCTTCGAATGTTGTGAATCAAATGTTGGGTTTGTTACATTCCGCTGGCGCCGCGGACAGTTCTTAAAGGGCCAGCCACGGGCAGCTGCGCAAACCTGTCCGCGTCCTGCGCCGCCTCTCACTGCCGGAGGGCCTGGGCCGAGAGAGGCTGAGCGCGCGTGGGCCTCGCGAGGCAGACGCCAGCGGACGGACAACAAAGAGAGAGGGCCCCGGAAGGAGCCGGACTGCTCCCGGACCTGGGGGTGGGGAGGGAAGCACATTGTTCCGCAGGGCGGGGGCTCTTAAAGGGTCCGGGCAGACCCCCATCACCGCCCCCTTGCCCAGCTTGGCCGCCCCAGATCGGGAACAAAGGAATCAACGTGTGTCCAGGAGGCTGAAGGTGAGTCGGGGCCAGAGCCCCCCAACTCCCGATTTCCGCACCCCTGGAAACTGCTGCCCCCTCCCTTGGGACTGGGGGCTGTGAGGTAGCTGGCTCCGCAGGGGTTAATCACGGGCGGTCCGGAGGGGGGCGGCGAGACCTCTAAGATCAGAGACACCCCCCTCCCAGAGAGCCCCAATGCCTGGACGAGTCTCCCTGCTCCGGAGTCTGAGCGCTGCGGTTGGAGAGGAAGGAGCCGCCCCCTCCCCCTGCTGCCGCCGCCACTTCCTTTGTTGTTGCTTTTGTCTCACGCGGAGCACATGGTCCGGGATCCTCGACTCTTAAAGTCACAGCGCTCTTGCTCAGACGCCGCAGTCTGGCCTCCCGCCCCCCTTGTCCCTCCGAGCGCGGCACAAAGGAGTGAGACGCGGGCGAGGGAGTCTCCTCTCCTGTCCACACCTTGACATCCCATCCCTGGGAGGGGTAGCTGAGGAAGCTTCCCATCGCCCCGCAGCCGGTACCTGGTCCGCGTGGAGGAGGGGCCTGCCCCTCAGGGACACTGGCTTCCTACCCCACTAATGTGACCACCTAGATTCTTGCATCTTGTGGCCTCTGGTTTCATTTGGGCACTCTGGGAAGGAGAGATTTCCACCCCCGTTTCACAGTTGTGGCAACTGAGGCTTACAGAAGCGAAGTGGTTTCCTTGAGCAAGGTCACCCTAGGAGTCCGGGCTGGCCCAGCAAGGACTGGCTCCTGGTTCCAAGTCTGGCTATCCTGGCCTGCCTGTTTTGGGGGTGAGGGAGAGAAGGGAGGGGGCTCCTCATCTCGCTTAGTTAACTCATGTTTTCAGGCTGACTTTGCTTAATCTGCAAAACAGCAGCTGGACCCCAGTGACAGGACATAGAAGGGACCCCCTAGACCCAGATGGGGGTAGCTGCTGGGGCATGGGAAGTAGGGGGTGCGCATGGATGCAAGATGTGGTACCTGGTTCCAGGCAAGATTGCGTGTAGGGATGGGACCCTCAAGCTCCACTTACACAGATCTCATTGAGAGGACAGCGCAGAGGAGTGTGGAAAGGCAGAGCACTTTGGGGTGGCCATCCTTGCTGTTGACCTTGAGCAAGTTGCTAGCTCTCAATCTAAGCCTCTCTCGCTTCTCTTTCTCTTCACAATAGGGCAAGTCACAGGCCCCTTCAAGAAGCTTTCCTGATCTTTAGGGCCTGGAATAGAGCGTTGGGATTAGGCGGTTTTTAAGGTTACTAATGCTACTGAGTCAGGGATTGGAGGAATCTGGGCCCAGGGGCTCAGCCATGACCAAATTTGTCCCTTTCTGACTTTGTAGCTTAGAGCAAGTTACTTCCTTTCTTTGGGTCTCAGTTTCTTCGATTATGAAGTGGGTGTGTCCCCTCTTTGCTGCCTCTGTTCCTAGAAGGACTTTGGGAATCAGGGGCCCCTCGACTGTCAGCAGGGGTATTCCCTAGGGAGGCATGTTTCCCAGCTACCACCTGCAGGGCTTGAAGTGGCCCCTGATTTCTGCTTGGAGGGTGGAGTGGAGGTCAGCCTCTCTTATTTTCTAACTAGAGGCCCGGTGCATGGAATCGTGCACTGGTGGGGTCCCTCAGCCTGGCCTGCGCCCTCTCGCAATCCGGGACCCCTGGAGGACGTTGGACTGCCAATCCGCGCAGGCCGTCTGACATCCCCCGAGGGGATGTAGTAGTGTGCAGTAGTGCGCAAAGCGGTAGGCGGCGGGGGAGGAGTCCTGAGCTGGGGCCGGGTGCCTCGCTGCTCCTACTCATCCCGCAGCTCAGTAAGCTCACTGAGCAGCACTCCCACTGTGGGAGCGCACTGACCACCAGGGGGTAGCTCCTGAGTTTAGCATCTGCCCCCTGGTGGTCAGTGCATGTCATAGCGACCAGTGGTAATGGTCGCTTAGGTAGGTAGGTAGGTAGGTAGATAGATAGATAGATAGATAGATAGATAGATAGATAGATAGATAGATAGATAGATGATAGATAGATATTGTTCACACCTAAGCTTTACAAACCACTCTTACCAGGGCCTATGAGCAGCACTTGCCAGTCCACTGGAGGTGGTCATTAGGCTGTTCCCACTTTACAGATGAAGAAGCTGAGGTTCAGAGAGGGGAAGTGATATGCTCAAGACCCTGGCCAGAAGTCAGGGTGTCATGTGTCCACAGTTAGAGCCCCTTCTGTCTGCTGTTCTAGGTTCTCGGCTCCTTGCTACTTCCCTTTCCTGAGAAGTGGGTGTCTGAGGGGCTGGCCACAGAACAGATTCCCATGGGCCTGGGCCTCTGTGGGGTCCACACCCCTGAGCCTTGACGCTGCCCAGACTTCAGCAAGACAGCCTCCCACAAGAGTAACCGTAGAGGCCATTGCCTGGGCCGTGTCCCAGTGCACTTACAAGTCCAGCTGACTGGCCTTGGACCTCACCTCTTGGAGCTTCACTGTCCCTGCTTCTGAGGGTTGCAGTAAGGACTGATCAAAATGACACATGGGGAGTATTGTAGTTATTGTTGATATTCTTTACCAGGGGGACTGGGTTCCCAGAATCTCTGAAGTCAGTTAGAGCAGAGGTTCCCAAACCTAACTGTGCTGTAGAAACTGCTGGAGAATTTGGTAAAAAATCTAGGTGCCCTTGTTCCCCAACCCTGTAACGACTCTGACCCAGGAGGTCCCGCGGCCTGTTGTTGCTGTTATTTGGAGGTTTCCCCTGAAGCCCTCTTGGCCTTTGCTGGCTAGGCTGGATTGTCAGCAGGAATCGGGGAGGCGGTGTATTTATACGCATGTGTGAGGATGTGGGCTTGACCCACACCGGGGATCACAAACCCAGTCACCTGTGGTGGGCAGGTGGGGAGTGTTCCTGGGGTGACTCATGCTCCAAGTAAGGGCGGGGCCAAGCATAAATGAAGGACCAGTGGAGCCAGATTTTCTGGCCCCCGACCATCCAAAGGCCAGAATCATATGTAGCCTCCCAGTTTTGAATTATTGGCACTAACCTCACGACCCCAGACTGGCCTTGGCCCGGTGTGGTCGAGTCCCCGCTGTGCATTATCACCGCACGAGGCCGGCCACTAGCAGGAGGCGTGAATTCCAGCCTCTTCCTGGCTGTGGCCTTGGCGGGACGCTGTCCTGTCAGCTGGAGAAGGGCCTTTCTTGCAGGTTCATTTTGAGAGTCAGGGCTGCAAAGACCTCACAAAAGAAATGTTTTTGCCACTGTTGGCAGGAAGGAACAGGTGCTGAGGGGACAGGACACTGCTTCCTGGCAGTGTCAGCAGGGAGGTATCAAGGATTCGGAGGGAGTTTTGTCAGATGGAGAAGGGGCGGTGGGGCCTTCCTGTGGCAGGAACAGCAAAGGCCTTCAGCTTTGGGAGCCTGACAGGTTTCAAAGCTTTTCCTACCGGGGCCTCCTCCCAACCTCTGGAGTTAATGAGTGGTCCCCCTAACTTGCCCCACCTGGACCCCTAGTTCCCAGGGAAGGAGCAGACCTGCCACACCCCATTCCTGCACAACTTCCTCCCTTAGGCTCTGGCTTCCTCTTTTCTTCTCTCAGCAATCCCCACCTCCCACTCGGAGGCTGTGTGAGGCCCCCAGAGCTGCATTCCAGACCTACCTGACCCACCAAGGTGGCTGGCCTCTTTCAGCACCTCCGGGGATGCCCTTGGGCTGGACCCCTCCCATAGGTGGCAGGGTGCAGTGAGGGGCTGTGGTCAGCCCACCTCCCCTTTGACACTTGGGCAAGTCCCTTCCTCTCTCTCAGCCTCAGTTTTCTCTTTTGTAAAATGGAGCAAATAATACCTTCTTTGAAGAAGTCACACATGGGTAGGCACTGGGAATGGGTTATGGAAAGAAACAGAGGGACAGCCAGGTCTGTGCCTAGTAGAAACCCCAGGGAGAGAAGGAAGGGAGGTGGCCCGGTAGGACCGTGTCACCTGGGGGCAGACTAGGAGCCCCCGAGGGCAGGATCTGGGTCAGAACCGCTTACCTGGCAATAGTGGAAGGAAAACTGGGCCCCACGCCTGGTTGGAATCCCCCCTGAGCCAACTAGATGGAAGGGAGGAAGCTGGAGCCCCCCAGGAACCTTGCCTGCCTGGAGACCAGCGCAATAGACCCCCACACCTGAGGGAGCCCTACACTAAAGGAGCCTTACGGAGCTTGCTGGCCAGCCCTCTGAAACTACTGCAGCCCTGAGGGAGCCCAGTCTCGTTTTGCAGAGCAGATAGAGGCCTGGGATCCTTGCAAGCCAAGCCTGACCCCATCTCTCAGCTCTGAGCCCCAGTGCCAGGAAGAGGGCTAGACCCACCCAGAGTCCATGTGCATGGGGAACACGGGTGTGGGGGTGGTTATTGGTGGCCCCAGAATCAGACAACAGAGGTTTGATTTTGTCTCCCAGGCCCTTAATGACACAAGTGGCTGGATTTCTCTAAGCTTCAGTTTCTTTGTCTTTTTGACTCCTAGGGTTGTGAGCCCGGGCCCAGCCTCTCCACCCCTCTGCCACCCCTGATGCGACCATGGGCTCTGGCAGTGACTAGGTGGCCACCCTCCACCCCTGTGGGTCAGCGGCGATTGTCTGCAGGACCCAGCAGCACCCTGGCCCAGCTCCGGGGAAGGTAGGAAGGAACCTCCCAGTCCTGCAGTCCCTGGAGCTCCTGGTGCTGCGGCCTGTCAGCTTGGGCCGGGGCACAGGGGCCAGGGGTGGCGGGGCACGGGCCCTGAGCTTTCTTCCTTCCCCCGTGGGTAGTGACCTTGGCTCCTCTCCATGCTCTGTGAATGAGTGTCCCCCCTCAGTCCTACCCGGGCCTCCTCTCTGTGGTGCAGCCCTGGCCGTGAGGGCCGCCTGCCTGCCCAGGATGAGCGCTTACCCTCCCAGCAGCCTCCGCCCCGACCATCACACCTCCTTGTAGAGGAGCGTCGAGCCTCGGCTCCTGCCGGCGGGAGCCCCCGAATGCTGCACCCAGCCTCCCAGCCGAGCCCGTTCATGGTTGATCTCCACGAGCAGGTAGGCAGAACACCCCCTAGCCAACCCCCGGCCTCTGGCAAGCCCATCTGTGAAACAGAGGTGACAGAGCCCTCATTTCCCCTTGCTTGACTCCTTGCATGTTCAGGGAGCCATTATTAGCCCTGCTTCACAGGTTGTAAATTGAGGCCCAGAGAAGGGAGGGCCTGTCCGGGACCACACAGTGGGTGAGTGGTAGAGCTGGAAGCACCTCCCTCTGCCCTTTGGACTTGGGGCAGGGGGCAGCCAGGTCTGTACTCGGTGGGCCCCAGCTAGAGAAGAGAGGGAGTGGCCCGGCAGGGCTGTCTCACCTGGGACAGCATCTTATGGCCAGGCTTCCTCCCTTCACTTCCCGGGTTTCTCTCCATCCACAGGTGCACCAGGGACCTGTCCCTCTGTCCTACACAGTCACCACAGTGACGACCCAAGGCTTCCCCTTGCCTTCAGGCCAGCACATCCCTGGCTGCAGTGCCCAACAGCTCCCAGCATGCTCCGTGATGTTCAGTGGGCAGCACTACCCACTTTGCTGCCTCCCGCCCCCGGTGAGTGAGGGCCTCCACCTCCCATCCCCCCATCCCCGTCCCCCATCCCCACCAAAAGACCCGTGGCGGAACCACCAAGCTTATGACACCCATGCAGGCTGTCAGAGCGCCTCCCGGGCTCCAGACCACAACCCTGTACCCCAGTGCCTGAGAGTGGGAGCCCCCAGATGCTATATCTAACTTCTCAACAGAGCCTGTTTGGGGTAGTAACTGTGGGCCTTAAGAGTGCGGTGTCCTGCTGGGTGGCCTAGGCCAGGAACGGGCAGTCGGTCCAGAGGGCTTCAGTGGGGCCTGTTGCTGTATGGGATGGCCCTGGCCCTCACCACAAGCATAGGTCCGGCCCAGAAGAACATTTCCCAGCTCCCGCCCCCTCTCTCGGCAGTTGATCCAGGCGTGCACCATGCAGCAGCTCCCTGTGCCCTATCAGGCCTACCCCCACCTCATCTCCAGTGACCACTACATCCTGCACCCCCCACCGCCAACCCCACACCCCCAGCCTGCTCACATGGCGCCTCTGGGGCAGTTTATATCGCTGCAGACCCAGCACCCGCGTATGGTGAGTCTGGGTGATGGGGCCGATGCTAGAGGAGGTGGCATGGGGGCAGGGGTTTCCCCGTCACTGACTTCAGCTGACCCACCCTGCCTCTTCTAGCCCCTGCAGCGGCTGGACAATGACGTGGACCTTCGGGGGGATCAGTATCCCCTGGGGAGCTTCACCTACTCCGCCTCTGCCCCAGGCCCGGCCCTCTCCCCATCCGTGCCCCTGCACTACCTGCCCCACGACCCACGGCACCAAGAGCTGTCCTTTGGTGTGGTGAGTGGCGCCCCCCTACCCGCAGGCTCTGGGGCGATGGGAGCCAGGTACACTGGCTGACCTGTCACCCTCCCACAGCCCTACTCCCACATGATGCCACGGAGAGTGAGCACCCAGAGATACCGCCTGCAACAGCCGCTGCCGCCGCCACCACCACCACCACCACCACCACCACCACCACCCCCGCCGCCATACTACCCCAGCTTCCTGCCCTACTTCCTGTAAGTACCTGCACGTCTGCCCCAGAGCCACGGTGCTCTATTCTCCTGGGGCCTCCTGTGGTTAGACAAACACAGCTGTGGGGTCCTGGGGCCTCTCAGGTTATCTGCACCCCCAGCAGACCACACACAAACACACCCACACCTGCTGGGCTTTCCTCTCCTACAACATCCTGGGGCAAACACGGGGCCCCAGTGCCTACTGACCTTGACCCTGGACCCCTGCACCTGTCTCCCCTAGCTCAATGCTGCCAATGTCGCCCACAGCAGTGGGGCCCACCATCAGCCTGGATCTCGATGTGGATGACGTGGAGCTGGAGAACTATGAGGTCCCGTGGAACCCTGTCCTGGGAGGTGTGGGGGCTTGGGGACCTCCAGCCCAGGCCGCTGCTGACCCCACCCTCCTGCCCGTATGCAGGCCCTCCTGAGCCTGGCGGAGCGGCTGGGAGATGCCAAGCCTCGAGGCCTCACCAAAGCGGACATCGAGCAGCTTCCAGCCTACCGCTTCAACCCAGACAGCCATCAGTCGGAGCAGACGCTGTGAGTGCTGTGCCCCAGCTCCTGCCCTCTGAGCACAGATGGGTTGCCAGGGAACCCTTTCCTGGGGGCGGGGGGCTCGTGCTCTGCCAGGAGCCTGCCCTCAGCCACCCGCATGGAAGTGACATTTTGTGCCCTCCTCCCAGGTGTGTGGTCTGCTTCAGCGACTTCGAGGCGCGGCAGCTGCTCCGAGTTCTCCCCTGCAACCATGAGTTCCACACCAAGTGTGTGGACAAGTGGCTGAAGGTAATGCAGCCCGGGTGTTCCTCATGCGGTGAGGGAGGAGGGTGGGCTTGGGGGCTTCCCCCCTCATCCTCGTCATCATCCAGAAGTTCTGGCCTATTTGGGGGGCTTCCTCCCCGCCACGCAGCAGAACAGGCCTGGATGGGATGGGGACAGGTGAGAGTGGGGTCTGATGTGCCAGCTGTTCCTCCCCTCAGGCCAACCGGACGTGTCCCATTTGCCGGGCCGACGCTTCCGAGGTGCCCAGGGAAGTTGAGTGAGGCCCACAACTGCCCATGAGAACCCTGCCCGAAGCTCTGGAAACTCAGGGGGGGAGGGGAGGATTCAGGGAGGATGGGGAGTAGGGCCCGGGCCTGTTCCACTGTTCCCACCTGTATATCCAGAGCTGGTGCCAGGGTCAGGCCCAGGAGAAGCCCCTGCAATAAGCCCCTGCATTTGCCAAGCTCCAAAGACTCCATCCCCAGTCTGCCTGCCAGTCCGCCCACCACGGAGCCGCCTGAGTGCCCCTAATTCGGTCTCCCTCCCGTTGGCCCCCAGTTCCATCTTCTTTCTTGACAGCACTGGGACCCCGGGGTCTTTCCCCCGTTGTGGCTGGTGGAGATCCTTGGCCCCCGATGGGCAAAGGGGTCACGGTCCTGGGACACTTGGTCTCTTGCACTGAAATAGCATGCCCTCTTCCCAGGTGGCACTGACAGGCGTGGACAGACAGTGGCATACGGCCATTTCCTGAAACCCAGGCCTGGGTTTGACCCCAGTCAGACTCGGGCAGCCAGCCCGACGCAGCCTGCTGTAAGGGGTGGGTCTGGCTCCCCAGAGGACCCTCACCCCAGGCACAACATTCCAGCCACACCTCCAGGCTAGAGGGCCTCAGAGCCAGCAGCCTCCTGCGCAGGGGGGACAGGCCCTGAGCCTGGGCAGCACATATCCTGGCGGCCACTGCTCCCTGGCAAAGACGGGGTCCAGACCCATGCCCCATTTCCCCTCTTGTCCTTTTGCATGAACGTGAAGAGTAGCAGTCTTTCTTTATTCATTTGGCCCAAAATCGCGTGTAGGATTTTGGGATGTGGATTTTTAAACAATTCGTTTTCTTTTGGCTAAATGGGGGGGGGGGTATTAGGGACCAACCAGGACTGAGTGCCCAGGGGGCAGGGAATGTCCAGTGGTGCCGCCTGGTCCACATGCATGTGCGCGGCTGGGGCTGGGCCCGGCGGCCGGCGGTCCCGAGCGGAGTTAGGGGTCTGTGCTCAGCTGATAACTGCCATGCACTGTACTGCACACGTCCCCAGAGCCTACTGCTTTTCAGGGCATTTCTCCCTCTCCAGCCAGGGCCTGACTCCCACCCGCCTGGGCCAGCCTCTTCCAAGGAAGTCCCAGGAGGACAGGGACCAGGGAGGGCGTGGGCCTCACCTCCAGGGGCCCCCTCCCATCCTGAGCCCTGCCTTCCAAGGTCTGGAGGAGGCCCCCTGTAGGGTCTGGCTGAGCTTCCCTCCCCCTCCTTCCTGGGCCCTTCCCTGTCCTGCCCCCAGCTGAGGTTGCTGCCCAGAACGAACTGCGTGTGGGGCCGGCACATCCTAGCAGGCAGCCCCTGGCGCCTGCTGCCTCAGGGATGCTCCAACCACCCTCGTTCTCCGGCAGCGGCCCTGGCTCCCGCCTCCCCCGGCCTGCCATGGGGCCCCATCAGCCTGGCCCCACCCCCATGGAGAACCCAAAGTCTTACTGTATATAACGCCAGGTGATGTTTCTATATTTATAGCAGCGTCGAAACCCCACGTATTTTACACAGAGAACCATCCTCTCCGACCCCTCCCTTCCCCGCTCCCAAAAAGGTTTTCAAAACCCTCCGCTTCCCGGGGCAGGCAGAACAGGCTCTCGGATTGGATAGGCTGCAGCGGTGGTTCCAACGAGCAGCTGTTGAGGGGGGTGGGAGGAGAAACGACGTTTTAAAAAATCATTTAAAAGAAGATTTATAAAACAATTATTTAGGATGTTCGTGATTTGCTGACCTTGCTCTAGATGCCATGTTACCAATGATTTCCTGTGGTGGGGGCTTGTTAATGTTTACTCTTATTTACCAACTTCTGGCCTAGGCATGACAGTGGGCAGCATCCCCCAGCCTGGCTGGGCCCAGCACCTGTGTTCTGTGTTAGAAGGGTTTTATATATATATATATATGTTAACTACAACATACATACATATATATATACACACATAAATATATGTAATTTGGGGGGCCTGTTCCTTGCACATTTTACAGTTACCTCATTTTCCCCATGTATGTATTTGAGAAAATGCTAATATATAGAGAAAAAAAATGGTTCTTAAAGCTTAAATGTGTGGTTTTTTCCATTCCATTGGATTCACATTGGTTTGTAGCATTTAACATAACTAGTATGTTGTATTATATATATGTGTATACTGATTGAAATTTTTAACAGATTTGTACTTTTTTTAAAATGAAAGTTGCTAGTTCTGCTTGACCAAGTAGTGCAATCATTATTTTTTTTAATATTGTTGCTGATTTCAGAGGGATATTCACTAATAAATGTATGACGTATATCAAGTATTGCCCAAGCTGCCTTTGGCTGCCTGTGTTCTTTTGGTGGGAAGTGGGGGCGGGTGGGGGGTGGGGGCGGGAGGCTGGGCAGAGAAGATGGTTCTTCTTGAGGGTGCCTTCTGATGAGCCTGCCCAGCTAGCTCAGTGGTAGCTTAGGAACACGCAGATGAGGCAGGAGTCCGTCTAACTGGTGTGAGGAAAGCATCCCTTTTGGTCTCCTGTCACTTAAATTCTGGAGGTCGGTTCTTCAAGCATGACAGGGTCAAGGCTCCCTTCATCTTAAACTTTGTTTCAAAGAAGTTCTTTCTGTGTGGTGGTGGTTCTTGGTAGCTCTGGCTCAGTTTTCTGTAGTTTAGCATAATCTCCATGGGAAAACCATTTATCCTGGGAATTCTAACCATTTCTGGGATGGAGGCTAGTTGTCAGGGAGCTACACTGGCATCATTTGCCTGGCCTGCGCTCCACACCCACCCACCCTAACCCGACCCCACTCCATGGACCGGAGCCCCTCATCCCCAGGCTCAGTGGGGACAAGGGCCCGAGAGCCCAGGGGATGGGTGGGGATGATGCACTCCTCTTACCCATATGGACTGGTGCTGCAGGAAGTAGCACGGTCTGGAGCAGGAGCAGTGGCCTGGGACCTTGTGTCCGATGCCATTCTCTGTGGCCTTGGTCAGGGCACTTCCCTTTCAGCCTTTGGGGACAGAGTCAGTTGAGTGATATCCTAAATGTGTTTCAGAGGAAGTCCTGTGAAAGCATGATGGAGTTTGTACAAAAAAAGGGGGTGGGGCTCTGATCAATGAAGTTTGGGGACTCCCAGGGTAACAGGCCTGAATGGCAGGGCTTCCCTGAGCCTTGGCTGTGCAGGCATGTGTTGTAAATCTCTGGGAGTGGATACGTAACTATGGGCAGCATTGCCATTTGGCCTCATGCAGGGCTCAAGTTGCATTCTCTGGAGCACATTGGGACGTGGTGGACTAGACCAGTGGTAGCAACTGAGTTCCCTAGGCCCTGGACAGAAAATTGGCAGGTGAAGAAGTCCCAGCTTTTTTCAGTACTTCAAGAAATTCTGAAAATACTGGGAAAGAAAATTCGAATGTTCATATCAATTGATGCAAAATAAAATTGCCTAAATTCATTCATGATAAAAATTCAGCAACCAAAAAATAAACTCAACAAGATATGCTGGCCGGTGTGGCTCAGAGGTTGAGTGTTGACCTATGAACTGGGAGGTCACGGTTCCATTTCTGGTCAGGGCACATGTCTGGGTTGCAGACTCAATTCCCAGTAGGGGGCATACAGGAGGCAGTCAATCAATGATTCTCTCTCATCATTGATGTTTCAATCTCTCTCCCTCTCCCTTCCTCTCTGTAATCAGTAAAAATATATTTAAAAAAGAAAATGGGAGAATCAGGATAGCCTTGTCTCTCCACTCCTGCATTCTCCAAGTCAGCAACTCACTTTTGAAAAGCTGTAATGGAGGCCTCTCTTTAGTCTCCTCTTCCTCCATCCCAAAGGTGGGCATCCTGACAACCCCCTACCCACAACTGCCCTCGACCCACCCTTTCTGAGGCCTGGTGTTCAATTCTAGGACCTACCCCCTCTTCCAACACATCAGGGGTGTGAGTTTTTTTGTTGTTTTTTAATCCTCACCCGAAGATATTTTTCCATTATTTTTAGAGAGAGTGGAAGTGGGGAGGGGAGGAGACAGAGAAAGAGAAACATAGATGTGAGACACATCAATTGGTTGCCTCCCACATGCACCCCGACTGGAGCCAGGGATCAAGCCTGCAACCAAGGTATGTGCCCCTGACCGGAATCAAACCTGGGACCCGTCAGTCTGCAGGCCAAACCAGCTAGGGCAATACAGTTTTCCCCTTAAATTAGCTAGAGTGGGTTTCCTGTTTGTTGCTTGCCAACTAAAGCCCTCTGATAAAAGCACCAAGGTAAGAGCTACGTGAGAACATCAGGTGTGTGCAAGTTCTAGGTGTCCTAATTGGTATACCTTACCAATAGTGATTGTATCGACTACTCCCTGGCACCTGGGTCATAAGGAAGCCAGTCTTATATGTAATTCTGGAAGACAAGAATCATGCTGTCTAGGTAGGTACTTGTCTCTCTGGCCACCAGAGGAGTTTGAAAAACTGACAGCACATCCCTTTAAACCAGTGGTCGCCAACTGGTGGTCCTCGGACCACTGGTGGTCCGTGAGGTCCGAAAGGTTGGCGACCGCTGCTTTAAACTATTGATTTGAATATCAATCGTCTCAGTCTTGCTTTAAGTGGGCAAGTACATGATGTGTCTGTGGAACAATCAAGAGGTCTGTGTGATTGAGTGTACCCATGTGGAGGAACAGAGAAAAATGAAGCTATGAAGTTCCCAAGGGCCCCAGAGCTGAGGCCCCGGGCTTCTCGGCTGGGGAGCTGGACAAAGGAGGCACTGAGAACTCTGAATGCCCTCTGTTTTCAGAAAGAAATTGGCAGCATGAGGCTGGTGACAAGCGGCTGACAAGTGAGGTGCCCACTCCCACCATGTTTCTGGTCTCAATTTCACCTGGGCCCTCAATTTGCCCAGAAAACCTAAGGCCTCCTACAGTCTCTCCTGCTCTCTGAAACAGCCATTTTAGATCTTGCTCAGTCTTCTTAGGCCTCTGACCCCATTACTTTTTCAGAACCTGACAGAGAAAAGGCCATCATCATATGGGGACGCCCTCAACTTCTGCCTTCAAACCTACAAATGCACGGCTTCTGCTCCCGTCCTTCCTCCTGAGGCCTGCACCTCCCACCCCAGAGACATCTTTCTCTGTGTATCTTCAACCTCTTTCTCTAAAATGGCATTGCTTTTAGCATGTAAACATAATGATGTTTCTCCTACCTTAAAACAAATGAGGACCTGACTCCTGACTCCTGGTGCCCTCTGTGCCCCTTACCTTTCACCGGCAGACTGTGAGAGCCACCTGTATTCACTCTTTCCACTTCCCCTCCCACTTACTACTTGTGCCTTCTGACACGGTACTGCACTGAAACAGCACCTATCAAGGTCACCAGTGACGGTATTTGTTCCTAAATCCAGTGGTTTGAAACCTGGGCATCATCCAGTTTCTTTCTTCTTCCCCGTGCATATCTAGTCAGCCTCCCGTTCCTGGTCATTGTGCCTTATAAATAGTGCTCATGTCCACCCCTAGCTTCTCTCCATCTCAGGTGACTCCTCATCCAACACTCCATCAGGTCACCTTAGTCTTGCCCCCTCCCATCCAGTCTCTCCACAGGAACAGAATCAGCTTTCAGAAATCCAAATCTGATGGGTCTCCCTTGCTGAAAGCTCCCCAGTGGTCCTCGGGAGGAAATGTCCATTTCTTAACCTAGTTCACATAATCTGACCCTCAACCTGTGGGAAAAGAAATGGGGGACACATCCTCTGTGTCAGACACCAGCTGGGGAACTACATTCAGAAAGGTCTTGGAAGAGGCCAAGGACAGTGGTAATTCGGTCACAGGTGACCATGAGAGATGGTCAGTGGAAATGAAATTAACAAGAAAGCGGAAGCTGGTTGTGCAAACGACTTTGTCAGGGAAGGAGACAGGGCGGTGACCTGTGGGAATAGCAAGCTTAAGGTTTTGTAAGGGAGAGATGCCAAACACGTTAAATGGAAGATAAAGCGATCCAAGCAATTGAAAAGGGGACAATAGTTTTTGAAGATTTTGGTGACACATATAGGAGACTGAGCCTTGTTGGCAGGTGTATAATTTTTCTATGCTACAATTTGGAGACAAAACAAGTATTTAAAAAAGGAAAAATTTCCATCCTGGCCCGTGTGGCTCAGTGGGTTGAACATTGTGCTGTGCAACAAATGGTCACTGGTTTGATTCCTCCTCAGGGCACATGCCCAGTTGCGGGTTTGATCCCTGGTCGGTGTGTGCAGGAGGCAGCTGATCAATGTTTCTCTCTCAAAATTAAATCAATCAATCAATCAAGCCCTGGCTGGTTTGGCTCAGTGGATAGAACATCAGCCTGTGGACTGAAGGGTCCCAGGTTCGATTCCGGTCAAGGGCACATGCCTGGGTTGCGGGCTTGATCCCCAGTAGGGGGCGTGCAGGAGGCAGCCAATCAATAATTCTCTCATCATTGATGTTTCTATCTCTCCAGATTTCTTATCTGAAATCAATAAAAATACATATATATATTTTTAATCAATAAAAAGGAAATATTCCCATTCTTATTTTGACTCAGTAACCTCACATCTAGAATTTTTTTCCCATGAAAAAATAGACATGCACATTTAACTGCAAGATGAGCCTGCTATTTAGAAAAGCGAAAAATAAGAGTTTAATAACCTAAATGTCACAAGAGGATTTTTATCAACTTATGGTACATCCATTCAGTGAAATGCTGCATAGTCATTAAAAAGATATAAGAAATGTGTCAAATAGAGGTAATACAGTATTTACATTATTATTCCATTTCTGTAAAAAGTGAAGTTTTATATGCAACAAAGTCTAGGAAGAATATTAACAATGGACATCTCTGGCAGTGTGGTATTATGAAATGTTTTGTTCTCATTTTCTAAAATTTTCTGTTATAAATAGGAAAATACCTGAATCAGGAAAACATTTCTAAAATCGTTTACACACATAATGAGTCCATTTATATGAACTTTTAAAAACAGGCAAAATTTCTATGGTGAAAGAAGTCAGAATAGTGGCTCTCTGCGGGGCTACTGATTGAGAAGACATGAGGGAACTTTCTGGGGTGATAAAGCATTCTGCATCTTGGTTTTGGGGTACACATAGGTAAAATTGTATCAAGCGCTCTGGCTGGTGTTGCTCCATGGTTAGCGTCTTGGGTTTGATTCCCAGTCAAGGGCACATACCTGGGTTTCAGGTTTGCTCCCACCCCTGGTGGAGGTGTGTACAGGAGGCAACCAGTCGATGTTTCTCTCTCTCTCTCTCTCTCTCTCTACCCCTCCCGCCTCCCTCCCTCTCTCCCTCCCTCCCACTCTCTCTGTAAAACAATGAAAAAAATATCCTCTGGTGAGGATTGACAATAAAAAAATTAATTTTATCAAGCTGTAGATTTAAGATCTGGACATTTTACTGTGTGCAAATGATCTGTTTTAAAAGAAAATATACCCACAAGACAAGAGAAAGAGGAAACGGGTGACATCACAGGACAATTTTAAGGTGAAAAAGAGAAGTTCTGTGACAAGACCTCCGTTTTCTCAGGAAGTAGGCTGTTGTAGTAACAGGTTGGTGTAAGAGGATGCAGGTGGCTCGGACCTGAGAGAGGGGGGACAGTGGTGGAGCGGCACCCAGGCAGTAGGAACATTTGGGGAGTCCCTAGAGCTACATCACAGCAGTGGGCACCAACCCAGGGCTCCTCACTTCGCTGACAGATGCTAGGAGTCTGCAGCTTAACAGCGGAGTTGACTTTAGGAACTGTGACTGAGTTCTGGCTTATAGTGGAGAGCGGCGTTGAGTCCAAGACGGTTCTAGCAGAGAGGACGGAGGTGAGCGGAGCCAGGGACACAAAAGCTTTGAGGGCAGAGAAGGGACAGTGGAGTTGGAACCATCAAGCCTATGGCCAGCGGCGGGCTGGTTCTGAGGTCCTGAGGGGAAGCAGCTCCAAGGGAAGGCCACACCAAGCATGGCCCTGCTGGGGACCGAGGGGAGGAAGCGAGCCTTCGCTCAGCTCCCGTCTGCCCACCGCCAGGCCCTTCAGACACCGGCTCGTTAAGGGCACCTGAACTTTGCCAGGATTTAGTCCCATGATGTTTACGTGACGACACTTGCCCTCATCAGTCAGCAAGCAGCAGGGCTCTTTCAAAGCCAGATTTGATGCCAAAGCCTCTTCCCACCACACTCAGCTGCCAGTCACGTCAGGAGCCGTCGGGAGAACCCACACGCGGAGATGTGTCACCTAGGTTGTGGTCGAGGGTCAACTGCCAACATCTGGGGACTGGCCAGCAGCAATGGAAGGGGATAGTCCCGGCAGATGGCTTGTGCTGCAGGACAGTGCACCGAGGTGGCAGAAGGGAGACACAGAGCCTGCCCCCTGGTGCCAAGACTCGTGGGAAAACGAGTGGCACCTGCTTAAGGGTTTTTTTGGAAGTGGTGTCTTCAGCGGAAAACCATGTTTCCGTTTAAGGGGAAGAAACCTGGGAGTTCTAGACCCCATTCTGTGAGGTAGCAAGGGGATGGACAGGAGGGTAGGGCTGTGGGAGGTGGGAGAGGCTCGGCACTGTGAGCTGAGCTCACAGGCTGAGGAAGGGACTGTGGGGACACGGCTCCATCGGGGTAAAAGCACACAAGGAATTCCAACTGCAACACCGAGGCATGTCAGGAAGTGTCTGGCATACTCTGCTCCCCACTAAGCCATGCTCTCTCTCCCCTCCACTTAACCACATCTCGGGTGAACCATTAGCAGTGGGCAAACTACAAACTGATTTGAAACAGTAATGGGAGGTCTTGACCTAATGCCTACTGCATGCCAGGGCCTCGGTAGCAATTCACTCAACAGCAATGCTACCTACAATCGGCCCGATTTTATGTGACACGGAAGCCTATAGTTGAGGTCACCTGGCTAAAATCATGGCCACAGGCAGGATTTGGGACCAGGAGTATCTGGCATCAGGATTTGAATCTTCCTGTTCTCTGTTAACTGAGAGCCAAATTTTTATATGTAAGGCTCACAGAAGACATTCTAGTTTACACTTAAAACGTACAACACAACATGAAGGCCTCACATCTTTGGATAAGCAACAGGGCAGACCCTGAAGGTGACAAGAACCTATAACTCACAGGAATGGGTTCTTTGCAAAGGACAATGGGGAAAAGGCAAGAACTGAGGCTTAAGTTTTCTCTCAGAAATGAAAATATATGCGAAAACAACTTAGGAGGGGAGTTCCATTAGTCCAGAATTTGTTAGGTCAAAAGTGACTCTCTAGTCACTCCTCTGCAAGGACACATAGGTCTGTTCTGGCAGAAATGACACCCCCCCCAAGAAACTGACAGTTATTACTGCACGAAATAGTCCTTCAAAATAGACTCCCACGGAGAAAGGAACACCTCTGTGACCGGTGCTTCATGCACATTTCTTCCATTTAATCTACAATCCTACACCAAGGAAAATGGCGTTACCTTCATGGAAATTAAAGGTCGGGGAAGCTAAAGAGCAAAGCTGACACGAGCCCACACCTGAGGCCAGATCTGTCTGCTCTTTGCGCTACACCACTCCGCCCGAGCGGCCATTTTTCACAGGAATGCACTCGGGGTCCACTTACAGTCGTGCTTCGGATTCTCCCTTGCTTCCTGGCAATGCAATGCTGTCCCCTCCCGGTATCTCCCCACCATTCCTTCACACAGAAAATTACCTGCCACCTCTCTCCTGGACAGAAAGACCCACAACTTAGAACATTTTTTGTTATAAAACATTTAATGTTAACCTACAATACAATGTAAACTTTTATGAAAAAAATTTAAAGTACACTAGATTTCTTCAGTCAATTACATGGAACTGTTCAGGTGCAGTCCGAGCTGGGGCACTGCATCCTCTGTGGATGGACTTCCCGTTGCTGCTTTCCTCACAAGTCCTAAACACCGGTTGTGAAGTGGAGCTTCTTGTTCAAGCACCAGAAATACTCCCCCAATTTTGCATTCTGGGGGTTACCACTCCTTCCCATTGTCATTTCCTGCAATTCTTTCCTTGGCCTTGGCACCATTAGCAATTTTCATAACTGCTCAGTTGAAGATTTCCTAGGTTCTTTTTAACCTTTTTTTTTTTTTTAAAGAGATAAATATTCTCCCCTGGCGATCTCTTATCCAAACATCATAGTGGAGGCGAGCAAAGAGAAAGAAATATTTGCTGCAGGAAATTTTGCAGAAGAAGAGAGCACTGCAAGGGCCCCTTATTGAGCTGCAGAAATTCAACTAACTCCGACCGGGTGTCTCCACTTGGTCGTGTCCCATGGTCATGCAGCCGAATCTACAACTTTGGTCTTGGGAGTGCAGAAGGAAACTTGAAACAAGTGTTTTCGCTTAGTTGATGACTTGCCATTTGGAAACAACAGCTGTTAATACCCAGAGGTGATTTGAAACAAGAGCAAACGCTTGCAGATCACTGGCTTCGCAATATTTCCTCCCTTGAAGGTCCCATCGAGTTCGCAGAGGTCCTTGGGAGTAATAGACAGATTGTACTGACGTTGACAAAATGTGCCTCTTTCAGGGAGGAAAGGAGAGGGCACCTGGGCAGCAGCTCTAGGGTCAGCAAGGGGACAGGAATGGAGTCTGGGTTACTGCAACAGGGACTAGGAAAGAAGCATGTGCTTGCGAAGCCTCTGGAAGCCTAAAGGCATAGGCTGTCTCAAGAGTTGTACCGACCAAAACTGAAACTTTGTAATATTCTTGCATCTGACCTCCTTCACTGAACAAGTTATCAAAAGGCAAGAGGCATAAAGTGCACATTGTAGAATAAGATGCAGATTGAATTATTAAGGAAAAAAATTTACAACTTCCCAAAAAGGTATGGACAAGACAGTATCACCAGCCTAGCCAATGTCCTAAGCCCTCCCCCCACCCCCCCACCCCCACCCCATGCTGGCAGGGAATCAGCTGTGAACTCATTGGGGAGGGAGGCGCTTAATGAAGTGGGAAATTCCTCTTTGCATAGTTGTGAGCAGGAGGCAGAATTCACCCAAGGTTGAGAGGAGAACATGGTTTATCCAGGTATTCACTCCAGATACATTTTATGACAACAGACAGCAATTTCCTGCTCATGTGGCCTCGGAAGAGCAGGGAAAAATAGTGGAATAATAGGCAGCCAGGAGCAGAATTAAATTTTCTAGAGATGGTGTTCTAGATACCCGTGCCAAGGCCACTGGAAAATTCTCAGGCTCCCTAAGTGATATCCATGAGGCTCCTCACCCTGCCCCTGGGTGTGCACCCCAACCATTGAGGCTGAAGAGAACAGTAGCCAAGTTACTGCTACCTAAGAGTGGTCCTCAGGTTTTAGTTAAGCAACAGAGAAAGCCTTTGGAGACTACAGACAGACCCAGCAAGTTATGCTGTATCTTGTAGGAACCCCTTGGTCTCACAGCACGCCAGGAACGAGAGTAACTTCAGGAGGTTGCAGTGTTGCGAGTGCACCAGTCTAGCCACAGAACACTTTGGAATACTTGTCAGCTCATGCTGGCATCTGTTAATACATGGCCTGACCCATGTACCCATTACTATAAACCACCACAGACGGACATCCAGAGGTTAAAAAACCCTATTACTTTAACACAGCAATAGAGGAAGAGGATAAAAACTGCCTCCAGCAGGTAGACACATCACATCAGAAACTGAAATCTGACTTCTAAGAGTTTACGCAGCCTGAGAGTTCTGTGTTGACTCCCCTCAAGGCCTCCTTCTTTCTACCCTTAAAATACCACCACCACCACCACACCACACACCCACTGAGAAAGGAAGGGCACTCTCACATGGTTCTGCTGGTTCCACCACAGGCCCTGCTAGTCCTTTGGAAGGCACCAAACTTGGCAATTCAGGAAAGCTCAGGGCTGAGTAGGAACAGCATGCACATGAAGAGGAATGCAGAGCTACTATCCTTTGGTGCAGACCCCGTAATAACCACCTGGTACAGATTCCAAGGAAAAGCTGCAGTCGTGTGTACAGGCGAGTATACATGGAGTTCACACCGCACACGTAAGTGCATCTGTACATCACAAGGGCTACAGACCCAGATTTCCTCTCACTACTCCACGTGGGGTGCATAGGTGACAAGAAAGGACAGCAAAGAATTGGACCAAAAAGAACGACCTCTCTGGGAACTTGAGGGCAATGGCAGAAATAAGCACAAACCAGGCCAGGGCTTCTTTATTATACTCTTGTGGGCTAAGGAGCCCAGGGGATGAAATCATGTCATGGGTTTAAGAATTGGCGCTTTATCAAATAAAGGGGGGAAAAATACACCCATGTCAGCCTCATTCCTTTGGTCATTACAAAGCAACTAAAAAAAAAAAGTAAAAGTTATTCATAAATTGTGGGAAGTTAAAGAACATCTCTGCTCTGTGCCTTCTCTTCCCTGGAGGCAGGAAAACAAGTCCTTAGAGATGCTGCAGTAGCTGGTTGACGGAGGTGTGTCACTTTTATTTTCCATAAAAGCAAGAATGAACGAGAACGAGTGGGAATGTCCCCTTCCCCGCTGGGACGATGGCTGGGCTGGAGGCGGAGAGCCTCCTTTCGCTGGAAGGTGTGTGGTGCAAAGGCAGCGGGGAAGGTGGGCTGCCGGCAGAACGTTCATCACTAACCTCGCGCACACAGGTGGTGACTCTTGCAGGCAGCATGGTTTCTGATCCTTCCTTAGGATGCAGCAGTCTTTAAAAAAAATATTGTATTATTATAATAATAATGTGAATTTTTCTCTCGTTTTTTCTTTTCTTTTCCATTTCTTTTAGGAATTGGGGTGGGGGGGAGAGGAAGAAAAGGTGTCATTCGTCTGTTAGGTCCTGAACAAAGAGAACTTCTGTATGGCTGAGTCCGGCCTCCTGCAGCGTCGGGGGGTTGGGCCACTCCTCTGAAGGGATGCAAGGCAGCACCCGCCGGGGAAAGTTGGCTTCGATCTGAAACTTTTCAGGGCTCTCTTTCAAGGAGAATAAGAAGTCGTGGATAACCTGAAGAGGTCATATAGAAAATGAAGAGCAGTGAGAAAAAGACAGATACACACATATCACCATGAAATCAAATATCCCCCAGCTATCCCTAGGATGACTCTGGGACATGAAGTAATCACATTACACTGGAATTCTTCGTCAAGGTCTTGCCATTTCACAGAGCAAAGTCAAAGATCACCTTTAAAATGTATATATGTCAGAGAAGAAGGGAGAGGAAGAGATAGATAGAAACACTGATGATGAGAGAGAATCTTCAATTGGCCACCTCCTGCACGCACCACTCGGGGCATCAAGTCCACAACCTGGGCATGTGCCCTGACTAGGAATCGCGCCTGGTTCATAGGTCGATGCACTGAGCCACCCTGGCTGGCCAATAGGGCAGCTTCTTAAAGAGATTTATTACACAGCCCAAAGCTAGTCCTACTCTGAACTGATTCATCTGTTTCTTCTTTGACAACTTAGGTTTGATACACAGCTAAAAAAAATTTTTTTTAAATATATTTTATTGATTTTTTACAGAGAGGAAGGGAGAGAGATAGAGAGTTAGAAACATCGATGAGAGAGAAACATCGATCAGCCACCTCCTGCACACCCCCCCACTGGGGATGTGCCTGCAACCAAGGTACATGCCCTTGACCGGCATTGAAACTGGGACCTTTCAGTCCGCAGGCCGACGCTCTATCCACTGAGCCAAACCGGTTTCAGCTAAAAAATTTTTTACTCAGTAACAATCGCAGCCCTGGTCAGGTGACTCAGTTGGTTGGAGCAGTGTACACCAAAAGGATACAGGTCCAATTCCTGGTCAGGGCACATACTTAGGTTGTGGATACGATTCCCAGTCGGGGTGCGTATGGGAGGCAACCAACCAATGTTTCCCTCTCACATTGATGTTTCTCTCTCTCCCCATTTCCTCTTTCTCTAAAATCAATAAAAACATATCCTCAGGTGAGGATTAAAAAATAATCATCACAGACTTACAGAAAAGTTGAAAGCATAGGACATAGAGGTGCTTTTCCTTTGAAAATAATGACAGACTTACAGAAAAGTTGAAAGTATAGGCTCTACAGTGGAACCGCTAGCAGGGTCGTCTAAGGCCATCGGAAAACACAGATATTTACATTACGATTCGTAACAGTAGCAAAATTACAGTTCTGAAGTAGCAACGAAAATAATGTTATGGTTGGGGGTCACCACAACATGAGGAACTGCATTAAAGGGTCGCGGCATTAGAAAGGGTGAGAACCAGGGCTCTAGAGGGTAAATTCCGGTTAGGTTTTCACATACCTAACGAGAGTTTGGGAGCAGGAGCTCCAGCATACTACAGGGAAACTTAGTGACCACAGCTGCACGCGAAACACCATGTGCAAACCAGTGGTGAGGACACACCAGGGCAAGTGTATCACACAGTAACCACCTCCTACATGGTAGGTGCTGTGTGAAGCTTGTTTATTTTATCCCGATTTAAAAACTCCAAAGTTACACATAAGTGAGAAATAAAATGAGGAAGCCATTTGCTTCTCACTCCCCAGGCTGGCTCATAATTTTTTACTGTATATTAGCTCTCTGAATCTTACATTCCCTACTGGCCAGAAAGTTCCATGAATCCCAGAACCACATTCCCACTCATCAGGATAACCCCAGAGTGACAAGCACAGTGCCTGACATATCTTCAGGTAAAGTTATCAGAGGGCAGATTATTACTTCCATTTTACAGATGGGCTATCTGAAGCTCTATGAAAGATTCTGCAACGTGTCCAGTCTTCTCCAGTTAAACAAGAAGTAATGAATGTGCTAGCAAACTACATTTCCAGTACGCATTCTCATTTCTAGTATGCAATCACCCCTGACTATTTCCAGTGATTAAGGAAATGGCAGAATCTATTGCAATGATAAATTTGGAAAATCAACTCTCAATATAAACAGAAACTTCTTTTTGGTTACAAATACCAAAAAGAAGTTAGCATCTGAGTTACAATGAGCCAGGCACAATGCTCAAGATTATACATATGAATTTAATCCTAACAACCATCCGATTAGAGAGTGCTTATTACACCTGCGTTACAGATGAAGCAATTGAGGCTTAGAAATTAACCCTTTGCACTCGCCTTTTTCTCGATTCCTTTATTCTAATGCTAACCATGTCGAGTCACACTCGACATCCAAGTGCAAAAGGTTAAGACAACTGACCAAAGAAACACATCTAAGCCCTAGCCAATTTGATCAGTGGCTAGATCATTGGCCCACAGGCTGAAGGGTCCTAGATTCGATTCTGATAAAGGGCACATATCTCAGTTGCAGGCTTGATCCTTGGCCCTGGTTGGGGTGTGTGTGGGAGACAACCTATTGATGTGTCCCTCTCATACTGATGTTTCTCTCTCTGTCTCTCCTCCTCCCTTCCACACTCTATAAAAATCAATGGGAAAATATCCTCATGTGAGGATTAACAAAAAAAGAAACTTATCTAATAACTCCGGAAGAATGAGAATTTGATCCTCATTCTGTAAGACTTTAATAAGAATCTCTGCTTTTAAGAACTTCCTTATGGAATGACAAACACTGTTTACCTATGGGCGCCAGATTTACAAGGTAGGCCCGCAAAGTGGGGCTTCACATGGCCTGCAAGGGAGGCTGGCAACTGTGTGACAAGTGCACGTGCTTTTAGTCAGACGTGTAATTCTGAGCTCCTAGGTCTGCAGAGACAGAGCTTTCTCTACAGAGCAATGCGGGCTCTGCTGCGAGCCTCACCTCTACAGTCTTTTGGGGGACTTCTTGGAAAGGTACCTTTTTTCTTAGCCGAGTTCAAATCTGATGAAAGGAACCTTAAATACAGCTCTGAGTTGGTAGCTAGAACTGAAGGCATCTACAGTTCACTGCACTCCTCCTGCCCAGCTTCTCTCTCTACTCCCCTCCCTCCCGGTTCATCAGAGCAGCAGATACAACAACACTCTAGCAATTCCTAAAAGCCTCCAAGTCTACCGGCCAGACTCTACATCCACATCACACAACTTAAGCAGTCCTTACTGTTAAAGACTGTGAAAAGTGGAATCGTCTCTCTACTCGAGAATCATTGGGTAATTTGAAAATAATCTTGACACTTTCAGGGTCATCAGGGGAAGGCTCAGGGGGCAGGCACTCCAACTTCCTTTCCTTTTCCTCTTGTAAATTCTGTAGAAACACAAGGCAAAGGTGAGGTTATGGTTCCCATAGGGAAACAAGAAATACTATCACCATATATTTGTGCATCCAAAGAAAAATTAGTAACTAATATGAGAAAAACTTGTTGGCAAGAGTCAGAACAACCAAATTCAAAGTACTATTGCATCACATATACTATTGACTGTATTCAGGTATTTAACTATTCCGAATAAAGGGAATGACTAGAGGAACACTGGCTATAATCAAGTGGTAATACATAATGAAACGAGACTATGAACGAAATACCAAATGAGCCAACACTGCTACTAAGTATGCCTGAAAATTACTGCTGTGAATAAATAGCACTATGACCTGTTTATTACCTACATTTACTTTTCATGGAACAGCGCTGTTTCACCTTTTACTCACTGTTGTATTTTTTAATTAAAATTTTTATAAATTTTAAAATACTTTTGGTGAAAATGTAGTGAACGTATAAATGGCAAAGAGAGTTTAAATCACCCACAATCCCATAATCTTCTGGTCTTTTTCCTTTCACACTCAAGAAGAGACCAGTTTGCCCTGGCCGGTGTGGCTCAGTTGGTTGGAGGTACAAGTGGGAGGCAACCAGTCAATGTTTCTCTCCCTAAAATAAATAAGAATAATAGAAAAGACCGGTTTGGGAGTCATCAGGAGTAGAGACAGGCTCATTACCTGCCGCCGCCTCTCCTCTGCCAGCTTTTGCTGTTTCACTTCCTCCTCCTTCCGCCGCTTCCGCTCTCGCTCCTCGCGTTTCTTTCTTTCTTTTTCCTGGTCAGCCCTGAGAGAGGCCAGGTAGGCCTCATCTTGCTGCTGCCTCAGCACCTGGGTCTGATTTCGCTCTTCCCTGCAGACAGATCAAAGCACAGAAGGAAGAAGGCAATCTTACCAAGCTCTGAGTTTCCTTACACTGACGTTTTTGGGGGTAAAGAGTTTTACAATCTTGGCAGAGGACTATTTCACACTACTATAAAGGATTCCAAAGCACAGTATGGCAGAATCTGAACAAGCCATCTCTTCTCCCAGTTTCATTTGGCAGAAGAATTTTTTCCAAATTCTAACAAAAGTAACATAGTATTATTGTCATACAATGATCATCAGAGCATATTTTACAGGTAAAGAACCCTTTGGGCCATACATTTTTGTATAAGTCACTTTCATAAAACCAAAAAACTACATACATACATCTTACAAGATTTGAAAAACATAGAAACGTCTTATTCAGAGTTCTAACGAACAAAGAGAAAACACTGTAACATTCTGGTGTATTTCCTATTTTCTCTCTAAAAAATTATGTTTGTACATAGGAGTCTATGTGTCTATATAATTACAAGAAAATATACCAAAATTTTCAAAGTGGTGGTAGAATTATTTATTCTTGGAGCTTTTCTGTGTTTTCCAAATTTTCTAAAACTAATATATATTACTTATATAATGGTGAAAAGAGTTACAACCATTTCTTTCTACATTTAAGCTCTTTATATCAAGGCTCTCCTATTCTAAATGACATAATCTCTATTCTTGAGCACAGAACCTGTCTTGTATTTTGATTCACATCTCTAAGAACAGATGATCTGATGGAGAGTTATGTCAAAGTACTTAACCATTTTAACACTAAATGGACAAAGCTTTTAAAGTTGTCTGAGAGAGAGAAGTCATGATTTGTGGAGCCCAAGGTCAGCTGGTCTCTCTCTCTCAGTTCTAGAGAGGAACTCCCCTGTACCTTTCTAGGCGTTCTGACACCAGGTAAGTCTGGTTTGCATCTATGATAAATGTCAGCTGATTAATGAGGTCATCAGGTTGAATGAGGCCTTCTAGCCGTCCCACCACAGTCATCCTCCGATCCTTCAGCATAATCATGGCCAGGAATGGATAGGTGTTCTCTCGTAAAGCCTGTGAAACTGCCAGAAAAAAGACCCAACAGGTTGAGGGCAGAACTTCAGGATAAAATAGATCAACTCAGACTTTCCACAATGAGCAAGAGAGAACTGCTTAAATCCCAGCAGGGGAAGAGGGAGGTGTCATTTATTCTCTGCCTCTTTTCCTTCTTAGTTTCTTCAAAAGATTTTTTTTTATTTATTGTAGAGAGAGCAGAATGGAGAAAATGAGAGGGAGAAGGGAGAAGGGGAGGGAAGTGAGAGGGAGAGACAGAGAGAAAGAGAGAGAGAAATATTGATGAGATAAGAAACATCATCAAGCAGCTGCCTCCTACATGTCCCCTAATGGGGATCGAGCCTACAACCCAGGCATGTGCCCTGACCAGGAATGGAACCTGCGACCTCTTGCTGCATGAGTTGACATTCAACCACTTAGCCACACTGGCCAGGCTCCCTCTTATTTCTTTTTTTAAATATTTTTATTGATTTCAGAGAGGAAGGTAGAGAGAGAGAGAGTGAGAGATAGAAACACCAATGAGAGAGAATCATCGATCAGCTGCCTCCTGCATGCCCCCCACTGGGGATCGAGCCCACAACCTGGGCATGTGCCCTGACTGGGAATCGAACCAGTGACCTCCTGGTTCATAGGCCAACGCTCAACCACTGAGCCACGCCGGCCGGGCTACCTCTTATTTCTTAAATAAAATAATTTTTTTTGGTGGTGGTGGTGGTTCTTATACATTTGTGTACCTATTCCTCGATAATTATAGAATAGAAGAGGCTTTTCCGGGGGGCGGGGGCGAGGGGTGTAGTTGTCACGATGATGCTAGGGAAGTCTGCAGAGTTCAAGGACAATGTCTGTTTGATGGGTAACAAAGGATTCATAAAACTGTAGCTACTACTTAGCACAACTTTTCCCTATGGAAGAGGTCAAGTCTATAGGGAACAAGGCTGCAAGTCTTAGCCTTATGCTACTGGTGCTGATCTCCACCACCATCTTCTCTCTTCTCTTCCTCTTATCCAATCCCTTCCTTTCACCATGTCTTTTTTCACTCTGCAAAAAAAAAGCTAGCTTTTCTGTTTCAAAGGCATTTATAAAGTTGGCTTCTAAATAACCAAGATTTCACCAAAAGTTTTACCTATGATTTCCTTAGTTTAAAAGAAGAGATTTTGTAAGTCTTTATAAAAATATCCTTAGTCTCCTTCTACCCACCATCCACCCTCCAAAGCTGTATTAATTAGCATGGCAAATGCATGCTGTAGGAACTTAGAGATGCTTAAAAACCAACTGGGAGTAAAGATTCAGATTCCAGGATATAGGCAAACATCTGTTGCATCTTTGGTTCTCAGGATCTAGCAGAGTGGCTGGTATGCTAGTATTCACTCAAAAGTTGCTGAACAGAAGTAGCTGCACTATAACTACATTTTTTTTTTCCCACTGGAAGCCCTTATGTCTCATACTGACTTCTAAAAATACTTTAAAAGTCATTATCAGCAAAGAGCTGAACTTTCTGAATCCCTACCAGCACTCAAGGTACTCAAATAACTCATTGTGCAAGAAGCTCTATTAAAATTTCTGATGATGAGGATAAGCTCTTCAGTAAGAAGCCCATTAAGATTAAAGGCAAGCCCTTGACTGATGTGGCTCAGGTTGGAGTCGTCCTGTACACCAGAAGGTGGTGGCTTCAATTCCTAGTCAGGGAATATACCAAGGTTAGAGGTTCAATCCCTAGCTGGGGCATGTTGTGGAAGGCAACAGATCTATGTTTTTGTTTCTCTCTCTCTAAAATCAATTTAAAAACAAAAAACCACCACAACAAAAAACATAACCTTAGGTGAGGATTATTAGAATGGACCAGAGAGGGGGGTCTGGATGAAAAAAAGTAAAGGGATCAAGAAGTACAAATTGGCAGATACAGTCACAGGGACGTAAAGTATAGCATAGGGAATATAATCAATTATATTGTTATAACTATGCAGGGAGCCAGGTGGTGTTAGACTTATTGGGGGGATCACTCCATAAGTTAGATAAATGTCTAACCACTATGCTGTACACCTGAAACTAATATAAAACTGAATGTCAACTGTAACTGAAAATAAATTTTTAATTAAAAAAAGAAAAGCGCCGAAACCGGTTTGGCTCAGTGGATAGAGCGTCAGCCTGCGGACTCAAGGGTCCCAGGTTCGATTCCGGTCAAGGGCATGTACCTTGGTTGCGGGCACATCCCCAGTGTGGGGTGTGCAAGAGGCAGCTGATCGATGTTTCTCTCTCATCGATGTTTCTAACTCTCTATCCCTCTCTCTTCCTCTCTGTGAAAAATCAATAAAATATATTTTTATAAAAAAAAAGAAAAAAAAGAAAGAAAAGCATGGCTAGAGTCTAAAAAACCTGAGCTTACTCCAAAACTGGCTGTGTGATCGTGGACAGGCTTAAATATCTAAGCCTGTTTCCTACACCAGGAAGTGGAGGTGTAATACTACCTTCTCTCTCAGGACTGCTGAGAAGATTAAATGAGATAACGTATAAATAGCAACTAACATTGTGTCTACCTTAGAATAATCAGGCAATAAATGGCAAGTCTTTCCAGATTATTCCAAAGAGATCCCAACAATCACAAAGAGGCAGAAGAAACACAACTTACCCCTGTAGCCCTCAGGCTTGTTTGTGGAGCACGCCCAGAAGAGCATCCTAGTGTTTATTAGTGAAATAACCTCAGGGGCACAGAGGGTGTTGCTGTGGAGAGGGATAAAAAGGACATGAGAACTTGCTTACTGTAAACTCTCAGCAGATAAGGTCAGAAGAGAAAGAAAATGATCAATCCACTCACCGACAGAATTCATCAGAGTCCTGGTGATCATCTCCATGAAGATAAACCAAAAGAAAGCGAAGCTCCCGCTTGGCATCATTCAGTGCCTGTGGGAAACAGAAGGTCACTAATTATGATGATGACTATACCGTGAGCTTTTACTTTAGGCTAAGGGTCCTAATGGATACATTTAGGAACAAAAGGAGAAAAGGAGAAATGAGGAAAAAAAGTAAGCAAAAAAATCAAGAGTCCTGGACTACTACCCTCACACCCATGGAGTTTATCTCCCTATGCAAAGTCCATGCTAACGAACATTAATAAAAACATTTTAGTTGTATCAGGCACCTGAGAGTAGACAGCTGACAAATAAAGGTCCCCAACAAATCACAGAAGTCAGGTGTTGCCAGTCTAAAGGAAGATAAAAACAGGAGTGTCTGACCACCTGAAAAGGGCGGTGAGAATTTTGCCACTTTACAGCTCCGACATCCTTGTAAATAAAAATACTGCGAAGATGATCCCAGGCTATATACCAAGCAGGAATGAGGGACGATGGGACCCAAAGATGTTCTAAAGAGCATGGGATTGAAAAGATCTTCAAAGACAAGGCTAGTGTCCAAGATTCCCGTGTGTGCTTTTACATTTGCATAATCCTGAGCCTATTACAATTCAATTAAGATTTCCTATATGAGCAATGGTGGTCTACCCTCCACCTCAGGATCACAGCAGAGAGAGTGTATGAGAGGTGCCTATCTCATTCAGTATCTCTAGCACTGAGCACAATGACTAGCATACAGTAGGTGCCTAATGCTGGTCCAGTGGGGTGGGAGCAGCCAGTGAGGGAGACTGAGAAAAAGCAGATGTGAGAGAATCAAAGCAGGAAGCAAGAGTAAGCATTTTTCTTTTTCTCCAGATAGATTTAGGAATCCTGGAGGCTACAGAATACAACCACCCTTTGGCCTATGCCTATAGTATTATTTCTACATTTTTTTCTCTGGCAAACTAGAGATATTCTTAAAACCCATAGAACTCTTCATTTTCACCCTGAGGTAACAAGTCCAAGGTCGGTGTGGTTTGGGCTAATGAGATGTGCTGCCTGAATCTACGGTCTATGCCCTTATTCAACTCTGCGAGGGATCAAAGAAGACTTCAGGCTTTGCCTTCAAGGGTTTAGGAAAGAAGACACTGATACAAACAACTAAAATATAGAGAAAAATGTGAAATTACTGTAAGATTAAAAACAACACTATGAAAGCACTACGTAAATGGCAGGGTAGGCCAGGGTAGGACATAACAATCACTAAAGGGCATAAGAAGGGAGTGACATGAGCTGGTTGAAGGATGGGTAAGATCTAATTAGCAACAATGTGAGGACAGCATTGCAGGTGGAGGGAACAGCAAAAGCAAAGGCACCGAGGTGGGAAAGTACAGACTGTTCAGGAAGCAGTTTAGCTGGAACCTAGGATATTGGGGAAACAAGTTATGCAGGAAAGACCCCAAAAGGAGGTTAGGATTAGATGGAGGGCCCAGCTAGAAGGTTTGGTCCTTTGTTCTGTAAATAGTGAAGAGCAATTTAAGGTTTCTCAGTAAAAGAATGATCATGACATGATCAGTGCTGGGCTTTCCTTCCCTTTGTGGAGAGAATCATATCAATAAATTGGCATCTATATGGTTTGTGGCACTGACCTGGCTGTACGTTCCCTGGTAGAAGACAGGGTGTGCCCTCCCATATTTTTCTTCAAAAGAGTGCATAAATGAAACAATGTCCCCAACGGGGTCAGTGACCCGGCTGCGAGGGTCAGGCCGTATAAAACGAAGAGCAAACCTGGGGAGGAAGGAATAAATATCACATGAATTGGCTTACTGTAGTGCAGGTGGGCGGGCCAGTTTGCAAAGATTCTTGTACCAGAGGCATGGCAGCAAATGGAGGTGAACGGTCTGGGAGTGGACCTCAAACCTGAGATGAGAGCCTGGCTCAAAAGCTGCAAAGCAGCAAGTGTTGTTCCATCGCCTATTCAAGAAGAATGTGAACTACGAGGATTATAAATTTCAATACTGGCCTAAACAAATCCTGAGTGCTTTCTGCAGAAAAATTTACAGCTAGACGAACTGGGAAAGAAAGACATAGTATCCAAAAAGATCATGGATCAACTGTGCCTCTAGACTCTCTATATATGGGTACCATCTATATGGGAGGCACAAGGCACATGGCTACCAAAATTTAAACTAAGTAAAATACAAAAAAAATTTCAGTTCCCTAGTCACTCTAGGAATTTTCAGTGCATACTCCCAAGCTATCTGAATTATGGACAGGAACCTGAAACCCGAACTTGCAGTCATGATTTACTTTCGCCTCAAAGGGGCAAGTAAATCCTGCATATGATGATTTATGGGCGATGACATCCTCAGAGGAAACTATTCAATTGATCCAGAGTGCACTGGCAGATTTGGGGACCTGGCAGCTATTGTAAGATAAAGGATGGTTTGTTTCTAAAGAGCCCATCTTATTTTATTTGCACAGCACCATTTATTTATCCTTTGGATTTCCATAGAAGGCAATGTTACATAACATTAAACAAGTTGCTTGGATGATACAGTTTTCTTAAAATTAGTAATACATGCCTGGCTAGCATTGTTCAGTGACTGAGCCTTAACCTATGAACCAGGAGGTCACAGTTTGATTCCCAGTCAGGGTACAGGACTGAGTTGCAAGCTTGATCCCCAGTGTGGGGCGTGCAGGAGGCAGCCGATCAATGATTCTCTCTATCTGTCTCTCCCTCTCCGTTCTTCTCTGAAATCAATAAAAATTATATATATATTTAAAATTAGTAACACATGCCATGCATATTTTTTCCACGAAAAACAAACAATATTCATGTACTTGAGGAATTTTCAGCACAGAAAAGGTGACTAAACTACGACCCTTTCCTTACCAAATCTTAAAACCATTCCAATTCCTTACCCCCTCAAATTCCTCATGTGTACTAGTATACAATTTCACTTGGAATTTCTCCTGAGTAATCAAATAAAACTGACTGACACAAACATTCCAGAGCAAATTAAAAACAAACGTAAGAAGCTGTGCACGGTCAAATAAATGACGACATTAAGGAGACTAAACTTTAGGTGGTGAGCACACAATGCACATACAGATATATTAGAGAATCGTACACTTGAATCTTATATAGTCTTATTAACCGATGTCACCCAATAAATTTAATTAACAAAAAAGCTGTTTATGTGAGTAGAAATCCTGTAGAAAATTGATGTCTGATAACTTTCTCTGAAATTACTTTTAGGATTATCTTATTAGTCTTTAAATTCCATTTTGATGAATGAATGGGTAAAGGATTTACCTTTTTTGTTTCTCATTATAATATACTAGAGGCCCGGTACACGACATTCATGCACTGAGGGGGGGTGGTCCCTCAGCCTGGCTTGTGCCCTCTTGCAGTCTGGGACCCCTTGGGGATGTCTGCCTGCTGTCTTAGGCCTGTTCCCCGAAGGGAGTGGGCCTAAGCCAGCAGGCTGACATCCCTAAGGGGTCCTTAGCGCTGCCTCGGGGGCAGGAGAGGCTCCTGCTCGCCAGCCGTGAGCCCAGCTTCTGGAGCAGCGCTCCCCCTGTGAGAGTGCACTGACCTCCAAGGGGGCAGCTCCTGTGTTGAGCATGCACCCCCTGGTGGTCAGTGAGTGTCATAGCTACTGGTCATTCTGCTGTTCGGTAAATTTGCATATTAGGGTTTTATTATATAGGATACTTTAGGATAATTAGCTTTAAAAAAAAACAGAGACATCAACTCAGTCTTCATTAAGATTTTAAAGGTTTGTACATGCTCATTCTTAAATAAACAGGGATGGAAAGAGTACTAATTGGTTAATTGTTGATCTATAAGAACTTTGCTAAAGCAAGAAAGCCATTAAGCAAGCAGGCTCCTAAAACACTAAACGGCCCTGGCCAGCATGGCTCAATGGTTAAGGGTGTTGGCCAGAGTACTGAATCCCAGTCAAAGCATACCTGGGTTGCAGGTTCCATCGATCCCCACCCCAGTTCGGGTGTGTGTGGGAGGCAACCAATGGATGTGTTTCTCACATCGATGTTTCTCTCTCCACCTTGTGTCCCTCCCTTTCCTCTAACAAAAAATCAATGGGAAAAATATCCTCAGGTGGATTAACAAAACAACAACAACAAAAAGACACTAAATGAGCAAGGTAAAAGGTGTTGTCTGATCCTTGCACTTCTGCAGCTGCTGGGTCCTCACATTAGCCTGTTCCCTAGAGCAGCGGTTGCCAACCTTTCAGACCTCATGGACCACCGGTTGGCGACCGCTGCCCTAGAGCAAGGCAAAAGCTATCCCACATTTGAGGGAGGTACAGGTTGCCCTATATGCAAGGCCCAGATCACAGATTCAAGCTCTACCTATTGGCCCATAAACATTTTAGTTCCCTATAAAGCCTAGATGTGTGTTCATCTACTACTCAGCTCTAGACCAGACACCCAAACCTAATGTGCCAGCAATTTGGAGCCCCTGGACATTTTCTAGCCCTGGCCCCTCTGTAGCTTCTAGTGCTGAGCTCTCTAAATGGTACATGAAGGAAGCGAGAAAAAAGGTTAAGTGTGAAGCAAGGGGATATACCTACAGAAAGGCTCCAGTATTATCAGCCTGAACAGAAGGAATTATATAGGAGTGTCTAGAGAGGTGAAACTTGTAAGGGAGTCTGGAGAAAAGTGAATAATCTCAGAGCAGGATAATTTTTTTGGATTATCAGTAGTCAGATGGAGTTATCTAGATGGGTTAGGGTAAAAGTTACAAGTAATCTGAAGCTAGTAGATATGGTGGTTAGAAAGGAAAGAGTGGATTAACTAGAGAATGTTGAGGTGACAAACATGGTGGGAGGAGAGAAGATAATAAATGTAGGTAGATTCTTGAAAATGATAAGTAAGACTAGTTTAAAACGATTTCATTTCACATCATCTTTATGTTTGAATAATTTAAAATATTTTCATACTTCATAAAAAGATTGTTTAGGAGGAATATTCAATCTGATGTCAAATTGCCAAGTCAAAATTGATAAGAGTATAAATCTTATTCTGGTCTACCTTTCCACTCCAAAGTCTACCTTATTGCTAACACATAAATACAAAGGTACGTACCTAAATATATCAAGTATTGTGTAATAGGTAAACCGGAATGGAAGCATTATCAAGTAATAACCCCATCCGAGCAGCCCCTGAAATTCCAAAAATAAAGTTAGATACCATTCATTCATTCACTAATACCTTACAACATGGCTAGTTCAATTTTTCACTCTATTTGTCCTTCATGTGCTTTCTCCCTCTGCAATATAGTTCCTCTTCCTGGCCACCTCATCCTCCTTAAAGACCAACTGTCTTTGATCTCATTTCATTTAATACTATCATATTTTTTTCTTTTATCACACAATTTTTGAATTAAAACCTGCTCCAACACTTTTTCTGCATTTACTTATATTAGCTGACAAACTCAATTGCAAGTTTTCCTCCCCAAGTCATAATTATTCCTTCTTTCCTTTTTTCACATTTACATATTAAAATATGGTATACAGAAACAGCAAGAAAGGTAACTATTACTGCCTTGGACATGTATACAATTGACAATTATATTAACCACAATTATAAATCTCCACATAGCTGCTAATCTCAGTAATAATACTAATTATTACTTTAACAATGCTGATTATTGATGCTGTTGTTGTTAACTAGCATATATGGAGAGAGGTCTATAGTTTACAAAACATTTCTTATATATCATATTGTGTTAACCTGAAACCCTCCGTGTCCATAGCCAGGGAGCTCTGGAGCCTCGTGACTGACATAAGGGCTCGAAACACTGAGACAAGCCAAAAACAAACTGAGGAAACACTGGGATATACAACTGCTATAGGAGTCTATCTGCTCTTCTACTTCAAAATACCCCAAAACAACTACTTAGAAACTCCATTTCAAAACACTGTCAAGTGCTCACAAAAGGTATAATGATGCAAGAAATTCTAACTGCTATAAAGTTGAAGGGAGTACTTTCTTGGAATTCTAAATCCAAGTACAAGAGGTGAGTGTAACTCCAAGAATTACGAGAAACTCCATGCCCTAGCTGGTTTGGCTCAGTGGATAGTGTCGGCCTGCGGAATGAAGGGTCCCAGGTTCAATTCCAGTTAAGGATGCATGCCCGGGTTGCAGGCTCAGTCCCCTGTAGGGGGCGTGCAGGAGGCAGCCGTTCAATGATTCTCATCACTGATGTTTCTATCTCTCTCCCCCTCTCCCTTCCTCTCTAAAATCAATATATATTTAAAAAGAGAAACTCCAAAAAGTTCTCTGGAGTTCAATATCAGTACTGTATACACATCTGACCTCCCTAATTAGACTGTGAGCAATGTGAAAGGGAGAAGTGGCTCATCATTCATCTCGGGATCCCCAGCAGCCAAATACCAGGTACACTGGAGCACTCTTAAAACCTGCTGAATTTAACTGTACCACTTCCTTGCTACTAGCCCTTGAAAGCTAATTTTAAAGATATGGTGAAGGCTCTCAACAAAGATTCCAAGTATTTCCCTAGAATTAGCTTAAAATTAAGTAAAATGAAGCAATAAAGAACTCAGTAAACATTCTAACTTAAAAGTGGAAGGTCTAGTCCTGGCCAGGTGGCTCAGTTGGCTGGAGTGTCATCCCACATTCCCAAAAGGTTTGCAGGTTGGATCTCCAGTCGGGATTCATGTGTGAGGCAAAGGATCAATGTTTCTCACACTGATGTTTCTCTCTCTCTCCCCCCCTCACCCCTCCTCTCTCTCTCAAATCAATAAGAACATATCCTTGGGTGAGGATTAAAAAACAAAAAAGTGGAATATCTAGTCAACATGTAACAAACATTTTTAGACATGTAAATACAATTACTCAAAAAACAAGGTGCAGAAACTGTTTCAAATAACTGGCAAAGAACCCCCCCAACACACACACAAAATGAAGAATCAAGGAAGTGGGAGGGAAATGTGGGCTGGAGGGGGAAAAAGAATCAAGGGAAAATAATAAACCCAATAAATCTATCAAGGAGCCAGGTCCAGCTATACATTCTGACTATTTCTCTTACTCCTTTTGTACAGAGATCAACATAACCAAGTGAATGGACTTATAAAAGGGGGAATTCCAGTTATGAAGTAACTTGCCCTTGGTTGTGGCCTTGAGACAACATAGCTGTAGATCCTGTGGTCGGCTGTGTTAACCTGCAGGGGCCGTGATGGAGGTGGGTTGAAAACACTTGGTACACCCTCTTGCTCATTCAATCTGTCCTGTACAGCAGCCTGAGAAGGAAAAAAGAGTAGAAAGAATTTCAGTGATGCTCAAATCAACTCAGAAGAAGAGATGAGGCAACTGTTGCTTGGTGTTATAAAACAGGTAACCTGAGAAGTGTATCTTCTTGGACCTTTCACTTGTTATGGTGGGAGGTACTGTGTGCTGATGACTCCAGGATTCACAAACAACAGAGCAGTACAAAGAACTTGTCTGGAAGCAGCATTTAAGCAGCAAGCACACTGCTTTTATTCAGATGGCATGTGTTACTGAGGGTGGCTGGGAAGTAAGGTGCTTCAATGTACAAACCTAAGGAGAGCCACCTACAGAAAATACAATGTAGAAAAAAACAAAAAAAGAAAAGAAAAAAACAAAAAAAGAGAATACAATGTAGACAATGCCCCTAAAAACAAGAACATAAGCCTACAAAAGCATGAAAATAGATTAAAGATAGAATTTTCTTAATAAAGAAAAACATTAAAAAAAATAATATAAGATTTTTTTCATAAACAAAATAAGAAAATAAACCAGTCTCTAGCAAGTCTCATTTTAAAAAAAGGAAACTAAACACTGAAAAAAAAACAGGAGGGGATAACAGATACAGAAGAAAGTAAAAGATATGCTACTTTGTGCAGCCTATGCTAAAAAACTTGAAAATCTCTAAAAAGAAAGCATTTTCTAAGAAAACTTATCAAGAAAGATCTAGAAAACAGATTATGAATGATGGGGAAAAACACAGAGAAAGGCAGAAACAAGTATTTTCTTTCTTTTTTGAAAAATAGGTTTTTATTGATTTTAGAAAGGAAGGGAGAGGGAAAGACAGAAACATCAATGATGAGAGAGAATCATTGATTGGCTGCTGCCTTCTGCACGCCCCCTACTGAGGATTGAGCCTGCAACTCGGGCATGTGCACTGACTGGGAATCTAACCTTGACCTCCTGGTTCATGAATCAATGCTCAACCACTGAGCTACACTGGCCGGGCACAAGTATTTTCTTTCAAATCTATGCTATTTATACTTCTCAACTCATTTTATCAAGTAAAGTCATTTTATAAAGCCAGCATATGCTTGAAGTGAAAATCTAATGAGGAGACAGCACAAAAATATCATATAGAGCAACATAATTCCCTCTGCCTCAAATGCATTTCCCACAAAATTTTCACATTTAGGCACATTCATTTCATTTGCATTCAGGCGTCAGCTCAAATATAACCTCCTCAGAAAAGCCTTACTTGACCACCCTATTTAAAATAACTTCTCGCCCGGCTGGCATAGCTAAGTGGTTGAGCATCTACCTATAAATCAGGAGGTCACGGTTTGATTCCCAGTCAGGGCACATGCCCGGGTTGTGGGCTCAATCCCCAGTAGGGGGCATGCAGGGGGCAGCCAATCCATGATTCTCTCTCATCGTGGATGTTTCCATCTCTTTCTCCCTTCCTCTCTCTGAAATCAATAAAATATATTAAATAAATAAAATAACTTCTCAAAAAAAGAAAATAAATCAAAATAAAATAACTTATCAGATCCTATTACATTTCCTACACTCATTCATAGCATTTATTTTATTTTTTTAAAATATATTTTATTGACTTTTCACAGAGAGAAAGGGAGAGGGATAGAGAGCTAGAAACATCGATGAGAGAGATACATCGACCAGCTGCCTCCTGCACACCCGCAACCAATGTACATGCCCTTGACCGGAATCAAACCTGGGACCTTTCAGTCCGCAGACGGACGCTCTATCCACTGAGCCAAACCGGTTTCGGCTCATAGCATTTATTACAAGCACAAATTATCTAGAATTAAGTTTCATGAGAGTAGGAACTTACTCTCATTTATTGGTAGAATGCCAGAGCCTAAAATTTAATGGATCAGAAACAACCTAGGTTCACTCAGGAATACATGTATTTTCAGAAATGCAGCACCCTATTCAAGTAACATACAATAATTTCAAGAGATCAAAGGGTGTTTGATAAAATTCAACATCCACTCTATTTTGTTGTTAATCCTCATCCAAGGATATTTTTCCATTGATTTTTTAGAGAGAATGGAAGGGGGGAAGTGGGAGAATATACTACTAATTAACAAAACCAGTAAAAACAAGTATCTCTCTGCTCAAATGGATCTATCTCAAAACAACAACCAATATCACAGTAATAATAAAACAAGAGATGTCAGTGAGGACAAGATGTTTGCTATCACCATTATTAACTGACATTGAAAAAAACTATAGTTTTCCCCCAAAGAGCAATTAAAAACAAACAAACAAAAAAACACGCACAAACAGGGAGTAGGCACTATATTGAGAAATTTGGTCACTATCTTTTCTATTTTATAAACTTTGATCATAAAGCTTCACTTTTTCTGCCCATTATTTTTAAAATATATTTTTATTGATTTCAGAGAGGAAGGGAGAGAGAGAGGATAGCAATATCAATGATGAAAGAGAATCACTGATTGGCTGCCTCCTGCATGCCCCTTCCTCGGGATCAAGCCCACAACCTAGGCATATGCCCTGACTGGGAACTGAAACTTGACCCCCTGGTTCATAGGTCAACACTCAACCACTGAGCCACGCCGGCCGGGCTACACATTCATTTTTTTATTTGAGAGAGAGAGAGAAACAAAGAGATAAGAGAAACGTAATTTGTTGTTCCACTTATTTCTGCTTTCGTTTATATACTCATTGGTTAATTCTTGTATGTGCCCTGACCAGGGATCGAACTTGCTACCAGGATGACGCTCTAACCAACTGAGCTACTCAGCCAGGGCCCACAGATTCATTTTCAAAGACTTAAAGAGTTGGAAATTTGAAAACCAGCTCTACTAAAAGAAAAGATTCCAGCTGTGGAAAAATACGTCTCTGAATCATTATTAGACCATGGAAAAAGAAATAAGCTCAACCCTGACTGGTTTGGCTCAGTGGATAGAGCGTCGGCCTGCAGACTGAAGGGTCCCAGGTTCGATTCAGGTCAAGGGCACATGCCCGGGTTGCAGGCTCGATCCCCAGTGGGGGGGCGTGTGGGAGGCAGCCAATCAATGGTTCTCTCTCATCACTGATGTTTCTATTTCTCTCTTCCTTTCCCTTCCTTTCTGAAATCAATAAAAAAGTATTTTTTTAAAAAAGAAAGGAGCTCAGAATAAATCCTGTTATACCTCTATGTTCCAGTTATGCTGTTCCAAGGTATGTCGACATTGATCCATAGATTCTATGCCAGTCAAATCCTGGAAAGGATAAAAACAAAAAGTTACTTAGGGAAAAACCAACAGTACATTTATATTTTTATCTCTAGTAGACTAGTTATGAATACTTCTGCGAAAATATACTAAAAAAAGTGTTGGTACATGGTCAAATTTGGTAAAATTTCACTATTCAGAATTTGTCCAATCAGTTACAGCAGAGATTATTCGCATAGAACAAAAAAATGAAAATCCCTTATCTTTTAAACCTTCAAGGCAGTGTCACGCCATGCACTGAAAGGCTGCCCGTTGAATTCCCAGTCAGAGCACACACTTTGGCCATGTATGGAAAGCAACCAATTGATCTCTCTCTCTCTCTCCCCTTCCTCTCTCTAAGCATGTCCTCAGGTGAGGATTAAAAAACAACAACAAAAAACTTCCAGACTTCCAATTAAGAAGACAACTGATTAATATTCTCTTATCAAAAGATTTCTTCAACCTCTACGTCCAGCAAAATATTTTTCAATACTAAACAACTATTCTATTTATAATATATAATGATATAATAATGCAGGTTTAGTGCAAAATAATGACTTTCATTAACTTGCATTATTTTATCTATTGGCATATAACCTAGCTTACAATATGAATTATGTACAACTTTTTATTAAAAAGAATCTAATTCAAATGTTTCCCTACAATTAGTATTTTCCTTCTCCCTTCTCCTTGGACTGTTCTCAGGTTTCACTTTGTCTCTAACCGAAGTTCCTACTCTGGCTCCCTCTTTTTCCATTCCTGTCAACATAGGAAGTTCCCTAAGGATGTGTCCTTGTTTTTGTTTTGTTTTTACTCTCTACACCTCCTTCCTTGGCAATCTCATTTAATCCTCAGCCTTCAACCACACTTTCTACTCAGATGACTCCTAATTTAATTTCTGGACCCACCATCTCTTCTGAAGTTTAGGAGCATTTTTCCAATAGCCTATTCAATATTTCCACCAAATGTGGCACCTCAAGTGTATCATTAAACTACTATATGTACCCGGCCAGTGTGCCTCAGCAGTTGAGTATCGACCCAGGAACCAAGGTCACCAGTTTGATTCTTGGTCAGGTCACATGCCCAGGTTGCTGGCTAGACTCCCAGTAGGGGGTGTGCAGGACGCTGCCGACTGATGATGTTTCTCTCTCATTGATGTTTCTATCTCTCTGTGCCTCTCCCTTCCTCTCTAAAAACCAATAAAAACATTAAGAAAAAAAACCACCACCACTAAGAAAACACACAACCACCCTCCCAAATATATTGGCTAAGGTACATCTGGAATCTGAGCTGTATCTTTAAGTACTCTATCCTTGAACTCCACACTTCATCGATAATCAAGTTTTGACCATTTTCTGTATTACATCTGCAACCACATTTCCATTCCCACAGCCAGCATCTTTAGTCAAGCTTTTATAACACCTCAAATGAATTGTCAAAATAATTAATTTCTTTTCCTCCTTCTAACTCTTCTTCCTATATGTTGACTGAAGAATAAATTCCAAAATGCTTAGCTCTCTTTAGAGGGAGGGAAAGAGAAATATTGATGTGAGAGACACACATCGATTGTATAGGCCCCAACTGGGGATCAAACCTGGAACCCAGGTACACGCCCTTGACTTGAAATCGAACCCATGACACTTCTGTGCACGGGACAATGCTCTAACCACTGAACCATGCCAGCAAGGGCCAGACCTCAATTTTTAATACCATTGTCCAAAAAAGGAATCAGGTTCCTTGGAGAAGTAGCTGATTCTAGGACAGGGACAGGAACTATACAAGGTGAGCCTGGAGAATCTTGTAGTGCCAGAAAGTAAGGAAGTGTTTAAAAAAAAAAAAAAACAACCTACAATAATTGGATAGTGAATTATAATGGATAGTTATAATCCAAATTACAAAATAAACATCCATGAGTCCATATTGATATAACTTTATAATGGAGAGACCTGACAAACTACCTCAGCCAAGTGATCAACTCTATCAGTGTCCTGGCGATTTTACTATTTGCATAATTGTTCTAATACTTTGGTCTCCCAATTCCTTGCCTACTGCTCCTCCATTCACTCTTGGGGTCAAACTCTAGAGACCTCACTATAATTATAACTGCAAGCCCCTGCACACTCCCCCTCCATATTCTTCTACCTTTTCACCTTCCTCCATCCAATGCCCTGTCTCTAAATTTTTCAACCCTGCCAGGACCTACAATCCATTGACCCTACTACCTTTTCACTGAGCCTCGGCACCTCTCATATCCTCATTTCCCATCTTATTCATCATAAATTCCATAGCCAAATATAATAATCACTTTTTCTTGCACACATCCTCAACTCCTTTGCCACTCTATCATAATCATATTCCCTTGGCTAAACCACAATCTTTTAAAATTCCAAATCTAGCCGTAGCTGGTTTGGCTCAGTGGATACAGTGTTGGCCTGCGGACTGAAGGGTCCCAGGATTTGATTCCAGTCAAGGGCACATGCCGGGGTTGCGGGCTCGATCCCCAGTAGGGGGCATGCAGGAGGCAGCCGGTCAATGATTCTCTCATCATTGATGTTTCTCTATCTCTCTCCCTCTCCCTTCTTCTCTGAAATCAATAAAAATAAAAATAAAAAAAAACCAAATCTCTGTCTACTTTGCACCTGTATCTTCACAGCTGGAGGGGGCTGACTTGGTCTTACTTTAAATAAATTTGTGATCACTAACCTCAAGTAAATCTGTACTGTTGCCTGGCCTTCATACTAGTTGCCTAGTCCATTCACTCCTATTCTCCTACATAACCAGACTTTCGCTCTCCTCAAACTTCCAACACCTCCTCCATCCTTATTCATAGTCTAAGATCTTGTTTCCTATTTCACAGAGAAAATAATCAAAAGTTCCAACCTGCATGTCAACCTACCTACACTCATCTTTTCTTTTACTATGGACAAACTCATCCATGCTCCCGGTGTCAGGCAAAGGCCAATGCCTCCTCTTGTCTTGTATATTGGTCCTGTCCCCTCTCACTTACTCAAGGATATAGCAATTCTCCTTCCTCTGCATCAGATATTCTCTCTCTAATGTGTGTTCATCAGTATACAAAAATGCTGATATAGCCTAAAAATATATATATATCTCTTTCCACTATAGCTTCTGCCCAATCTCTTTCCTTTTTAGTGCAAAACCTGCAGAAATCTCCAAGTTCTCATGCCATTCTCTCTTGAACTCACTCCAATCAAGCCTTCGCCTCCCCAACATTCTAACAAAACTTCTAGGCAAGGTCACAAATGACCCCACAATGTAAATCCAAACATCTGTTCCCACTTCTCAAGGACTGGAAGTCTAGGACAATACACTGGTTTTCCTCCGACCTCGCCTGCCACTTTGTTTCCTTTGCTGGGTCCTCAATGGATCCCAGAATGCTAAAGACTGAAGTGCTCCAGAGCAGGGCCCTCTGATCTTTCCTTCTTTATGTGTACAGCAGTCCCTCCCCTTTATCCCAGGTTTCACTTTCACCGTTTTAGTTACATCTAGAAATATTACATGTAAAATTCCATACAATTCGTAATTTTAAATTGTGTGCCATTCTGAGTACCATGATGAAATTATGCACTCATTCGTCCCACCTGGGACATGAATCATTCCTTTGTCCAGTATATCCGCACTGTATATGTTGGTCATTTAAAGCCCTCTCTGCAGTAACACAGTGCTTGTATTCAAGTAACCCTCAAGAAAAGTATGAGGCTGGCAATTCGGATATGCCAAAGAGAAGCCGTAAAGCACTGTAATTTTACGTGTATAAGATGCCCCCATGTATAAGACGCCTCCCACTTTTCCAACCCAAAATTAATAAATCAATATTTTAAACATAAAACAGAATACATTTTTATTTAGTAACTAGTGACCCGGTGCATGAAATTCGGGATTAATTAGAGGAAATAATTTACTATTGCTATTTACCCTTTCTCTATAATAGAAGTGTCAGAGATGAAAGAAAATTAGTAAAATGTATATGAAAACCTTCCTCCTGTCAGAGTCTGGGGCTCACCACGGGACCCAGAGTCAAGTCCCCGCCCACCCACAAAGTCCCCGCCCACCCACATGCACCTCAAAATCACGTGAGACCCAGACCCGGCCGCCCCTCCACCCCCAATGGGCTAGATTCAGACCCGGCCAGTCCCACCCTTGTCAAGCCCTGCCAGGCAGGGGGCGTAGCCTCAGGTCCCCTGGCCCGGTGTCAGGACAGCGGGCGTGGCCTGAGGTCCCCCAGCCCAGACCAGGGCGGGGGCATGCCTTGAGGTCCTCCATCAAGCCCCACCAGGTGGGGGACACGGCCTGAGATCCCCTGTCAAGACCTGCTGGGTGGGGGGCATGGCCTGAGGTCCCCTGTCAAGCCCCAGCAGGCTGGGGGGCACGCAGCCTCAGGTCCCCCAGCCCAGCACCGGGAAGGGGGCACAGTCTCAGGTCCCCCGTCAAGCCCCACTGGGCGGGGGGCGCGACCTGAGTTCCCCTGGTCCAGCACTGGGGGTGCACCTTGCAGTCCCCTGTCAAGCCCTGCTGGGTGGGGGGCATGGCCTGAGGTCCCTGTCAAGCCCAGCCAGGCAGGAGGCGCAGCCTCAGGTCCCCTGGCCCAGTGCTGGGGCGGGGGGAGCAGCCTGAGGTCCCCTAGCCCAACACCAGGACGGGAAGCGCACCTTGAGGTCCCCTGTCAATCTCTGCTGGGTGGGGGGGCGCAGCCTAAGGTCCCCTGTCAAGACCCACGGGGACAGGGGAGGGCGTAGCCTCAGGTCCCTGCTGATTGCTCGTCAAGGCTCCTTATGGGAACTTGGCCTCAGCTGTGGGTGCAGCCATCTTTGTGCAGAGTGATGGTCAATTAGCATATTCCCTCTTTATTAGGATTACTGTAGGTAATGTTCACATACCAGTACTATATTATGCAGCATATCACTTTATTCAGCCTCTGTTGAATCACTGCTCTCTTCTTCATCACTATTGGTTCCAGACATATCAATTTCTTCAACTTCTATTGTATCACTGCTGTCTGCTGAGTCACTGTCTATATATGTGAGATCATCCTCAGTTCCATCCATGGCATTGCTGATTCCACATTTCTTGAAGGACTTCACAATCACCTCTTGTTTGATGCCATACCATGAGTTCAGGACCCAAATGCAGAATTCATTAATGGTTGTTTTTTTCACTCTTCCTGTCGATGTCAAGTTGTCAACTGTTTTTTATATCCATCTACTCGATTCTTCTCTCATCAGGGCTTTAAATGGCTTGCTGATTGAAACATCTAGTGGCTGTAGCTGACCTGTAAGTCCACCAGGAGTAACTGCTAGGTGTGTTTGCAAATCTGATGCAACCCTTTTTGTCTTTTCTGTTAAATGTGCTCGGAACCGATCAAAGACAAGAAGAGCTGGCTTCTTTAACACATTGTGGACCAGTAGTTTTATTGCTAGCTTTACCCAGTGGCCAGGTAAGTTTCTACTGAACGAGTACAAAAAACATTTTACATAAATGTCAAAGGCACGCTTTAAAATTAAATACCCATTGCATTTTGAAGTTATTTATTACATGTTCTTACAAGCTAATATCTTCTTAAAGTATGACTGGCCACAAGCCTTAGAACAGAAAACACAAGAATTCTCGTGATCCGTCCGCAATGTGTTAAGAGCCCCACAGGTCTTCTGGATCAAACCTTTGCAAACCAAATGGCCATAATGTGGCCTTCATTCCCTTCTTCATTCATCAATCCCTTCTCTTGAACTTGCACAATAATGCCAGGTGGTATGGTCTCGTTAGGATAGGTTTTCCTCTTAAAAATAAGCATAGGAGGCAGTTTAGTACCATCTGCACAGCATGAAGACATAGCAGTCTAGTGTGTCTTTTCATGGCCACTTGTTTTGATTGACACTGTTTTGATTCCTGTCACATTAACAGTTCTGTTGGAAGGCACATCGAAATTGAGAGGCATATCATCCATGTTTGCAATCTGACTTGGTTCAAAATCATATTTTTTCAGAAGTTGTATGATATAGGAGTGAAACTGTTGGATTTTATCCTCATAAACTGGTGGCATTTTCTGAGCTAACTTTGTTCTCATGGCCAACCCTTCTCTCCTCATGAAACTGAAGCACCATTTTGCCTTTCCTGTAAAATCAACAATGTTCATTTTGCTTGCAAACATTCTTGCCTGACATTAAAATGGTCCACACACATAAGCCACTCTGGCACTTCTCCATAATCCAAGTCTTAACCCTTTGCACTCGCTTGCTTTTTTCTCGATTCCTTTATTCTAATGCTAACCGTGTCGAGTCACACTCGACATCCGAGTGCAAAAGGTTAAGCCTCTGCTCCAAGTTTGCCCATTTTGCTGGTTTTCCTCTTAAGGCCTTCTTCTTATTTGGCATCTTAATGAGTTGTTCTTCCTGTTTTCTCCACTGTCTGAGCATACACTCAATGGGAGGAGGTCCAAATTATCTCTCTGCAGCTCTATTTCCATGCTCGTTTGCATAGCTGATTACATTCAGTTTGAATTTTGCAGAGTAAGATAATCGCTTACCGGTATTTATCTTTTTATTTTTTGACATCTTATGGACTCAGAACGCTCCGGTCCCTGTTGCATCTATGCACTCTCCACCTCCACCTCCACCTCCACCTCCAATTACGGCATCAGCTGAGGTCAGTAACAATAAGGCTTTTGATTGGAGGAAGCCTGTTTGACAAGTATGGGCAGCTATGCAGCCACTCAGCTCCCTCTTCGGCTGACTTCCATGTATAAGATGCCCCTCGATTTTCAGTCTAATGATTTTAGAAAAAAATAGCGTCTTATACATGGAAAAATATGGTACTTCAAGTGAAAAGGTATGTACATATAGGAAAACACACACAGTATATACAGAGCTCTGTACTATCTGTATAACATTAAAGAGCTTCATATTTGCCAGCGCTTGAGATATATTAACATTTAATTACTGAAACAACCACATGAAGTAGGTAGTATTAGTGCATAGACAAAGAAACTTAACGCAGAGAGGTTAAGTAATTTGCCCAAGGTCACAAAGTTAGTACAATATGGTGGCCAAACAGCTTCATTTCATTCAACTTCTTTTTGTTATAACAGCTCATGAGATACTGCAGGAACTTAACACTTGTTTATATCAAGTAGCCTATGATAAAATTGGTTTCCTTATACATCATTTCACTTAAAGTCGCAGAACCTATTAACAACATTAAGTGAGGACTTACTGTAATTGGAAAAGCTAGGGTTCAAATCAAGGCTGTCTTACTCCAGAGCCAGTCTTCATGACCACTTACTATGCTACACTAACTTCATAAGTATAATATGATCCTATCTCAACAAGACAAAGAGAGCAGAGCTCTCTTACCCAATGAGAATGGAATCTACTAACTAGCCAATTAATTAAAAAGTCTCGCCCTAGCTGGTTTGGTTCAGTGGATAGAGTGTCCGCCTGTGGACTTAAGGCTCCTAGGTTCGATTCCAGTTAAGAGCACATGCCCAGGTTGTGGGCTCGATCCCCACTAGGAGACGTTAAAAAATTGGCTTAGGTGAGAATAAAAACATCCATATGTCAATTAAATACTTCATTTAAACATAAAGCATACACATGTATGCATCAATCTTCTGATGAAAGCCTACACTTTTTAAAAATATATATATTTTATTGATTTTTTACAGAGAGGAAGGGAGAGGTAATAGAGAGCTAGAAACATCGATGAGAAGAAACATTGATCAGCTGCCTCTTGCACACGCCCTACTGGGGATGTGCCCGCAACCAAGGTACATGCCCTTGACCGGAATCGAACCTGGGACCTTTCAGTCTGCAGGCTGAAGCTCTATCCACTGAGCCAAACCGGTTTTGGCAAGCCTACACTTTTAAAAAAAATATATTGTTACTGATTTCAGAGAGGAAGAGAGAGAGAGAAACATCAATAATGAGAGAGAATCATTGATTGGCTGCCTCCTGCACACTGCCAACTGGCCGGTGTAGCTCAGTTTTTTGGAGCATCATAGCATATACATCAAAAGGTTCGATTCGATTCCCGGTCAGGGCACATACCTAAGTTGCAGGTTCCATCCTGGTCAGAGTGCGTACCTGAGGCAACTGATCGATGTTTCTCCCTTAAATCGATGTTTCTCTTTCTCTCTCCCTCAAATCAGTAAACGTATCTTGGGTTAGGATTAAACAAATAAACAAAATAATTGGCTGTATTAGAGAACAGACCTTAGAAAATGGAGGATATCTGTTCAGCTAAGTGAAGGTTAGGGTAAGAGAGCTTATATATTAAGCATTTGTATATCTGTACATGCAGAAGAGTATATACAAAGATACACCAAGCCAGTTATGAGGATAAGAGGGGAAAGATGAGATTTAGTTACCTTTTTACACAATTTTATGCTGTTGACTTGCACAATAAGCATGTATTAACTTGCTAGATTTAAAAGTTAAAAAAAAAAAGAAAGCTGTGAATCAGATAAAATTATCCCCTTTTATAGATGAGAAAAGATTCAAAGAAGAATTTGCCCAAGGTGGAATAACTCACCAGAAGCTAACTCGAAAGGCTAATTCAGGTTTGCTTCAAGTTTCAAAGCTCATGTTTTCTCTACACCAAATTTCCTGGCAAAAAATTTCAAACAGATCACTCTATGATTTTTTTTTTTAAATACATGAACAAAAAGCATCATGTATTTTTTCCTTTAGGTAATGGTCTGATGAAGCAAAAAAGGAAGATTTTCAAAATATGGTAAGTTTGATTCTATAGCCCAGAGTTCAGGCTTAATTTTCTATAATTTAAGAGAAAAAAGACCCTAATATCCATTTGAGAAGAAAGAAAGCTCTTACTCCTGTAAAAGCAAAAAGACCGTTTCCTCCTCCACTGGCCATGCATACTTCCTTTAGTCCAGTGGTCGGCAAACTCATTAGTCAACAGAGCCAAATATCAACAGTACGACGATTGAAATTTCTTTTGAGAGCCAAATTTTTTAAACTTAAACTTCTTCTAACGCCACTGCTTCAAAACAGACTCACCCAGAACGTGGTATTTTGTGGAAGAGCCACACTCAAGGGGCCAAAGAGCCGCATGTGGCTCCCGAGCCACAGTTTGCCGACCACGGCTTTAGTCCCTTCCCTCTCTGTCATATCATCATTCTCCAGGTGTTCAAACAACCTAAAAGCAGCAAACCAAGGCACTAGAGCAGGGCTCCTCAAACTTTTTAAACAGGACTCAATGGAAAAAATATCCTCAGGTGAGGATTAACAAAAAACAACAAAAACCTATTCTTTCCCATTTGAAACAGCTTAAAACAAATGTCTGTATTATTCATAACTCAACCAGTTCCAAAATACATAGTAGAGAAGGATAACTACAAAAATCGTAGAAGATAGCGAACAGACTGAAAAGCATGAAAAATATACCCTAGGGATTCCCATCAAATCACATGTCACACAAAAAAGTGAAATAGAGGAAACCTGAGATTTCTAAAATATTTTACTTTTGCTAATTTCAATATAACAAATGAAGCAACATATTGAGAAATAGCTCCGCTCTTTCTCTCCCAGTCCCAGGCGCTTTGGGAGCCGCGGGCTTCGGTGCAGGTATGGCCAAATCTAGGAACCATACCTGGCACAACCAGTCCCAAAAATGCCACAGAAACAGAATCAAGAAACCTCAATCACTAAGACACAAATCCCTTAATGGGGTGGACCCCAAGTTCTTGAGGAACATGTGCTTTGCCAAGAAGCACAAGAAAGGCCTGAAGAAGACGCAGACTGACAATGCCAGGCCGTGAGCACACATGCTATGGCTCCCAAAGCCCTCACAAAGCCCAAAGAGGTCAAGTCCAAGATCCCAAAGAGCAACAGCCACAAGTTCAATAACTTGCCTACATCACTCACCCCAAGCTTGGGAAATGTGCTCCTGCCCAGATCACCAAGAGTCTCAGCCTCTGCAAGTCCAAGTCCAAGGACAAGGTTCAAACCGAGCCCCAGGAGGTGGTTTCCAAGCTGCAGTCCAGGCTCCCAAAGGTGCCCAGGCCCCCACCACAGCTCCACAGCACCGGCCTCTGTCTGTCCACGTGAGGACGGAAGGAGTGGTGTGACCCCTGGGCTGCTGTCTGCATGGAGCTGCTGTCCTCCTGTGCTATTTGTACAAATAAACCTAGGGTAGGGGGATGGTGTGGGGAGAACTAACTCCCAGCAGTGTCACCCTGTTCTGTCCTGAACCCTGTGGAGATTTCAAGCACATGCTCCATACGGTTTGTTAGTGAAGCAACCTGAAACCTAGTGTTATGTCACACCCTAGATGAAAAAACCTTTGATGGCTCCCCACACCTACACCTTAAAATTTAAACCATTATGCACAGCTTTTAAAGATTTTGGGAGACCCTACCTCTAATTTATCTTTCCAGTCTTATTTTCCACTTCCAATTCTTTAAATCCATCACAAACACACTCTATACTCCACCTCCATCCCATGCTTGAGCTGTTTCATCCTCTTTGAACAGCCTCCTTTCCACCCCCTATTGAAATTCTATTCCTCCTTCAAAGTAGCAAAGTACAGTGGAGAGCCCAGACTTGAAGTCCAGATCCAGACCCACTAGATTTCTAACTCTAATTCCATTTCCACTACGTAATAGCTTAATGACCTTACGCAAATACTTCAATAGATCTGTTTTCTCACCTAGGAGCAGGCATACCACCTACGGCACTCTGTAAAGCTACTGGGAGGATTAAGCATAATGGTTAGAAACTAGTATTTAGCACCATGCCCAAGAGCCCTCTCTCCCCCTCCTATCCTTTCCCTAAATTCCCACAGCACTGTCTACACAGTACCACACTATTAGCATTCACAAACTGCAGGATACTCATTCGTATATGTGTCTGGCTTCACCCTTAGATCATAGATAAGATGGTTATGGGTATGGATTTCTAAATCTGCCACTTACTACTTGTGTAAGTTACTTTACCTCTCAGAACCTGTTTCTTCATCAATAAGTTGAATGGGCCCTAGCTGGTTTGGCTCAGTGGATAGTGTCCGCCTGTGGACTGAAGGGTCCCAAGTTCGATTCCGGTCAAGGGCACATGCCCAGGTTGTAAGCTCGATCCCCAGTAGGGGCTGTGCAGGAGGCAGCCGATCAATGATTCTCTCTCATCATTGATGTTTCTATATCTCTCTTCCTCTCTGAAATCAGTAAAAATATATTAAAAAAAAAAAGTTGAATGGACGTTAACACCTTACAGTATTATTAAGAGGTTTAAAAGAGTTCATGTATATCAAATACCTGGCATAATGCTTGACACCTAATAAGTTTCAAAGAATGTATAATGGCAATCTAGATGATGAAACTGATCCAGAAACTACTTAAAGAACACATAAATGTCATATACATTTGCATTAGTATATCCAATTTCATAAAGTGATCTTAATACAACTTTAATCTGCTATTCACCTCTTACTGATATAGATGTCCAATGAAGACAAAAGCAGAGGTTGCTATGCACTTTACTTCAGAAATGCTACCACATATTCACGTTCTTCCAGTATCAGACTGAGTACACCATGACTCATGACTCACATCACTTCATTACATTTAAACACCAAGGGATAACCCTGAAGAGTTGTAGGGGGTAAAATGGTCTGCCAAAGTTAAACAAAACTCTGAAATTAGTGGTCTACCAGGAAATGGAAGCTGTGTATTCATTCTGATTCTAATTTGCTGTGTCATCCGTTTCTCTACTCAAAACTCCAATTAAATATCAACTGACTTCTATGATAGTATTTTTCCACTTTATACAGTTCCAACCCACTGCTCAACTTTTTAAGTTGATGTATAATAAACATAAAAAATCCTGTTAGTTTCCAGTGCCATTGATCAACTTAAGAGGGAAAAAAAACCTCCAAAATTAACTACAGTGAAATGTAATCAAGGAAATTTTAGAAAAGTGAGAACTTGCTAAAATAAGAGAGACAAATCGCAGCATTAGCATTCCACTATCAGTGATACACAGGTTGTATGGCACACAAGTTAAGGGCTCAGGAAAGGTTCTGAAAAGACAGACTTGGCTTTAAACCTCACACCACCACTTACTAGCTGTGTAACCTAAGCACCTTCTTAAGCCTCATATACTTCATCTGTAAAACAGGGACTGTAACAGTAAGCATCTTAGAGTGTATTAAACCCGGTAATGTGTGCTAGGTGTTTAGCCAAGTACTTACAACATCATACTCAATAAATAAATGGCATTCTACCTTGGGAGTACCTGAGCACAGTTGGTAACTGCTGAAATGAATAAATATATAGTACATTTTATATTAGGAAATAAGTGTACCACTAACTTTTAATTCTTCCCTAAGTTAAAAAATGATTAATAAGCGGTAATACTGTTTGGACGCATTTTACATTTTACAAAGCCCGTCAGCCATCCATTCTGATTTGATTTCCACAATATCACTAGGGGGTAAACATTTTTAAAACATGTATTTTATACATCAGGGAACTGGTATCGACCAGAGTAACAAAAGAGTCAAGGTTACCCACCCTAGTGGTCTCCTCCACCCAGATTCTCCAGCTCAGAAATAAGGGCTTATTGCCAAAGTTCTTAGCCCCACACCCATTTTCAAAGAAGGCAGACTCCTGCAAGTTACCACCCTCCTCAAGCCGGGTCAAGCACGTGAGTCCAGGAATAGGCCGAAGGTACCACACCTCGCCCAAAGCCACTGATGACATTTATCATGTTGCATTTGTTTCCTAACGCAGGGTCCTCCCACACCTCTAGGGCGGGGGCCAGGCCTGCCCTTCCCCCACCAGATCGCCCCACACAAGCCTTGGCATCCAAGATGCCCTCAGTAAATGTTTATGCAAGTAGCATGGGGTGCTGGCAGGATTTCCAGGGACCCGAAACGAGGCCAACTCCACGGTGGGGATTAAGCATCCGCGGTAGATCCAGAGTCGCTGGGCGGAGAGGACCCGATCTGGGAAGGATGTCTGAAGACCAGCGTCCATAAAGGACACCAGGGAAGCTGGAGAGGGAGAGGCGAGTCCGGCAGCTGCCGCCGCTGGAAGGCCGGGCACAGACAGGCTCGGGGCGGCAGGGCAGTTGGCGTCTGGGGGGAGGGGGCCGCCTGCTGGTCTGAGAACCTCGCGCCCAACTTCAGGAGGGTTCCGGGCTCCTCCGGAGGCCCGCTCCCCAGCCCGCGGCGGCATCTGCTGCGCCGAGTACTCGCTGCTACCTGAAACTGCAGCAGCTTCTCTGTCTGCTCCTGGGTTAGATCCTGCTCCTCAGGCGCCGCCATTTTGCCGCCGCCTCTACGCTTCTGACCCGTCCGCACCGTCACCCGCCGGAACTGATCTCAGCAGCAACTACGTCCGGTCGGAACGGCCGCCGACGCGCAACTGCGTCTGCGCGTGCTGGCTTAGCCGCGGGGGAGTGGTGGGAGTGGTCGTGATAGTTCGCGCCGCCAGAGGGCGCCACGCTCGGGCAGGTCCCGAAGAGTTACGGAAATTGCCGAGGGACTGTCGGTCCCAGTCCTCAGGTATTTCGTCCAAGAACGGATCGGCTAGGACACGGAGACTACGGAAGAGATCTCAAAGAGCCGAGAAGTCCCGAATGCGGATCGAGAAGTTCCGGAAGTTCCCGAAAGCCACTCGGCTGCTTTCCGCTGTACCTTAACCATATTCCTGAATGTTTTTTAGGAAATTGTGGACTTTCCAAAATATCGGCCGTTTGATGTTCGATTCCTGCTCTGACATTTCCAAAAGATCCTGATCATTTCTCGGGAGGTTCCTACGGTCTCTGAATAATTGGTCGGGCATTTCCCACGCCGCCTTCCAGGCGGAAACGGTGGAAGGCTGTGGCCGCGGGAAAATCTCAGCTTCGAAGTCGCTCGCTAAGATGGTTTGGACTCGGCTACCCGGGTCTTTGATGTTTAATGGCGCTACCAGCCTTGGGCAAAGCTTTCGGTCCACTCCCGTGCGGCTCTGCTCCTGCTGCCTCAGGCCTGGAGTCGCCTGCCCGCTGGCCCGTCCTCCCTGTGACCGACACAAGGAAGATCCTTTGGTTCAGGTACTAGTGGCCACCATGCACAGTGCACATCATCTGCTCTCTGGGCTCCGTTTTGCCATGGTGGGATGAGGTTCCCCAGTAGCCCCCGATGTGGCGCCTCAGTGCTTCTCCCTGGATGCAGACCCTCACCCTTTGCAAGGCCTTAACCACACCCCTCAATGACTGTCCGTGTTTGTTCCAACCTGCCACCTCTCTTTATTTATTTTTTTAAATTACTTTATTGATTAAGGTATCACATATTTGTCATCAACCCACTCCCCCTGTTCCCTTCCCAATCCCCACCACACGTAAGCCCCCCTCCCCCTGTTGTCCGTGATTATTGGTTAGGCTCTGCCACCTCTCTTTAGAGCTCCCTTTTGCATTTTCACTTCTTCTCTCCTGCCATCTGTCTCCTCTTGCCACCATCCTTGGGGAGGCAGAGCGGTCGGGTTCTGGGACACACTTTTCCACAGACTCTCCATGTGACTCTTAGCAAGGCCCCAGTATCCTCCCCTTCTGCAGAATCCCACCACTGCCCACCTCACAGGGTTGACCAGGTGAGACAGGAAGGACAGAAGGTGCTTTGACAGCTGAAGTCCTGGGAAAAGCACATTAAGGGATGGCAGGACTTCCGTTTGGGTTACTTCTTCCTTTCAGGCCTGTATCAGGTCTTACTGTTACCGGGAAACCCCCCGGGGTGGGCTCTTACTGCCTGTCACAATGTCCAATGAGGAAGGCAGGGTTGAATCATATCAGGCAAGGCGTTTGTTGAGAAGGCCAGCCAACCAAGAAGACAGGGAGCTTACTAGCATCCAAAAACCTGCCTTACAGTAAGGTGCAGGGGACAGGATTATGTAGGCAAAATGGGCTGGGGTGAGGTTGGGAACAGAATGCAACTGCATGCAGTCCTGGAGGTCAGCAGAAGTCAACCGTTGTTCTTGGTTGTCAGGCGATGAGATGACGGCTTGGCTCCTGGTGGGGTCGGCCTGGTCATACTTAACAGTCCCACTTGCTTGCTGGGTACAGTATGCATGGTCCGCAGCCGAATCACCTCCTCTATCACTTTGCTCAGGATCAAAGGGAGTATGCAGGTGCACTGGCCTGAGAAATGAAACTTAGAAAGGAAAAAAAATTTTTTTAATAACTTAACCCTCTGTTCCTATATGTATATTGTACTTCAGAATTTCACCATAATATGATTATCTTTCAGTTAACTCAGGTGCTCTATCTATCAGATTGTAAGTCCCCTACTGCCATTACCAGGTCTGCCCAAACTTCACGACAATGTCCTGGAATTTTTCTTACACCTTTAAGGTACAATTGGAAGGAAATAACTGTGACTTTAAATGATTTATTACATCAACTCCAAGCTCAGGGGAGACTGGTACTGTTCAACATCTCCAACAATGCTGGATTCAGACAAACCAGGTGAGGGATGGCAAAGTCAGATGCCCTCTGGAGTTGTTGCCTAATTCTGATTTAAGATGTGTGCTTTCAACACCATTAAATGTTTTTCAAGTTCTCAAAGACACTATACTTTCTTGGTCTACATTTCTGTTTTCTTCTTTGAGTAAAGACATAGTTATAAGAAATACTAGACCTAACCGGTTTGGCTCAGTGGATAGAGCGTTAGCCTGCCCTGCGGACTGAATGGTCCCAGGTTCGATTCCGGTCAAGGGCATGTACCTTGCTTGCGGGCACGTCCCCAGTGGGGGTGTGCAGGAGGCAGCTGATCGATGTTTCTCTCTTATCGATGTTTCTAACTCTCTATCCCTCTTCCTTCCTCTCTGTAAAAAATCAATAAAATATATATTTTTTTAAAAAGAAATACTAGAGGGGCAGTGCACAAAATTTGTGCACTGGGGGTGGGGGGGTCCCTCAGCCCGGCCTGCACCCTCTTGCATTCCAGGACCCCTTAGGACAGGCGTCCTCAAACTACGGCCCTCGGGCCACATGCGGGTGTTTTTGCCGTTTTGTTTTTTTACTTCAAAATAAGATATGTTCAGTGTGCATAGGAATTTTCATAGTTGTTTTTAAACTACAGTCCAGCCCTCCAAAGGTCTGAGGGACAGTGAACTGGCCCCCTGTTTAAAAAGTTTGAGGACCCCTGCCTTAGGGGATGTCCAACTACCTCTTGCAATCTGGGACCGCTGGCTCCTAACTGCTCGCCTGCCTGCCTGCCTGCCTGATTGCCCCTAACCCCTCTGCCTGCCAGCCTGATCACCCCTAACCACCTCTGCCTGCCTGATCACCCCTAACCACCTCTGCCTGCCTGCCTAATTGCCCCTAACTGCTCCCCTACTGGCCTGATTGCCCCTAACTGCTCCCCTGGCCTGATCACCCCTAACCAGGTCTCCCTCGCCCCGCACCTGGAACCCAGGATTCCCTCCTCTGGACAGTCGCAGGCACCCGGGACCTGGGCTTCCCTCCCTCTGGTTGGCTGCAGGCACCCAGGACCTGGGCCAGCTTCACCCAGGCCAGCTATAGCCCCAGGGGATCGTGGGTGGGCAGCTTTGCCCAGGCCGCAGCCGCAGGCGCCCAGGACTGCAGGGCAGGCGGCTTGTCCCTCTCCTAGGCCACAGGAGCAGGCGCAGCCGATGGTGCCCGGGACCATGGGAGGGCGGGGGCGGCTTGTCCTTCTCCCGGGCCGCAGCCTGGCTGGTCCCCATTCCTCTCTCCCCAGTGTTGAGTGTCTGAGCCTTAAGGCAAGAGTGTGAAGACCATTTGCACATTAGCTCTTTATTATATAGGATTTTACTTTTTTTTACTTCACCATAGGAATTTGCCTCACTGCGGAGCATGCAAAATGGCAAACTTGAAAGTCCTTTTTCTGTGCAAAGGTGGTTTCTGCTTTTAGGTGTAGCTGATGGCTTCCATGTAAGACCAGTATTGTCAGAACTTCTCATTTTTAGAGAGCGCCTACAAATTTGGATCTGCATGTAAAATTTCTCCACTTTATTATTTTTGTTGTTGTTGTTAATCCTCACCCAAGGATATTTTTCCATTGATTTTTAGAGAGAGTGTAAGTGAGGGAGAGAGACAGAGAGAAAGAAACATCTATGTGAGAGAGACACATCTATTGGTTGCCTCCCGCACGTGCAACTGAGGTCTGTGCCCTTGACCAGAATCTAACCCAAGACCCTTCAGTCCCCAGGCTGACGCTCTATCCACTGAGCCAAACCGGCTAGGGCAAATCTCCCCATTTTAAAATGGTAATAACTGCCCTGTGGCTCGGTTGGAGCATCGTCCTGTACACCAAAAGGTTTCGGGTTTGATTCCAGATAAAGGTATATATCTAGGTTTCAGGGTTTGGTCTTTGGTTGGGGTGCCTATGGGAGGCAACCCATCGATGTTTCTCTCTCACATCAATGTTTCTTTTTCTCTCCCTCTCTATAAAAGCAGTCAATAATAAAAAAAAAAATGTTAAAGAGAGAAAGCCCAGGTGGTGTTGCTCAGTGGTTGAGCATTGACCTATGAACCAAGAGGTCATCAGGTGGATTCCCAGTCAGGGCACATGCCCGGGTTATGGGCTCAGTCCCCAATAAGGGATGTGCAGGAGGCAGCTTATTGATGTTTCTCTCTCATTGATGTTTCCATCCCTCTAACCCTCTCTCTTCCTTTCTTTAAAAAAAAACACAAAATCAGTAAGGGGGGAGGGGAAGGGCATGTGCTGGAGGGTGAGGGCGGCTGGGGAGAAGTCAATGTGCGGGGGGAAAAGGAGACTTATGTAATACTTTAAACAATAAAGAATTTAAATAAAAATCAATAAAAACATTAAAAAGAGAGAGAGAGAGAAAGATTACATTTATTAAAGCTGGGACCTTGAAACAAGGATAGAAGAAGCAACAGGAGTGAGACTAGGCGGAGCTTCTTTGGCTCTCCAGAAATGTAATAGGAAAGAAATGAGCCCACGTGGGGCTGCTGTGGTTCACGGCAAAGTCAGAGAAAAGGGGTCCTTGGAGACAGGTTTAGGGGGTTAATCCAGGACAAGCTGCTGCTGCCATTGCTTCCCTGGTTGCAAGTCTTGTGGGACCCTTAGGTTTAGGACCGTGGTCGGCAAACTGCGGCTCGTGAGCCACATGCGGTTCTTTGGTCCCTTGAGTGTGGCTCTTCCACAAAATACCACAGCCTGGGCGAGTCAATTTTGAAGAAGTGGCGTTAGAAGAAGTTTAAGTTTAAAAAATTTGGCTCTCAAAAGAAATTTCTTTTTTTTAATATATATATTTTATTGATTTTTTACAGAGAGGAAGGGAGAGGGATAGAGAGTCAGAAACATCAATGAGAGAGAAACATCGATCAGCTGCCTCTTGCACACCCCCTACTGGGGATGTGCCCGCAACCAAGGCACATGCCCTTGACTGGAATCGAACCCGGGACCCTTCAGTCCAAAGGCCGACGCTCTATCCACTGAGCCAAACTGGTCAGGGCTCTCAAAAGAAATTTCAATCGTTGTACTGTTGATATTTGGCTCTGTTGACTAATGAGTTTGCCGACCACTGGCTTAGGAGATGCACACCCATAGGGAAGAAAGGTACAGGCATGCTCCCAAGAGGGAGAGTGCCTGGCTTGCCTATTTAAAAAAAAAAAAAATTATAATGTGTGTGTGTGTGTGTGTGTGTGTGTGTGTGTGTGTGTGTTGATTTTAGAGAGAGGAAGGGAGAGGGAGAGAGATAGAATGAGCTGACAGCAGCCCTGCCTTGGCTCACTTCTTTACTGTGACTTGTTTCTCAGCCAAAGCAGTCCGACCTAAGCTCCCTCCTATTGCTTCCTCTGTCCTAAGGCTCTTGCTTGCTTCACTGATCCCCAGCTTTAATAAATGTACTTTTGTTGTATGGCTGGAACAGCACCAGGTGTTAAACCCGTGGGGTCAGACCAGACCTGGGTTCAGCAACCTCAGTATCTGAATTCTGGTTAGGAAAGAATTCAGAGCCAAGACTCAAACGATAAGAGGACATTTGTTTGGAAAATCTCAGAGGTGGAAGTACTCTGTAGAAGAAATGGGCTCAGGAAACAAGTTACAGAGGCAAAGGAAGGCCCTTGGTAACACATCTGGCGGGAGGGGAAGGAGGAAAGGCAAGGCGGGGTGTTCTCCCTGGAGGGAGAGCACACTGGGTCCTCTGTCCCAAGGGTTTTTTTTGTTTGTTTTTGTTTTTTGTTTTTTTACAGAGAAGAAGGGAGAGGGATAGAGAGTTAGAAACATCGATCAGCTGCCTCCTGCACACCCCCTCCTGGGGATGTGCCTGCAACCAAGGCACATGCCCTTGACCGGAATCGAACCTGGGACCCTTTAGCCCGCAGGCCGACGCTCTATCCGCTCTATCCACTGAGCCAAACCGGCTAGGGCTGTCCTAAGGGTTTTAAGGGTGGAGATTTTAGGGAGGTCCCAGGGGAGGATCTCAGTAGAATGTTCAGCAGCTTTCCAGGTGTGTCCTTTCAGGGTAGGGGGTCTCCACTGATTGATTGGTTGGTGCTAAGACGGGGGTCATTATTCAGTGCAGCTGGTCCTGAGGTCAGCCGAGGTGTTTCTTATGTGCTTTCGCTGTTTTTCTGGGCCTGGAGCTGAAATACAACTGAGGCCTAGATGTTATCTGTAGGGAGGAAAGGTCAGGGGGTCCATGCCGCATGACCAGCCATATGCTAGGGAGGAAAGGTCACCCTGGTGGGGAAGTTCCCACCCTACAATTGTCCTTTGCCAGGCACCCAGGGCTTTTTGCCCAGGTGTCCTTCTGTTCCTGGCACATCATCCTTGTTCTGCTCTTGTCTAACTGCCTACCACACTTTCAAAATCACCTGGACCCGTTTTGTGAAAACTTTCCTGCCCAAAGTCAAGAACACACGCACACTACAGGCCAGCCTGAGGCAGACCCGCTCAGGCACAGTGCCTTTCAGGTAACAGCATGGGACACATGCTCTAAGATCATGGGGAAAATTTAAATGCATCTAGGTTATTTAAACCATCTGTAAATAGATCTGCTTTTCCCCCTTTCCCATCCTGCCAAGGTGTTGTTTGAACTTGTTCACAGTTCACAAATCATGGAAATATTTTTATGAACATGAGTTTAATTTTTTCCCTTTTTTTTTGAATGAACATGGAGTTTTAAAAGAGTAATAAAATATCTCCACCTTATTACTTTATTTTATTTTTTAAATCCTCACCTGAGGATATTTTTCCATTGATTTTTAGGGAAAACGGAAGAGAGAGGGAAAGACAGAAATATCAATGTGAGAGAAACACATTGATTGGTTGCCTCCTGCACATGCCCTGACCAGGGCCAGGGCCAGGGCTGGGAAAGAGCCTGCAACCGAGGTACATACCCTTGACTAGAATTGAACCCGGGACCCTTCAGTCTGCAGGCTGACACTCTGTCCACTGAGCCAAAGTAGCTAGGGCAAAAGATCTCCACTTTAAAGGACCATTATTATCAGCATATTTTCTTCATTGTCCAAAAATCAGGTGGCCCTTTTATGTACCAATTTAAGATGCTCTAATTAAAGACCAATCCTCTGTATCCCACGGACGTTAGCTGTATTTCCCTATTTAGTTTCCATGGCTTAATTCCCATATATGAGGCCTTTGCTCTAAGGATCTAGCCAGGCCCAATATTTACAGACCTTGTACTCTGTGCCGAGTGCAATTCTCAGCACAACGGATTCAGTGGTAGGTCAAACCAACCTGGTTTCTGTTTCCTTCATGGAAGGCATAGCTGGGAGAGAAACAGTAAGCAGGTAAAATATCATCTATATATATAAAAGCCAAAGCGACCATTATGACCTGTCACAATTATGCACACTGACCACCAGGGGGCAGACGCTCAACACAGGAGCTGCCCCCTGGTGGTAAGTGCACTCCCACAGCCAACCTCCCACGGCCAGCCAACCTCCCTCAGTCCCTCCCCCTGGCCGGCTGGCCCCAATCAGCCCGGATTGCCCCTGATAGCTGGCCAGGCTGAGGAACCCCACCCGTGCACAAATTCGTGCACTGGGCCTCTAGTCTAGTGCTAATGAGGCAGGATATTAAGAGGCTAGAGAGATTCCTTGACAAGTGGAATAAAGGAAACAGACAATATAATTAAATAAGGTCAAACAATCTGGGCAATTTACAGCCAGCTAATTGAATCACAACATGTGTGTGTGTGTGTGTGTGTGTGTGTTGATTTCAGAGAGAGGAAGAGAGAGGGAGATAGAGGTAGAAACATCAATGATGCGAAACAATCATCAGTTGGCTGCCTCCTACATGCCCCTTACTGGGGATTGAGCCTGCAACCCAGGCATGTGCCCTGACCAGGAATCAAACTGTGTCCTCCTAGCTCATGAATCAACCATTGAACCACACCAGCCGGGCAAATCACAAGGTTTTATCTTCCCTAACCAAGAACACTAGGAGCAAATGGTTTACATATTCCAGACAGTTCTGGGACAGAACGGCCTTGGTCCTAGTCCCTCTTCAATGACATCCCTTTTTCTTTTTTTTTTTTTTTAGAATAAACACCTTTATTACATGAGCTAAGATAGGAGGGAAGAGGATTTATTTGCTTTTCCAGGCCTTGATTTTCCTCAGATAGAACTCCAGCTCCTTGCCCTCCAACACATAGTCGTCTGCTCGGTCTTGAAGCGATGCATGCAAGAAGCTTGCCTTGCTGGAACTGCTCCTTGACTGCTGGTTTTGACATTCTTTTTCCTTTCATCATATTTCTTCTGAATTTTCTTTGATCATTTTTTTGTTTAAAATCTCTTCCTCCTCAGGACTCAGCTTGGCCCCCTTCTTGTGGCCCAGGGGCAGTGCGTAGTGGGACTCGTACCCCTGTCGGTACGGTGTGCTGTCAATGAGCACGATGCAGTTCTTTACAGGGGTCTTGGTGCGAACCAGTTCATTGTTGGATGCACTGTAGATAACATCAATAATCCTTGTTTTGCATGTACAACACTCTGAGCCCCAGGAGAAGCTGCCCACATCCAGCCTCAAGGCTCGTACTTCTTGTTGCCACCCCGCACTCGGGTTGTGTGTATGCGGCGGGGTCCAGTCTTAGTGTTGGCAGCTGGGCCTCCCAGCTCATATTTTCGCTTCTTGTGGTAGGGCTTTCTCTTGCCCCCGGTCTTGCGGCATTTGTGCCAGTTGTCCTGAGTGATACCCATGGTTCAGCGCCAGCTGGAAAGAGAACCTTCAATGACATTTTTTAAAATATATTTTTATTGATTTCAGAAAGGAAGGGAGAGGGAGAGAGAGATAGAAACATCAATGATGAGCCCTCACCGGTTTGGCTCAGTGGATAGAGCGTCGGCCTGTGGACTGAAAGGTCCCAGGTTCAATTCCAGTCAAGGGCATGTACCTTGGTTGCAGGCACATCTTCAGTAGGGGGTGTGCAGGAGGCAGCTGATCAATGTTTCTCTCTCATCGATGTTTCTAACTCTCTATCCCTCTCCCTTTCTCTCTGTAAAAAATCAATAAAATATATTTAAAAAAATAAAAAGAAACATCAATGATGAGAGAGAATCATTGATTGGCTGCCTTCTGCACGACCCCTACGGGGGGTCGAGCCTGCAACCCAGGCATGTTCCCTTGACCAAAATCGAACCCCCAGGACCCTTCAGTCCACAGGCTGGCACTCTATCCACTGAGCCAAACCGGCTAGGACTCAATGACATTCTTGATGATGTTCTTTAAAAGTGAAACTAACAACAACAACAAAGAAACTAACCAAAAAATAACCCGAACCCTCTATATGCATCTTTTGATGTTGAAGGACACTTCATACTGAAGGACACACCTGAAAAGCTAGTGAATGTTGTGTTAAGACCCTCCCCTGAGGCCTCCCCTAGAATTTCGGCAGGCTGAAGAGAGAGAGAAATATTCAAGGCAAAGGAGCCAAAACACACTCTCAAAAGAGCACACGCACACCTTGTACCTTTGCTGTTTTTCTCCTAAACTTCTAAGGGTCCCCACAAGACTTGCAACCAGGCGAGCAGCAGGCAGCAGCAGCTCAACCCAGGCTAACCCCCTGAACCTATCTCCAAAGGCCCCATTTTCTCAGACTTTCCATCTCCAGTTGCTTTTCCTTCCTAACTTAAGCCCTCCCTTAGTTTCACTGTCCTGAGCCAGCTTTAATAAACATACTCTCAAAAGCTACCTGGACTCAATGTGAAATCTTTCCTACATGAAGCCAAGAACCCATACATTACCGGCAGGGCCCTAGGCAGACCTGCCCTGAGCCAGACCCCGTCCGGTTGCAATAAGTGCTTTGTAGACATAGTTAGGTCTCTCTGAGGATGTACACACATGCTGAGATTTGAATGTCAAAAGGAGTCAGCCATGTCAGGACTCCAAGAAAGTGCTCCAGGCAGAGGGTACTGCAAATGCCAAATCCCTAGGGTACAAATGAGAATAATGAGGAGGAAGCTTGAGAATAATGAGTTCTCAGTAATGAGGTCAGAGAAGCAGTAGGGGCCAGTTCACGTAGGGGCTCATAGGCCATGGTAAGGAGCTTGGATTCTATTCTGAGAACAATGGGAAGCCAACAGAGGGTTTTGAGCTGGGGAGTGGTAGGATCTGATTTGCTTTTTTTAAAAAATAAGTTTTTATTGATTTCAGAGAGAGGAAGAGGGAGGGAGAGAGAGATAGAAACATCAATAATGAGAAAGAATCATCAATTGGCTGCCTCTTACACACCCCTACTGGGGAATTGAGCCCACAAGCCAGGCATGTGCCCTGAATGTGAATTGAACCATGATCTCCTGGTTCATAGGTTGATGCTCAACCACTGAGCCATGCCAGCCAGGTAATATTGGGTCTTCTAATCCATAAACAAGGTATATTTCCCCATGTTTTTTTTTAGATCTTCTTTAATTTCTCTCAGCAATATTTTGTAGTTTTTAGTGTATGAATCTTTCATATCATTTGTTAGATTTATTTCTAGATACTTACATTTTGGTGCTATTGTAAATGGCATTTAAAAAATTTCACTTTTCCTCTTGGTCACTGCCAATAAATAAAAATACAACTCATAGTCTGGCTGGTGTGGCTCAGTTGAGTGTCGTCCATGCACCAAGAGATCACCAGTTCAATTCCTGGTCAGGGCACATGCCTGGGTTGTGGGCCCTACCCCCAGTAAGGTGGGGGGTGGAGGGAGTGCAGGAGGCAGCCAATCAATGTTTCTCTGTCATCAATGTTTCTAGCTGTTTCTATCTCTCTCCCCTTCCTCTCTCTCTAAAAAATCAATAAAAAAATATTTAAAAATACAATTTTATTGTATGCTCATTTTACCTCCTATGACCTTGCTAAACACACATATTAGTTCTGGTAGCTTTTTTATAGAGAGTGGAAGAGATGGATTTCTACATAAGACAATCATGTTGTGTGTATATGTAGTTTTACCTCTTCCTTTTATATCTGGACTAGAGGCCTGGTGCACAAAATTCGTGCACGGAGGGGGGTTCCCTCAGCTCAGCCTGCACCCTCTCCAATTGAGGACCCCTTGGGGGATGTCCAACTGCTGGTTTAAGCCCAATACCACTCGGGCCTAAACCGGCAATTGGACATCCCTCTCGCAATCTGGGACCACTGGCTCCTAACTGCTCACCTGCCTGCCTGCCTGCTTGCCCCTAACTGCCTCTGCCTGCCAGCCTAATCACCCCTCACTGCCCTCCCCTGCTGGCCTGGTGGCCCTCAACTACCCTCCCCTGCCAGCCTGATCTCACCCCAACGGCCCTCCCCTGCAGGCCTGATCTCGCCCCCAACTGCCCTCCTCTGCTGGCCAATTTGGTTCTGATTGGTCGGTTTCTATGCCAGTGTCAAAAGCTCCGTCTCCTTGACAGCCATTGGTTCTTCACAGCACCCACATTTGGTTCTGATTGGTTGGTTCCTATGCCAGTCAGCATCTCCTGGCCTATCTCTGGGCCTGATCAAAGAGACAGGGCTTAACAGCAGCCCCCTTGAAGGCCAGAAGAGAAAGAAAAGCCTGACTGCTGGCGAAGGTCAGAAAGAAAGAGGGAGAGAAAGAGAGAGGCAAGTACTGATCAACAGCTGCCACTGAGGCTACAGATCAGACCCTGCCCCTCCCTCTGGGTCTCAACCCCCTAGGCAGTCAGTGCTGGGTCACCAGGCTGCAGGTGGGCAGTCAGTGCTGGGTCGCCCCGGCAACCCAGCCCTGACTGAAGGACTTCTGGGTTGGTCAGCCTTCGGTGGTGATCGGTAGTTACAACCCTAGCCTTTTATACTATATTTGATTCCCTTTTGCATTCTCTCTCTCACTCGCTCTCTCTCTCTCTCTCTCTCTCTCTCTCTCTCTCCCTCCCCTCTCTCCCCCATTTCTCTGTCTTTTCTTTATTACACTGGCTAGAACTAATAGTACAATGTTGAATAGAAGTTGTGAAAGATGACACCCTTGTCTTATGTCTATATTAGAGGAAGAATGTTCAGTCTTTCATTATTAAATTTAATGTTAGCTGAAGGTTTCTCAGAGCTGTCCTTGATCAAGTTGAGGAAGTTCCTTTCAATTTTTAGTTTGCTGAGAGTTTTTTTTTTATTGTTAGGAATTGATGTTGAATTTAGTCAAAGGCTTTTTCTGCATTGAGATGATCATATAGTATTTCTCTTTTGGTTTATTAACTTGGTGAATTACATCGAGTCTTTAAAATTTGTGATAAAATTTACAATTTTAATTATTTTATAGTGTACTAGATGTCCGGTCCATGAAATTTGTGCACCCATGGCGGGGGGGGGGGGGTCCCTCAGCCCAGCCTGCGCCCCTTCACAGTCTGGGAGCCCTTGGGGGATGTCTGACTGACGCCTTAGGCCTGCTCCCCGTAAAGGCTGTGAGCAAAATCTTTCTTATCATCTGAGTCACCTGGATCATGGTGACGCTTGTCCCACTCCACCTCAAACTCTAGCTCCCGTTCATATTTAAGAGTTAAATTTTTATCAGGCAGGCTCCTGACTGCAGTCGTAGGAGAGGCAGGTGGAGGAGGAGGTGGCGCAGAGGGGGAAAGTGGTGTTTTTAGAGATTTGCACCCCTCTACTGTAGACTGTAAAGCCATGGCCACACCCTGCTTAGAGACATTCTTAAACTCTCCTGCGCTGGATCAAGGCAATCACTAATTAAAGACCATAGTATAAATGTAGGAATAGGAATTTTCTCTGGACCTTCTGCGGTGTATGGGTCATGCAACTACTTTCCAACCTTTTCCCAGGTTTGAAAGTTGACAGTTCCCTCTTCAGGAAACCAAGGGCAAGTTTCATTAACAAAACTTAAGAAATTAAGAATTTGACTATGCTTATCAGAGCATCCTCGAGCTTCGAGCATAGTTTTATGCCTTTGAGAGTAGAGATCTCTTTCCTGAGACCCTGAATTTCCCATATTTTACACCCAGCTAATACAACAATTCGCTCCTTACCTTACTTCTTGAATTCATTGTGTGGCGCATTTCTCAGAGCCGTCCCTTTGCCTGATTTTTGAGAGTTCCCCTGTACTCAGGTCCCTGTTCAGGTGCCAGATATAAGTTTTCTCTCTTGGCCACGACAAGCATGGCTAGAGAGCAGATGAGTCCTGAGTAGGGGCAGCTGGGGATTGAGAAAAAGAAAGAGACAGACACAGAGACAGTAGGGAAAGCTTGGGCCAGGTGGGATGCTGCCCTCAAATGGAGAGACAGTGACCCAGAGCTAGTGCAGCGTGTTTATTATATACAGCATGATACCAGGAAGTTTTACTGGAGTTTAAGACAAAGAAAATTATGGGAAATCATGGTTAAAGATCAAGCTGCAATTCTTCATTCTTGTGGCTTCTTTGTAATTGATCCTGACTGAGCCTGGATAATTGCATCCGTTCCTGGCACCTGGCTGAACTTAGATAATGAAACCCACCCCCTGGCACCTGAGCTAAAGGTCAGGATGACAACATACCTGCCTCTGGCAAGGTATGTTTCCAGGATGTGGCTCTGCTGACGCCACTGGACTCAGTCAACAATCAGCTCATGTGCCTTCCCAGGCACTCTCTACAATTTAATATACATGTAATCATAAATCTGTGGCCTTTGTGTTCTGCTTCTTTCACTTAGCATAACGTTTTAAAGATGATTTAATGAGACCCTGGCTGGTGTGGCTCAGTTGATGAGGCATTGTCCTGTGCACCAGGAGGTTGTTGGTTCAATTCCCAATCAAGGGCACATGCCTGGGTTGCAGGTTCAATCCCCCAGTAGTGGCGTGCAGGAGACAGCCAATCCATGATGCACTCTCACATTGATGTTTCTATCTCTCTCTCCCTTTCCCTCCCTCTACCTGATATCAAACTATACTACAAGGCTATAGTTATCAAAACAACATGGCACTGGCATAAAAACAGACATATAGATCAATGGAACAGAAGAGAGAGCCCAGAAATCAACACACACCTATATAGGCAATTAATCTATGACAAAGGAGACAAAAATATGTAATGGGGGTAAAAACAGTCTCTTCAATAAATGGTGCTGGGAAAACTGGGTAGATTCATGCAAAAGAATGAGACTGGATCATTGTCTTACACCATATACAAGAAGAAATTAAAAATGGTTTAAAGATACCCTAGCTGATTTGGCTCCATGGATAGATGTTGGCTTGGGGACTGAAGGGTCCTGGGTTTGATTCCGGTTAAGGGCACATGCCCGGGTTGTGGGCTCAATCCCCAGTTGGGGGTGTACAGGAGGAAGCCGATCAATGATTCTCTCTCATCATTGATGTTTTCTATCTCCCTCCCCCTCTCCCTGCCTCTCTAAAATCAATAAAAACATATATTAAAAAAATAGTTTAAAGACTTAAATATAAGACCCAAAACTATAAAACTCCTAGAAGAAAAAGTAAGCATTTTTTATATCCCTCTTAGTAATATTTTTTTGGATATATCTCTTTGGGCAAGGGAAACCAAAGAAAAATACACAATGGGACTACATCAGTGGTCGGCAAACCGCGGCTCATGAGCCACATGCGGCTCTTTGGCCCCTTGAGTGTGGCTCTTCCACAAAATACCACGTGCGGACATGCATGTACAGTGTGATTGAAACTTCGTGGCCCATGCGCAGAAGTCAGTTTTCGGCCTGGGCGAGTCTATTTTGAAGAAGTGGCGTTAGAACACTCAAGGGACCAAAGAGCCGCATGTGGCTCGCAAGCCGCAGTTTGCCGACTATTGAACTACATCAAACTAAATAGTTTTTGCATAGCAACGGAAACAATCAACAAAATGAAAAGACAATCTACTGAATGGGAGAAGATATTCACCAATGATACATCTGATGAGGGGTTAATATCCAAATTTATAAAGAACTCATATAGCCCTGGCTGGTGTGGCTCAGTTGGTTAGAGCCACCAGAAGGTGAACCCGTACACTGGGAGGTGGTGGGTTCAATTCCTCATCAGAGCACATAACTGGGTTGAGGGTTTGATCCCTGGTCAGGGCATGTACAAGAGGCAACTGATCGATGTTTCTCTCTCACATTGATGTTTCTCTCTCTTTCTCTCTCTCTCTCCCCCTTCCTCTGTCCCTTCCACTCTCTAAAAATCAATCAATGGAATAAATATCCTTGGGTGAGGATTTAAAAAAAAAAAAAGATATATGCACCCCTATGTTCACTGCAGCATTATTTACATTAACCAAGATATGGAAGCAACCTAAGTGCCCATTAATAGATGAATGGATAAAGAAGTGGTCTTTCTAAAATAAATAAAAACATTTTAAAAAATTGTACCTTCTGAAAAGAAAAGAAGTGGTACATACTATATACAATGGAATATTACTCAGCCATAAAAAATGAAATCTTTGCCGAAACCAGTTTGGCTCAGTGGATGGAGCGTCGGCCTGCGGACTGAAGGGTCCCAGGTTCGATTCCGGTCAAGGGCATGTACATTGGTTGCGGGCACATTCCCGGTGGGGGGTGTGCAGGAGGCAGCTGGTCGATGTTTCTCTCTCATCAATGTTTCTAACTCTCTATCCCTCTCCCTTCCTCTCTGTAAAAAATCAATAAAATATATTTTAAAAAAATGAAATCTTGCCATTTGTACTTTCTAGGTGGACCTAGAAAGTATTAATCTAAGTAAAATAAGTTAGAGAAAGTCAAATATCATAGGATTTCACTTATATGTGAAATCTAAAAAACAAAATAAATGAACAAACAAAACAGAAACAAACTCATAGATACAGAGAACCAATTGATGATTGTCAGATGGAAGGGGTACTGGGGACAGGTAAAAAATGTTAAGGGATTAAGAAGTACAAATTGCCAGTTATAAAAACAGTCATGGGAATGTGGAGTATAGCATGAGGAATAGAGTCAATACTATTGTAATAACAATGTATAGTGCCAGATGGGTACTAGACTTATTAGGATGATCACTTCGTAAGATATATAAATGTCTAATCACTCTGTTTTACACCTGCAACTAATATAATATTGTATGTCAACTGTAATTGGAAATTTAAAAAAAATGTAAGTTGCTGGAGGCAAAGACCAACAAGTAGTTAGCATAATAAATGCGAGAGGTCTGTCAGAAGGCTGATGGACCTTGGGCTTTAGCAAGGGCTAAAAGCTATGCACTGATCGTTCTGTCAAGACAATGGTGGCTGAAGGCAATCTCCTAACCCAGTGGTCGGCAAACTCATTAGTCAACAGACAATGATTGAAATTTCTTTTGAGAGTCGAAAACCTACTTCTGCACATGGGCCATGAAGTTTCAATCGCACTGTACGTGCGCCCCCGCACGTGGTATTTTGTGGAAGAGCCACACTCAAGGGGCCAAAGAGCCACATGTGGCTGCGAGCCGCAGTTTGCCAACCACTGTCCTAACCTGATAATCTTTTACTGTTTACCAAACCTTACCTTTGATATGTGTGTTTGCTTTGCTAAAGGGCAAATGTATATATGTATATTCTAGTAAATAAAAAGCTATGTGTCCGGAGATTCGGGGAGCCATTCCACTAGAGAGTAGGTCTCTGCCTGGTTCCCCCAATGCCTTCCAAATTTATATTTCTTGTCTAGTATATCCATTTGCTCGTGGCCTCTTCTCCAGATTCTGAATCCTTGCTGCAAAAGGTTGCGGCAGTAAGTAGCTCTAAAATTTTAAAAAAGAGATTAACATAGTGAATTATTTACAGGTAAAATTGTGTAACACTAGTGGCCCGGTGCACAAAATTCATGCACATTGAAAGGGAATTAATTAGAGGAAATATTTTAATATTGCTATTTGCCCTTTCTCTATAATAGAAGTGTCAGAGATGAAAGAAAATTCATAAAATATATATATGAAAATCCCTCTCCTGTCAGAGTCTGGGACGCGGCGCAGGACCCAGAGTCAAGTCCCCACCCACCAACGTGTGCCTTGAAATTGTGCGAGACCCAGACCTGGCTGGCCCCACCCCCGTCAAGCCCTGCAGGGCAGGGGGCGCTGCCTCAGGTCCCCCGACCTAGCCTCAGGTCCCCTGGGCCCCAGTGCGAGGGCGCAAGAGCGTGAGGGCGCGAGGGTGCAAGGGCGTGATGACCATTTGCATATTAGCTCTTTATTATATAGGATATGGTGATGAATAAAGGATGTAGATGAAACCAGACTGACTGTATGTTGGTAATATTGAGGTTTGGGGGTTAGTATCTCAGTTTGCATTATATCATTCTTTCTACTCTTTGTATGCTTGAAAAATTCCATTAAAAATGTTTTAAAATTTTCTCCACTTCAGACTTTATACTTGAAATTTAGATTTTGCAAGATTGTCCCATATCTTTACTCAACTTCACTTATTTTTTATTTTTTAAAAATATATTTTATTGATTTTTTACAGAGAGGAAGGGAGAGGGATAGAGAGTTAGAAACATCAATGAGAGAGAAACATCATTCAGCTGCCTCTTGCACACCTCCTACTGGGGATGTGCCCGCAACCAAGGTATATGCCATTGACCGGAATCGAACCTGGGACCTTTCAGTCCACAGGCCGACGCTCTATCCACTGAGTCAAACCCGTTAGGGCTCAACTTCATTTATTGATGTCTTTTGACCATTACTGAATTTCACAGTTAAGTGCAGAATTAGAAAACTAGAACTGTGTTTAGAGATCTCCAAAGATATTTAGGGAGGTGTCAAGAAAGTGGGAATCTCCAGCACAAAGAAGTGTTGAAAAGTTCAAAATATAGCTTTAATAACTTTCTCAATTTTTCTGTAAATCTAAACTGTTCTAAAAAAAATAAAGTCTATTAAAAATAGAACTGCCCTGGCATGTGTGGTTCAGTTGGTTGGGCATTGTCTCGTGCACTGAAAGGTTGCCAGTTGGATTCCTGGTCAGGGCACATGCTAGGGTTTAGGGCTCCATCCCCCTTAGGAGGTGTGCAGGAGGCAGCCGATGGATGTTTCCTCTCACATTGAGGCTTCTCTCTCTCCCTCTCTTTCTTTCTTTTTTTTCTCTCTCTCTCCTCTTCCTCTCTCTCTCTCAAAATTAAAAAAAGTCTGTAAATATATATATATATATATAACTTTAATATTAATGCTTAAGAGTAAAAGTAATGTACAAAAGCAAGCATGGTTGCAGAATAATCTGGACCAGTAACTTGTATAAATTAAGCATGCAGTTGAATTTTTTTGATGGCTAAATTAGGAAGGAGCAGGAAGGAGAAAGTATTTTGGAGGAGTGTATGCATCGGTTTTGCATGGGTATATGCCAGGTCCTGTTGCCTAAATTACTGACTGACATCTCCAGGAATCAAATCAGAATCCCCACCCCCGCCCCCACCGGAGGTCACCATGGGCATGTTCACTCTCCTGTCTCCACAAAACCTGGAGTGACATTTATGATTGGTTTGTTAAACCAGCAAACTTTCAAGGTCTTTTCAGCACCCCAGCCTATGGTGGGGGCACTAGGAAGAGAGGTGAAATGATGGTGGAGCAGTATGCTTGGGCCAGATTGAGCAGGACCTTACATTTCTTTCTTGTTTATACTAATACTTTCATCATAAGAGTGAAACCTACATTGATGTATTACTGAGCAAAACTGAAATGCCCCATCACTCCAACTCTATATCCATTACATTACCCACCCACTAAGGAAACTGCTACCCACAGCTTGGGCATATCTTCCACTTCCTCCTTGACTTTCAAGTCTCAAAACAAAACAAAACAAACAAACAAAAAACAAACAAAAAAAATTCCAGAGCACGAATCCCACCGTGGTTCTTTCTCCAGGTCTCCCGGGAAGTGCCATGTGTTTTCAGGCCAGAGCACCTTGCACACGGGCTGTGACTAGCCATTTGCCATCTGTTGGTCTCCTAGATTGTAATCTCCTGATGGCCAAGGCTGGGTGTTACCACGTTTTGTTGCACCGGTGCTTGGCACAGCACTGGCAAGGAGGAGGCATTAGGGCGCTCTTTAATGAGGGTGACTGGGTGGAGGAGTCGCAGGCTGCCTTGATAAATTGTCTGCCTTTCTCGGTCCGGTTCAGACCTAAGGGACATTTAAGGGGCCCAGCCTCTAAGATGTGGTCCAGTCAGGTCATACAAACTCTGGCAGCCTGAACGGGAGCCTCCTCAAATGAAGAGAAATGCATAGGAAAGGCACCGAAGCTAAGGGCCTGGTGGGAAAGGCTCTGGCCTTGCCGGAGAGATGCAGTGAGGCCTTGGGACTCAGTGTCACCTCTCCGAGCCTCGCTTTCTGCAAGAGGAGGGAATTCATAGCAATGGGAATTCCTAGTATCTGCCCAGTTTCGGAGAGGAAACTTTACAGAATGGGTCAGGGTGAGGTCTGCGCAGCGACCACCCCCGAGGTGCGCCCTGCGCCGGCTGCCCACCGCGGTGGCCTGTCGCTGTGACTACTCGGTCCGGTCCGTTTCGCCTCTAGACCCGCCAGAGCTTTGCGGGGCCCCGGACGCAAGCGCTGGTGGCGGGAGTGGGCGCGCTGCCCGCCTCGGGCCCCGCGCTGCGCCGCCCTCCGGTGGCCGCGGGGAGGCGACCTCCGGCTCCGGCTGCCCCCTCCCTCGGCGGTGACGTCACCGCATTCCCGTCCCGCTCCTCCCGCCCGCGCCGCGGTGACAGGGAGCCGGAGCCGGCGGGCGCGGAGAGGAAGGGCGGGCGGTGCGCGGGCGCTCTCCGCCGAGGTCCGCCAGCTGCTCCGGTGACAGGTCGCGGCCGCCGGGCGCAGCGCCGGGCACGCGCCGGGCAGAGCCGAGCGCCAGGCGGACGCCCCAGCAGAGACGCGGGGAAAATGGCTGATGACTTTGGTTTCTTCTCGGCTTCGGAGAGCGGGGCCCCCGAGGCGGCCGAGGAGGACCCGGCGGCCGCCTTCCTGGCCCAGCAGGAGAGTGAGATCGCGGTCATAGAGAACGACGAGGGCTTCGGGGCACCTGCGGGCGGCGCGGCGGCCCTCGCGCAGCCGGGACCCGCGAGTGGGGGTGAGTCAGCGCGGCGGCCTGGGGACGGGGGCCTGGGGACGGGGGCCTGGGGCGCGCCCCGGGGGACAGGCCTCCGAGCTCCGCGGTGGAGTGCAGAGGGCCCGCCCTAGGTCCACCGCCGGGAGCGGGCCTGGGGCTGTGTGTGAGGTGTGTGTGTGTGTGTGTTGTGTGTGTGTGTGTGTGTGTGTGTGTGTGTGTGTGGTGTGTGTGTGTGTGGTATGTGTGTGTGTGTGTGTGTGTGTGTGTGTGGTGTGTGTGTGTTTGTGTGTGTGTGTGTGGTGTGTGTGTGTGTGTGTGTGGTGTGTGTGTGTGGGGTGTGTGTGTGTGTGTGTGTGTGTGGTGTGTGTGGGGTGTGTGTGTAGGGTCTGGGGGAAACGGGGAGGAATCTTCTTGGAGATCCTCATAGAGGCCCCGCCTGATTGTGGGTCGGGTACTCCCGGGACCAGAATTCCTCATGACGTTTCATCCCAGGCCAGCTCCACCGCCGCGCGGCCCTGGAATCCAGCACAGCCCACCCAGCCCGGAGAGTGTCCCCTGAGCCTCCAGGGCCGCCTGCCTTGGGCTCCCAGCTGAGCCCTGAAGGTGTGGGCAGTACAGCAGACCCCTCTGCCCCTCAGACGTAGCTTCCTTCTGCAGATGGGAAGGCAGGAGGGTGTCCAAAAACTCACAAATTTCCCTTAGGACCTCCTGCAGGCACTGGGCTAGGCATTTTACTTACATTTACTCATTTTATACTCAGTGTCAGACCCATTTCAGAGATGGCAAAATCGAGGCTAAAAAAACAACAGTACTAAAACAACTAGCAAGTGGCAGAGTGAGGATTTTAACCTCCTTTTGTAAGACTCTAAGCCCTGTCCACCTGACCACACTGTCTTCCACATGCCTGACTCTGAGTGAGATGCCAGGACATAATGGACTTCGGCCAAATGCGGCTCTGCCCTCTGGCATTTTCCAAAGGTGGTCCAGGGCTGCTGTGGTTAGCTTCAGAAGAGCATGTTGACCAGTGTTTTTGCTGTGGTTCTGGCTTCAAAGAATAATTTCTTAAATTATTTAGTAAAAAAGTAGATATCACCTTCACAGGGGCATCCAAAACAGCCCTTGCTTCCTGTTAGTGCTGTCATTTTGGTGGGGTTTATGGGCCTGTTGGAATAAATGGTAGCTTCCATATTTAAAAAAAAAAAATGTTTACAAGTAAGGCTCCTTATAGTCATGTTTGTATTCATTCAACATTTACTGAGCACCTCCTGTATGCTAGGCCCACTGGGGATACAGATATGACTAAGACAGTTCCCATGGCTTGAGGAGCTTGAAGCATCTCTGGAGCCGCTTGCTATGAGAAATGTAACAAGCCTTTTGTAACACATAAGACACAGGAGGCCCAGAGAGCTTGAGTATCTTGCCCAAAGTCACACAGCTGTGAGTGACAGATCTGGGACTTGATCCAATCCCAGGCTTCCGCAGTCACCCCGGGAGGTGATAGGCTGTGGGGGGAGGCGGGAGTGAGTCTTGTGTTACCCAAGCAGCCAGGGAAGTCTTTCAGAGCAGCAGCTCAGCACAGACCTTCACACATCTCGGGGAATTCCTGGGAAATGCCTGTCCACAGTCACACACCAGTGTTCATGTGTCCACACCTCTTCCTTGAGACCATCAGCGTCCCTGGTCTGGCGTGGCCTGAGGGAGGCCCTGCTGAAAAGTCCCGAAGTTAGAACTTCCTGAGGGAGAAGCAGGTAAAAGTCAGCCCGGGTAGCCAGAGGCCTCTGGGAGTTTGAGCCTCTCCCAAAACCGTGGGGCTCCAGGGGCTGACAGCCGGGATAGGAGGTTCCCTCTCTGGCAAGGGTGGGACACAGGGTGGGGCACAGCCCTCTGAGATCCTCCTGGACTCACACCCACCACAGCGGCAGATGCTCAGCTGCGGTCCTGAGCGGGGCTTGGGGATCCAGGAGGTGTTGTAGGATGGTGGCTCAATAGGTGGCCAGGCAGGATGGAATTGATCTGTCCTCCTAGCCCTAAATGGTGCTGAGCAGGTACTCCCCTCTGACTCGCCCAGAATGCCAGAAGCTAAGATGGATGGGGTGCATGTGCCTTGGCCTTCTGGGACTGGGCGGATGCTGGCTCCCACCGCCACCCCTCTCTTAGATCAGCGGTCGCCGCGAGGTCCGAAAAGTTGGCGACCGCGGTCTTAGATGACACCCCTGTACTGAGTGCTCTAATGCTGGGTCCCTGGTGCCCCTGGGGAAAGAGGTGTCTGGTGTAGACCTGAGCCCGAGCCACATGGTCTCTCCTCTGGGGCTGGATCTGGGGCCAGCCTGAGCAATGGACACTGTGTTTCCATTCATCACCTTGGGTAGGACCCAGAAGGTTTACTTTTTCACACCCAGATTGCTGAGCGCCCAGCCCAGCTCTGCCCCTGACTCACCGAATCGGTTCCTGGCAAGCCTGTTTCCCCATCTGGGCCTCAGTAAGCTCCCAGGAATGTTCTGGACCCTGTCTGCCCCCGTTCCCAAAGGGGTCAAGGATCTGAGCGAAACAATACCCACTGGTTATGCCTGGAACTCATGTCTCCTGTGCTCCTGTTCTGCCGGCCTCTGACTATGGACACGTGATTATAAATGTGCAATAGACAAATCAGAAAGCATTGTGGGAGCAAATACTCCTAACTCTGTGTGTAGGTGTGCGTGGGTTCCCAAAGAGGCTGAAACTTCATCTCCAGAGGAACACTTATGGACTTGAGAGACGGGCTGAGGGACTTTCTGAAGGCCAGGGTGGGCCGGGCCTACAGATGAGGGGCCTGAACCTGGGGCTGGCCAGGGTGGAGTAGGGTGGTGCAACTTCCACTCCAGAGAGGCCAAGTGCACAGACTGGCATCATCCTGAATGGACCCTGGTAGAGGAGGTGCCCTGAGGGAAGATGCTGCCACTCAGACAGGAGAAGCCCTTTCTGAATGCCTAGGGATGACAGCTGACATAGCTGATCAGAATCAATCACTGTTTGAGTCTGGAAACAGCGTTGATTATAATTTATATTGACCGGGGATTATTTCCATGGATTACGTGTCCCTCCCGTCAGTCCCCAGGCTGAAAGCAGCATTGCTGCTGCTCACCGCTCTGGCCAGCTGGTACAGGGATACCAGTCCACCTGTGGTCATCTCCTGTGGCCTCCTGTGGCTTTTTGCTAGGCAGTTTCTGAGAGGCTGCAGAGAGGCCTTGCAGATAATAGTCGGCCCACAAAGAGCAATTCAGTTTCCCATTTAGCCAACACTTACTGTTCACTCTTTCTGCACAGGAACCTTTAGGAGCTGAATAGGATACAGAGCCCGATAAAGGAGTGCATGACCCGTGAGAGGTCAAGTAATTGCATAAGAGGGCAGGGGATGCTGTTCAGTATTCTGGACTACCCCAGAGGTGGGACCTTCCATCAGTGCCTAGGGAAGCAGCAGTAGTGGAGGGCTTCCGAGAGGAGGTGACTCATGAGCTGGGTCTTGGAGAATGGCTGGATCTAAGAGCATTCTTTAGAGAGAGAAGCAGGAAGAAAGGCATGGGGTACACGATGTGTCTGGGGAAGGAGGAAACCGGAATAGGGTTTGTGGGAGGGACTGTTGGGCAGCGAGGCAGGAAAAAATGGACAGGACCAGAGTGTAAAGACCCTCAAGTGCTATGGTCCGGTCCTTTGACAGATACTGACTGAGTTTCTGTTATGCGCCAGATTGTGGGTGTTGGGCCCCAGCAATGGACAAAACAAAGTCTCTGCTCTATTGGAGGGTCCGTTCTAGTGGGGAAGACAGATAATAAGCACATGCACAAATAAACACATCACCTGTGCTAAGTGCTATAGAGAAAATACTGCCGGGGAGGCAAGGTGCCGGAGGGGTGAATATCGGGGGTGGTCAGGGAAGGCCAACAATAAGGGGACCAGAGGCTGAAGGGAGCAGCCCATGTGGAGATGGGTAAGGGGGCCTTCCAGGCAGAGGGAATAGTACCTGCTGAGTCCCAGAAGCAGGAGCAGGCCCGATAGGCCACTGTGGTCCATGGGGAAGTGGGTTTCTTTTGGGTTTGTTTTTACTATATTTTAAATTAGAGGAATGACATAGGTAAGTGTATGCTTTATGGGCATACTGTATGGGTGAGAGGTGGGGCTGGAGCGGGTCACGGGGTAGAGAGCAGAGGGCAACATTCAGCTCTGGCATTGGTTTGGGAGACGGTGAGGCTGGAGTCAGGGAGGCCTGTGAGTGAACAAAAGCCAGTCATTCATTCTTCCTTTCTTTAAGGCATTTTGTAATTTGTTTCAACAAATAGTTTCTGGTTCTTACTATGTCACAGGTACCCTGCAGGGCTCAGGGAAGACAGTGATGAGGAGAAAGGACACACGTGGGCCCCTCCATGTATTTGCCACTAGCAGGAGGAGAGCCGGGGCTGGGGCTGGGGCTGGGCAGGGGGCAAAGAGCGGAGGGCAACTTTGAGGGTCACTGTTGCAGCAGAAGCCACAGGAATTTGTGACTAATCAGATGTCAGGGAAAGGGACCAGGAGGAGTCATAGTTGAGGGCAAAATGAAATCCTCCTGGGAGGGGCAGAAGCAGGAAAAATAGGGCAGGTGCTGCCTGGTGGGGGCTGTGGTTCCTGCTGTCCTAGGTGGGGCAGTTAGTTGCTCAAGGCACCGCAGGGACAGGCAGAGACTCGCAGGTCCCTCCTCCTTGGTCCTCGCAGACCCCGCCCTGAGCCTGCAGTGCCTCTGCCTGCGCAGGCTCCACTGGGCCACTCCCAGCTGCAGCGGAGGGTACATCAGTGTCAGGTAGGAGAGGAGCGATTACGGACTGGACGACCTTGGGCAGTTACATAGTCTCTCTGAGCCTCGGTTTGAGAATCTACAAAATGGGTTGATAACAACTTCATCACAAGGCTGTGGTGAGAATCAAATGCGATAAAGACCGTGAGAAGGCACGGTGAGCAGTCAAAGGATTGAGCCCGAGTATCCATCATGTCTGTGTTGGGGGGAGTCAGTTCACGCAGGGGCATATACAGAAGTTGGCTTGGGGCACGAATGTAGGACCATTCCGTGCTTGCTATAAGCTGAGCAGTGAGTAATGCTGTGTCCTTGTTCTCTTTCTAGCTGGTCCTGAGGACATGGGGACCACGATCAATGGAGATGTGTTTCAGGTAAGCAAGATTTTGCCTCAGCAGTGGTAGGGACCGACAGCCTGACTCCCACGAACTTGTGGCCCCATCCTCAATGGGATTAGGGCTTTCAGTCTTCTGGTCACTCCAGTCTGATTAGTTGGGATGGGAACACAGAGATTTTGACATGTTTGTTTATTTGTTTGTTTTTTTGTCATGTAAGAGAAGGGGATGAGGAATAAAGACCACTAGAGACAGCGATTGGTGGGGTGTGGCCTCCGTCTGCCCATGGTTTTGTCCTGCCTACAGAGGGAGGGATAAAGTGGCTCACAGTGGCATGGACTGAAGGAAACACAGGGACCTGCACACGATGGCCCTTCCTGACTGAACTGAGTGGCCATCTCTAGCTGGCTGGGCCCTTGACCCAGAGATTTCACTTCTCAGAATTTTTTCTAAGGAAATAACTGGACAAGGACACCCAGATGATGTATAATAGCAGACAAACAGAAACAACCTAAGTGTCCAGCACGGGGGGCCTGGGTGGGCAAATTGGAAACCCAAGCTGTATTGACATGAAAAGAAGCCAGCAATATATTAAGTGGAAGAGCAGTTTGCAGAATAATATGCACAGTATGGTCCTGCTTTTTATTTTAGAAATATGTTTGCACAAACTATCTGAAAGGAAGTCTACTAACTATTAACAGTGGTTAGCCCCGACGTGGGAGTTGGGGGCGGGGGATAAGAGGAGAGCTTTCACTTTTCTTGTTTACAAACCCTTTATAGTGGCCCTGTACTGCACACACATGCACACGCCACAACACCTAGGAAGGACGTTTCTAGTTAAAGATGGCCTCTCGCCGGGCCCACCTAACCCTCCTCCCCTCATATATACATAAATGGGCTTAAAAGTACTTAGATTGATGAAGAAGTATGTTGTACACCTGAAACTCATATAATACTATATGTGAACTATACTTTAATTTTAAGAAAGTATTGAGTCTTAGAGAATTTGGCTCATAGATGGCATCTCCAGGACCCACAGATGCAACAGTCCTCACCCCTGCAACCCCTTTACTTTTTACCTCCCTCTCGTCCCCCCCACCCCCCCAGTGCCTGGGTGGGGTGAAGCCTTCAGTGGATGAGCTTAATTCCCACTGGGAAAAAGGGTCAAAGGCCCTTGCCCCCTTGGCTTCAGCTCTGCCATCTGCTGAGCCCCTGCGGCTGTGGAGGCTGGCCTCCTGAACCCGCGGAGAGAATAAACAATACTTTCTTATGTAAGAGGGATGGGCTGGTACCTTACACAGGGAGGCTGGCCAATTCCTATTTCTGGAAAAGTACTCAACTGTCTGCACGCTAGGAAGTCAGTCTCCCAGGGCTTTAGGACTTCGTGTCTCCGTGGGTCTGAGAGCCCCCAATAATCAGCATGGCCTCCTGTTTGGTTTGGTAGATCATGGAGATCCAGGCTGCCCCTGTGCTGGGAACACTCAAAAGGACTTTGCTAGACCTAATGGTCTGTGTCCTCCAGTGGACCTGGAGCTGGAGATACACTTGGAACCACAGAAGTAGCTAGGACACTATGAGGAGCATAATTTTCCCTTCCTACAGATTAGGATCGGTGGCCTTCTCTCTCCATACCCTCTGGCGTCACTTTGTGTTTGGAAGATCTGAGGAACCCTGGGTGGGACTCCTCCCCAGTCTCAGTGTGAACTCTCATTCTCACTGATCCCAGTAATAAGCCCAGGTATGCTTCTTTGTTGATTGTTTCAGATCTGTGCCATCCTAGAAGGGGTCACAGATGAGGCCCATCTCTCAGAAGCCAGTCCCGTCCACACCTCCCTCCCTGATCTGGTGCCCTTTGCACCTCATCCTTGTAGCAGGTCGAAGGTGGGAGTCCCTCCACCACCACCCTCCAGACCTTCTTTAGAATCGAACAAAGAGCAGGGTCTAGCTTGTGCTGCAGGTGGAGGAAAGCCTCACATGCCCCACACTTTCTTTTCCTTTTTTAAAAATGTTTTTATTGACTTTTTCAGAGAGAGAGGAAAGGAGAGGGAGAGAGAGAGTGAAGCATCAATGAGAGCAGAAATATCCATTGATCAGCTGCCTCCTGCACGCCCCTTACTGGGATGGAGCCTGCAACCCGGGCATGTGCCCTGACCCTGAATCAACCAGTGACCTCTCCGTGCTTGGGGCAATGCTCAACCAACTGAGCCACACCGGCCAGGACGCATGCATACCCAACTTTCAAGCATCCCGGGCAGAGCTTTCTTGATACTTTTATTGTTGTGGTGTTTTGTGTTTTTGGGTTTTTTTTTTTGTGGTGCCCTGAGGGCCACTAGGGGGTCCAGCTACAAACCTGATCCCCAACAAGGCCTAAGGATAAGCCTGCCACACCTATTCCAGTTCCATCTGGCACTGCCAGGGACAGGGGTGGGAGGCCCCTGCAGCACTCCCTCTTCCTGCACAAACGGTATCCCTTCCCCCACCCCTTCCATCTTCCCCCTTTGAGCTACTTAGAGGAATCAACAGCTCAGCTTAGTTTAGCTTTAGCTGGTCAATCCCAAAGACGGATATACCTCATCCTCCTGGCTGTCTCTGGAGTCACAGCACGGGCTCGGCCAGCATGGCCCACGGAGATGCTCATATGGGGTCCAGCAGAGGGGTCCCACAGGAGCGGGGTGCCAGGGAGCTGAACTGATTGGAGCCTCCTGCCTTTGGTCCTGGCCGTTCCCAACCCCTTCCCTCTCCAGCTTGGGAGGGGCTCAGAGCATTCCTGCAGCCACTGGGGGGTCCTCCCAGGCTGCCAACCCTCCTGGCAGTTGACCTGCTCTCCTCACTGGGACATTCCTGCTGTAACTCACTCCCACCACCCCACCCACCAGCAGAGGTGGGGCCAGGAAAACAAGTTCATAGCCGCCCAGCAGCTTCTCAGGACTTTGCTGGCAACACCACTGGGCTCTCCTGGTCACGGTGCAGCGTGGCAGCAGCCTGCCGGCCCTCTCTCAGGCACATCCTCTACAGGCTACAGGATTGCACTCATTTGTTACACGGGGTCCCCACCTCACATCCTGAGTGGGATGCTGCCCCTCCCGTTTGACAGGTGATGAAGCACCAGTAGCCCCGGAAAGGGGTTCTCAAAGGTCCCCCATCCAGTGAGTGGCGGGAAGGGACTACAAGCCCAGTCCCTCTGACGCTGTCCCAGGCTGCTCCTGCGCCCTCCACATCGCTCCGCAGGCAGCCACTCCTCCTGCACTGAGTCGCTCGTGGCCCCTGAGTGCCGTGCACTGTGCTGGGGCAGTGGATGGAGAGGCAAGCCCAATGTGTGTTTGTCCTCAAAGAGCTCGCTTGTGACAGAGCACAGAGACCGGGGAAGAAGTGATGGTGGTGCAGGACAGCAAGGGCTCGGAGACTGGGTCGTATGAGGAGCCGAGTCCGGTTCTTACTGTGTGTCAGGCACCAAGAGCTTTACGTGATTTAACTCATTTCATCCTCCCAACAGCCCTGCGATGTAGGTTCTGTCCTTGTCTCCATTTTACAGATGAGGAGGAGGACGTGGAGGGGCGGGGGGAGGGCGGGTAGAAGCTCACTGTGCTGACACAGCTGGGAAGAGCTGGGACTTGAACCAGGTGCTGCACGGAGTCAGGAAGTGCCACAGGGAGGGCGTGCTGAGAGTGGTGTCGAGGCTGCCTGAGGGGATGTGGGTGGGCCTGGCTGAGGGGACCCCGCACGTTCAAGGTACAGAGGGTAAGACACTGAGTCCAGGACTTGCCCAGAGCCTGGGGCCCACTGCAGACAGAAGGGGGCCGGGGGATTCCGAGGTACAAGGTGTGGGGCAGGCACAGCTGCCAGCCAGAGCAGGTTAGTGGGCCGCACTGCCCATGGGAAGTGGTGGCAGAGGTAGGCCCAGCTTGGCCAGGGCCTGAGGCCTGGGGTACAACCACCTCAGGGTACAGGATGCTTGGGACATCCTGAGCAGTGCCCCTGGATGTGCAGCTGCTCCGGGGCTGAGAGAAGGACCCGGGGGCCCATATGCTCTTCAAGGTGCTCCCCACCCAGACTGGGGCAGGCTGTGGGGGAAGAATGTGGGTGGAGTCAGACAGCCTGGGCTTCATTTCTGGCTTTCCCCAGCTAGACCGCCTTGGACCGGTCATTGCTCTGAGCCAGATCTCGCATTTGTAAAATGGGGGTTAGAGGCCTTGCCCTGCTGCCCCCACAGGTCCGTGGAGAAAAGTGCTCTGAAGCCCAGGAAACGTTTTATAAACTCCTGGCCTCGCCAGAGTGAGCCCAGGTGTGTGTGAGAGAGCTGGGGGACGGAGCAGGGGAAGGAGGTGGCACAGGCACTGATCCTGGGAAGACAGGTTTACCTGGGAGACAAAAAGCAGGCACACAAATCATGTGAACCAGAAGGGAGTTTGGTCCCTATCGGCTACTAGGTCGCCACTGTGTTCACACCCAGAAATCCAGTTTGAATCCTGGCTCTGCTACTTCCGGGCTGGCTGACCTTGGGACTTTGGTGCTAGACTTTGCCTACCTGTAAAACAAAGGTAATAAAAACCCGCCCTGCGTGGTGGTCAAGATAAAAGAGAACCGTGGAGTTGCACATTCTCTGCCAGTTTTAAAGCTCTGTAACCGGGGAGTCTTCATTTTAGGGCAGGCGTTGTGGCGATGGTGAGGATCCTTCCAGCCCACCTCCCCCACACCTGGCAGCCGCTCTGTACTGAGTTTCCCAGAGGCACCTGCCCCACACGGCCCTCATGCTGCTCTTGGCATGAAATGCCCTGCCCCCGTCGTTTCCGGTCCTACTCTGCCCTCAGGCTAGAATGGGCATGCCCTTCCTTGTTCCCCCTCTTTACCCCGACCTGTGTCACAGCAGGTATCCCAGCCATGGTCCTCATTTGTTAGGGACTCCCCTAGCCAAGCTCCAGGCTGATGGGCTGCCTTGTTCATCCCTGTCCCCATGTTCGTTTACTCAGTAAATGTTCGTGAACTCCTCCTATACCCAGGCCCTCTCCGTTCCGGATACTGTGCACTAGGCTTGGGGAACATCTGGCCCAAGGGCTGTCTAAGGCCCGCCAAATCATTTGCTCTGGCCTTGCCAAGGAATTAGGGGTGAGTTAGTTAAATGTTTGACCAAATGTAGCAGGCTAATTTTTTTTTTTTAACACAAAATGAGTTTATTATTGTCATTTCTAAAAGATTTAATACGTTTAAAATCTCAGTGTTCATTTCTAATGCAGGAAATATTGATATAACCCATATAAATACTAGGTCTTTGGGGTGAATAATTTTAAGAGTGTAAGTAGGTCTAAGACTAAAGAAGTGTGAGAACTGCTGCATTACCCTGTGGCACCGACGAGAAGCATGTGTGTCCTGGTTAATATACCACAACAGTGTGAGAGGCCAATAGGCAGGGTTGTTAGATACGGGAGGGTGCCCTCCTGGTGGAACTCTGGGGCTGCCCTCCAGAATTCCCATTTCCAGTGTGCTCACCGCACAGCTGTAATTTGACAAGTGATTCCGCCAGTTCCAAACAGGCTGACGAGCTACTGAAAACAAACGCAGTAATTATAAATGATAACCCAAGCATTTTAAGAATTTTAGGCTCTGACTATGATTTCCTAAGGCAGTAGGAATTTTTCGTAGATTGGATTTTAAAAATATATGATTAGCAAATAGCTCATCAAGCAAAAAACTAAAAATGTCTTCTGAGCAACTAGGTATAAAAGGGAAAATAAAGCCTGGCTGGCATTGCTCAGTGGTTGAGCATCGACCTATGAACCAGGAGGTCAAGGTTTGATTCCTGGTCAGGGCACATACCCGGGTTACAGGCTTGATCCTCAGTAGGGGGTGTGCAGGAGGCAGCCGATCAATGATTCTCTCTCATCATTGATGTTTCTATCTCTCTCTCCCTCTCCCTTCCTTCTCTGAAATCAATAAAGATATATTTAAAAAAAGGGGGGGGGCATTGGGGGGAATCGCCCCTATGCCATGGCCTCCTGGCAGGATACAGGAAGTGGCCCTTTGCTCCCTGCCACCACAGAGGCCAAGGTCGGTTTACCAATGAAGAATGAAGACAAGCTCTGCTCTCCTCACTGGCTTTGTTTACATAGAAACAAAGGCCAGTGTCCTTTCCCACGGGACAGGCGGAGGGGTGGTCCCCGAGTTCCGTCCCCAGGCTCTGAGCGGCACCTGTACCAGGACTCACCTCCAGGTGCCGTGGGTCTCCTCAACAAGACCAGCAGGCTAATTTTTCAGGTGATAATTTTGTATGGCCCTCGAATGATGTTATAAATATCCTAATAGCCCGTGGCAGAAAAAAGGTTCCCACCCCTGCTTTATACAGACAAGGCAGTCTGTTTTCAAGGAGCTCACTTTCTTGCAGGAAGAGAGATAGTGAACGCTAAACAAACCTGTCATTTCACATTGCGATAGGTACCAGCATGAAGATAAAACATGGCACGTGCACTAACACATTCACAAAAGAAACTGCAGTTGTTTGCAGATGGGACTTGTACAGATTGGGCAGGGATCCTGGCAGCTGGGCCTCAGGGCAGGGCTGTTCTCCCAAGTGACCAGGGTGGGGCTCACCCAGCACAGTGATCCACGTGCCCCGGAAAGGCCCCTCGGGATGTCATGAGACTTTAAAGTCAGGGAAGAGGAATAAGGGCTCCACCCAAAGTGCCCCACCCAAGGGTGGAGCTGACCCGAGGTGCCTGTCTATACCACCCCATCCTGGGCCTGCCCCTCCCCCTCCCCAGACAGCCAGAGACTGGTGTGTGCTCCTTCCCCCTGGCTGCCTGCACCCCTTGGGCAAACATTTACAAAGCACTTCCTCTGAACCGGGCACACCTGGCTCCGGATCCTTCCTCCATCCAGTCCCGGTTACTGAGCACTGACCGCCCAGGACAGTGGTGGGCACACTTGTTTTGAAGAGTGTCTGAAGGAGGAGCACGGGGGCCTTGAGAGGACAGAACAGCAGATTAGAAGTTACAAACAATCCTGGCCGGCGTGGCTCAGTGGTTGAGTGTCGACCTTTGAACCAGGAGGTCACGGTTCCATTCCCAGTCAGGGCACATGCCCAGGTTGTGGGCTCGATCTCCAGTGTGGGGAGGCAGCTGATGAATGATTCTCTCTCTCATCATTGATATTTCTATCTCTCTCTCCTCTCTCTGAAATCAATAAAATACACACACACACACACACACACACACACACACCCACACACACCACACACACACACACACACACACACACACACACACACAGCCTGGCCAGCGTGGCTCAGTGATTGAGCATTGACCTATGAACCAAGAGACCATGGTTCGATTCCCAGTAGGGCACCTGCCCGGGTTGTGGGCTCGATCCCCAGTGTGGGGCATGCAGGAGGCAGCTGATGAATGATTCTCTCTCATCATTGATATTTGTATCTCTCTCTCCCTCTCCCTTCCTCTCTGAAATCAATAAAAAAATATTTAAAAAAATATATATATTACACATATCTTTAAAAAAGTAACAAACAACATCCCTAGAAGGTGAAGGCTGTGACCGAGCACAGAGGGGAAGGGGTACGAAATCAGCTTGAGGTTGGGAACTATCCCAGAGCTTGTGACATTTGAGCTGGAAACTCGTGGGATGGAGTAAGATTTAATCATCTGGAAAAGGGAGGGAAGACAATTTCAGGCTGAAAGCAAAGGCAGCCACAGGAGTGGGTGGGATGTGTGTAGACAGGAATGCGTGGGGCATGCAGAGCGCCAGAGTGGGAGTGGCGGGAGATGGGGCTGGATTGTAAAAGGCTTGGCTGGACCGGAGGGGAGCCACATCCCACTGGGCTGAGCTCTCAACCCCAACTCTTGGAGTCCCTGCCTATGACAGGAGGGGTGGAGAAGTGGGCAGAGCCCTGGTCTAGGAGTCAGAGGCTCTGTCATACATCATGCCTTTTCTCCTGGCCTCAGTGTCCTTCTCTATAAAATGGGAATAGAATAATAATAATGCCAACTACCATTCACTCTTCTAAATGTGTTACAAATATTGTTGCACCAAATCCTTACAACAGATCTCAGAGGCAGTTTTATTATTCCCATTTCAGATGAGAAAACCGAGGCCCAGAAAGGTTAAGCACCCTGCCCTGGCTACATGCACATCTAGTAAGTGGCAGAGGTGGGGTTTGAACCCAGACATTCTGGCTGCAGGGTCCAAGTTCTTTACCACATTCCTAGCCATGGTCATCTGCCTATCTCAGGGCTGCTTGGTCACTCAGCAAATATGTATGGAATATCTACTTTGCGCCAGGCACTGTGCTGGGTGCTGAGGACACAGCAGCGAACAGGACAGATAAGGTCCCTGTCACTGAGTGGCATTCTGATGGAGGAGACAGACAATGGACAAGTAAACGTAAAGTGAGGTCATTTCGGACTGTGTATGTATTATTGGGTAAATAAAACTGTAGGAGATTGGTTTTAATAATAGGAACACAGGGACTCATTGTGTGCCAAGAATTGTTAGAAATTCCTGACATTTTGCCCTACCTGGTTTGGCTCAGTGGATAGAGCATTGGCCTGCGGACTGAAGTGTCTCAGGTTTGATTCCAGTCAAGGGTATATGCCCCGGATTGCAGGCTCGATCCCCAGTAGGGGGTGTGCAGGGGGCAGCCAATCAATGATTCTCTTTCATCATTGATGTTTCTCTCTCTCCCTCTCCCTTCTCTCAAATCAATAAAAATATATTTAAAAAAAAAGAAATTCTTGCATTTTGTTAACTCATTTCATTCTTTCTTTAAAAATGACATTTTGTTTTTGTGTGTGTTTTTAAAATTGATATTAGAGAGGGAGGAAGAGAGAGAGAGAGAGAGAGAGAGAGAGAGAGAGAGAGAGAGAGAGAGAGAGAAATATTGATCATACCCACAAACCTAGGTATGTGCCCTGACTGGGAATCGAACCCTTGACCTTTCAGTGCATGGATGATGCTCCAACCAACTGAGCCACAGGGCTAACTCATTTCACTCTTTTTAAAATATATTTTTATTGATTTCAGAGAGTACCAGAGAGGGAGAGATAGATAGAAACATCAATTACTAGTATGAGAGAGAATCGTTGATTGGCTGCCTCCTGCACGTCCCCTACTGGGGATTGAGCCCACAACCTGGGCATATGCCTTTGATCGGTATTGAACCCGGGACCCTTCGGTTCACAGGCCAACGCTCTATCCACTGAGCCAAACCAGGATAGGGCTCATTTCATTCTTATGTCAACCCTGAGGGGTGGGCACTCCTATTTGCCCACGGTCATACCAGGGGAAGGCTTGCTGGCAGAGGGCACAGCAAGTGCAAAGGAGACAGCGGGTGTGAAGTTGTTTGAGATGTAAGATTGTTTGAGGTTGTTTTATGGTTTGAAACTATAAAAATTGTAGGAGAAAACAAGCAGTAAAATCTCAGACCTTTCTCATAGGAATATTTTTTCTGATATATGTCCTCGGGCAAGGGAAACAAAAGAAAAAATAAACACCCTGGCTCGTGTGGCCCAGTTGGTTGAGCGTCATCCCACACACCAAGAGGTCCCCGTTCTTCCCGGTCAGAGCACATGCTCCGGTTGCAGGCTTGATCTCTGCTGGGGGGCATTAGGAGGCGGCCTATCAATGATTCTCCCTCATCATTGATGTTTCTCTCTCCCTTTCCCTTCCTCTCTGAAATCAATAAAAATGTATATTTTTTAAAAGTTTAAAAAATTAAGTATGTATGAAAAGTTTAACTTCACAGAAAAGTTTTCTATATATAGTGCTATAATTTTAAATTTATACTGAGTAAGTCTAGTAAATGCGTGCATTCACCAGTCACTTCGAGTAAACAAATGTACAAGGCTGGGGCGTGGCTTAGTGCATGTGGGAACATTGCTGGCACGAGTTAAAACTGCTGTAGAAACTCATGCCATGGACAACAGAACCAATTACTTCGCACAATGCGGTGTGATCACGTGTTAATCATTCGCTGAACATTGTTTATGAGTGTTAGCTCTTGGATTTAAATATATATGTAAACTATAATTATAGATATGTAAAATTTATTTATGTCTATGAAATTACTATTTTTTCCCCAACATATGGCCTATTCACCAAAATTTGTTAAAAATAGTGCTTGAGCCTGGCCAGTGTGGCTCAGTGGTTGAGTATTGACTTATGAGCTAGGAGGTCACACAGTTTGATTCCCCGTCAGGGCTTGATCCCCAGTAGGGGGCGTGGAGGAGGCAAGCTGATCAATGATTCCTCTCATTGATGTTTCTTTCTCTCCCTCTCTGAAATCAATAAAAAAATATTTTTAAAAATATCTTTAAAAAAATTAGCGGGTAAGCCCTGGCCAGTGTGGCTCAGTTGGTTGAGATTGTCCTGTGCATCAATAGGTCGCTGGTTCAATTCCCAATCAGGGCATATGCCCCAGTTGTGGGTTTGGTCCCCAGTGTACAGGAGGCAACTGATCATATTTTTCTCTCACATTGATGTCTCTCTCTCTCTCTCTCCTTTCCTCTCTCTAAAAAATAAATTATAAAACAAACAAATAAATAACAGTGGGCACTCTCCTTTCAATGACACCTGTGCCATTCTCTTTCCCCTCTTCTTCCCCCACAGGCCCATATCTTCTAAACTCCAAGGGACCCCACAAGACTTGCAACCAGGGGAGCAATGGGCAGTGGCAGCTCACCCCCTGCCACCTCCAAACCTATCTCTAAGGCCCCCTTTTCTCTGACTTCCCGTGAGCCAAAGCAGCCCAGCCTAGGCTCTCCTGTTGCTTCTTCTGTGCCCTTCCTTGTCCTAAGTGTGCTTTTGCTGTGGTCAATAAATTCTTGCTTGCTTTTCTAAAAAGAAAAAAAAAAGTGGGGTATAAATAAGTGGTGATGGAAGGAGACTTGACTAGGGGTGGTGAACACACAGTACAATGTACAGATGATGTGTTGTAGAAGTGTGCACCTGAAACCTGTAGAACTTTGTTAGCCAATGTCACCCCAATAAGTTCAATAAAAAAGAAAAAAAAAAAAGACTGTGAGGGGATGTCCTGATCCTTGGGCAGTAGTCCCCGCGAGGCAGGTGGATGGCCTGGGTCCATGGCTGTGTGCTTGTGTCCTAGGAGGCTAACGGCCCCGCTGACGGCTATGCTGCCATTGCCCAGGTTGACAGGCTGACACAGGAACCCGAGAGCATCCGCAAATGGAGAGAGGAGCAGAGGAAACGGCTGCAAGAGCTGGGTGAGGGCAGGGCTGAGGCTGGGCTGCTCTGGGACATGGTGGGGGTGGGAACTTTAAGGTGTATGCACCCCCCTCTAATGTGGGAACTGTGTGAGAATGGGCACTGGGGGCCGAGGGGAGAAGCAGCTGGGGCAGCTGTGTCCCTCACGTCCCTACTGGAAAGCTGCCACTCATTCTCCTCTTGGGGTTGCAGATGCTGCCTCCAAGGTGACAGAACAGGAGTGGCGGGAGAAGGCCAAGAAGGACCTGGAGGAGTGGAACCAGCGCCAGAGTGAACAAGTGGAAAAGAACAAGATCAACAACCGGTAACAGATGCTTTAGGGACATGAGGGGGCTATGGGGACAGGAGAGGAGCTGTAGGGACGTGAGGGAGCTATAGGGACGTGAGGGGGCTATGGGGACATGAGGGGGCTATGGGGACAGGAGAGGAGCTATAGGGACGTGAGGGAGCTATAGGGACGTGAGGGGGCTATGGAGACATGAGGGGGCTATGGGGACAGGAGAGGAGCTATGGGGACGTGAGGGGGCTATGGGGACATAAGGGGGCTATGGGGACATAAGGGGGCTATGGGGACATAAGGGAGCTATGGGGACATGAGGGAGCTATAGGGACATGAGGGGGCTATAGGGACGTGAGGGGGCTATGGGGACGTGAGGGAGCTATGGGGACGTGAGGGGGCTATGGGGACATGAGGGGGCTATGGGGACATAAGGGAGCTATGGGGACATGAGGGAGCTATAGGGACATGAGGGGGCTATAGGGACATGAGGGGGCTATGGGGACATGAGGGGGCTATAGGGACATGAGGGGGCTATGGGGACATGAGGGGGCTATGGGGACATGAGGGAGCTATAGGGACATGAGGGGGCTATAGGGACGTGAGGGGGCTATGCGGACATGAGGGAGCTATGGGGACATGAGGGAGCTATGGGGACAGGAGAGGAGCTATAGGGATGTGAGAGGGCTATGGGGACATGAGGGGGCTATGGGGACATGAGGGAGCTATGGGGACAGGAGAGGGCTATGGGGACATGAGAGGGCTATGGGGACATGAGGGAGCTATGGGGACATGAGGGAGCTATGGGGACATGAGAGGGCTATGGTATTGGAGACCCACCTTGAGAATGGGTGATTTGGTGGCAAGATCATGGAGGAAGGAGAAGCTGAATGCCCAGGACTACTTCCTTGGTTGCCTGTGGAGTTCAGAGCCCTGCACTTGGAAGGACTGATACACTGTTTCGCTCTCATGTTCTCACCACAACAGCAGTCAGCAGACGAGGTCCCAGGTCCTTGGGACGTGAGCCAGACTGTGCTGGGGCCCAACAGCTAGGCCTGGGCCCTCTGTGCCACGGTTAGTGCCGCGGAAAGCACAGTCCTGGCTGGGAGTGAAGAGCCAGGCTGGGTACGGGATTTTGCTTGCAGCGCTTTGACCCAGAGTGGCTTCAGCACTAAAGGAAATGAGTGGCCTGTAGAACTGAAAAGCCAGGGGTAGGACGGCAGGCACAGTGGGCTCAAGGGCTGACACAAAGTCAGTTGGCACCACTTTTACTGTCTCTAAGCTCCTCTTTCCTCTATGGAGCCTTCACTCCAGGACACACACCCCTGGGATGGCCACTAGCAGCTCCAGGCTTCTGCTGTATCTACTTGGCAACTTCCATGAAAATAAAATAATCTCTTGCTCCCAATAGCTCCAGCATAAGTCCTTCACCTGACCCTCATTGGTGGGGCATGGGCCAGGCCCAGTGACTGGCCCAGAGGGAGGGACTCCCTGATGGACCCAGCTTAGGTAATATTCTATTCCTTGGGTTGGGCATGGGGTCAGTCCTACCCAAACCACAGGGACTGACTTGGGGGCAACTTGATCCTGCAAAGGACAATCAGGGTGCCCTTCCTGGAAGAAGCAGAATGAATCCTGAGCAGGCAAAGACAGCAGATGCCACCAGAGAACACCTTTGTGGAAATGGTCTCAGAGCATTTCAGAGATGCTGCCTAGCAAATCCAGCCTTTGAGACTCTGCCCTTCAAATCACTAGGCCCGCCAGGAAGGGCAAGGCCAATTCTGGGAAGCTGCCACACGTGTGTTCAGGAAGCTGCTGCATGCCAGGCTCTGGGCTGGGTACCGGAAGACAGATGAGAAGGACCCAATCTGTATCCTCTGAGTTCAGAGGAGAGAAACATGTGTCTAGCTGAACTCAGCAGTAGGGCCTCTGCAGGAGGAAACAAGGGATGCTGTGGGGGAGGAACCTTTGTATCTGCGGAACTGGGTTTTGGAGGATGAGTAAGAGTTCATCAGGAAAAAGAGGGCAGGGGTTGGGGAGAGAAATCTAGACCAGGGAACAGAATGATAAGAAAGAAAGGACATTGTGTCTGGGGCAGCAGGGAGGCTGGGAGTGGTGGCAGAGAGGGTACCTGTGTTGGGCAGACATGGGTGGTGAACAGGAGGAGTAATAAGATCAGGGCCGAGTTTTAGAAAAGGCACTCGGGTGGGCGGCCAGATGCTGCTCTCCTCTCTGAGAACTGTGCTTCCTAACACCTCTTGACCTGGAGGTACTAACACTGTCTCTCTTTCTCTTTAACCCTCTGCCTGTCTTGCCATCTTGTCTTCCCCCACCTAACCCCTTTCCCTTAAGGATCGCTGACAAAGCATTCTACCAGCAGCCAGATGCTGATATCATCGGCTACGTGTACGTGTGTCTCCTCTGCTCCTCTGTCTGGGGGAGCTGGAGAGGGCGAGGCCCCTGTGTGTGGCTGGCACAGTTTCTTGAGTCTCCTGCCTGTGGGGTACAAGAGTGCGACTGGGCGAGGGCAGGGAGAAGGCTATGACCAGAGCAGGGGTGAATCCCCAAACAGCAGCACCCCCACCACTCCAGCAAATGCTTATGGAGGTCTTTTCTGCATGGAGGTGACTTTGCTAAATCCAGGCAGAGAAAAGAAAAGCATGCACTGGCCATGCCCGGGTGGGAGGGGTGAATGGCAAAGCTGTCCAACTCCTTCCCAAAGAGATGCCTCTTGGAGGTGGGAGGTAAGGTGCAGAGGTCTTCTGTTGAACAAAGCAAACATTGAGCGCCAATTTCTGGAGGTACAAAAAGAGAGCTAGGAGCACACCTATCCCCTTCTGCTACCCCCAAGTACACTGCTCCGCCTTAGAGCTTCTACCCAAGTTGGTACCGTGACTCATCTAGACCAGAGATGGTACAGGTTCCCTCTCACGTCACCTCAGTTGGTTGACAGCGACACCTAGAGTTGTGTTGGGGATTGTAAAGCTGAAGGGAAAAACACAGTGATGAGTGTGTGAGGTCAGCCAAGTATTGGCTGTTCTGCGTGCCGACCACACCCTTGGCAGGCCTCTGGCTAACTCTTCTCTCACGGTGCCCAGGACACCTCAGGGTGACAGCCTTTCGCTCCTACCGTCCATCCACTCTCCCGGCTGTTCAGTCCTCATGGGCACTTACCCAGTGCCAATCTCTGGTCAGACAGGAGTGCGTGGTAGTAAGAGCTGCGTGGAAGGACACACCACACCCTGGAAGCCACCTTCTGCTGTGGGAGCCAGGGCAGGCTTCAGAGAAGCAGGACCTTCAACTGGACCATAAAGTGGGAGGAGGAGTGAATGGATGGGGAGGGGAAGATGAGGGGAAGATGGGAACCTGAGGGGTGGAAGAAGTTACTTGGGCAAAGGTGATGAGATAGGACATACCTAGTGGCCTGGGGGCTGTAGACTGTGGAGATGGGGCGTGTGGAGCAGGTCAGCTTGGGGCCCGCTGCAGAAATGCCCGTTGTGCCAGGCCAAGAAGCTTGGACGTGAAGGCAGCAGGAGCCATAGGAGATTTCAAGCAGGAGAGTGGGGATGGCAGAGGGACATGGGTGCTGGGGGTAGTTAGTGCTCCTGTTTCACCCCAGTATATGGCCCAAGGATCACGCAAGGGAGTCCCGAAGAGGGAGAGTGCAGACCAGCGTTTCTCGTACTTCCATGTGCCTGTGAGACACCAGAGGATCTTGTTAAAATGAGGATCCTAACTCAGCAGGACTGAGAAGAGGCCATGATTCTGCATTCCCCACGAGCTCCATGGTGATGCCCGTGCAGCAAGACCACCCACCACACGTTGAGCTGCAAGTTTAGCGGGAGCCTCTTGACCCAAAGGACAGCTGCTAGGAAAGCTTCCCTCCGCCCCCTGCACAGCAGTCAACACCTTCCCAAGCTTCTCACACCTGCCATCTCCTTAGACTCCCAGCCAGTCAGATCACTAAGGTGGAGGCTCTGATGCTCACTTTACAGGCTAGGTAGTGAGCACACAGCACACTCAGTATGGAGGGCCAGATCACCCGTGGCACAGCCCGTGCGGACCAACTGGAGAGCTCCCCACCATCTGCCAGTGCCTGCTCATGCTTGGTTTGGCTTGATAGCCAAACAGGACAGAGACTCAGCCCTTTCACCTAAGAATCCTTTAATGTCTTTCTCTTAATAATGCCCACATTCAGGTCTTGTCCACTAAACAGTGTTGACTACACTTTGTCTCTCCATTGTTCCTTCCTCAGTGGCCTTTATAGCTGTCAGCTAGAACTTCTAATGAAGAAGCCCCAGTTGTCACCCTAACGTGACTCTACCCAAAAGCAAAGACTTAAGTGAATGGAGCCGTCCCCATGCCATGGCTCCATAGATATTCTGGGCTAAAAAGAGCTCTGCCGTCGAACATGCTGGGGATCTGGTGGATTCTATCGCCATCACTTTCCCAGGGATGCACATTAGCACATGGAAGGCTTTGAAAGTCTGGCTTTGAAGACCCCCTTTAGCTGAGTTTTCCCTGAGTGTCTGACCACAGCTCTTTTCTGGAGAACACGCAGGGGCCACAGAACATTGAGGCAAGGCTGAACCAGGCCCTTCCATTAGTTATGTAGTTCATCACTGTCCTTTCTCCGCCGAGTTATTGGAAGCATTGAAAATGGCTGAGGTACCACATTAGTTCCTCCACGGCCATTAGGTGCCAGGAGCCCCAGGTGGGGAACTCTTGATGGAGAGGTAATGACCAGAGAGCGCGAGGGTGGGGCAGGGGTGGAGGTGCAGGAGGAAACTTTAGCTAGGGTGGCAAGGGAAGACCTCTCTGAGGAGGCGAGGCCTGCACTCAGTCCCAAACTAGATTTCCTCTGATGCCCAGGCTGTTCCTGGGGCCCAAGGTCAGAGGGCACAGGGCCGGGGAGGAGACCTCTGGATAAAGTACCCCAGAGTAGGCTGGGCAAAGCAGCCTTGCTCATTGTGGGGAAAGCATCACTGGTTTGTGGGGGGGAAGGCAGGCAGCTCTGAGACCTCTGTCCTATCTCCACCCGCAGGGCATCTGAGGAGGCTTTCGTGAAGGAATCCAAGGAGGAAACCCCAGGCACAGAGTGGGAGAAAGTGGCCCAGCTGTGTGACTTCAACCCCAAGAGCAGCAAACAGTGCAAAGACGTGTCCCGCCTGCGTTCTGTGCTCATGTCCCTGAAGCAGACACCGCTGTCCCGCTAGGTGCCTGCCACCAGCATGGCCACAGGGCGTGGGCAGGGTCAGGGCAGAGGAGCAGCTGCTTCGGGCAGGAGGGTGAAATGCCTCCGGCAGCTGCTCCACACAGCGTATTCCCTTCCTCCCCATCTCCCAGGGCTGGGAAGGGAACACTCGCCCCTCTCACCCTCGTTCCCTCTTGGCCCTAAGTCCCAGCCCCTCACACCGCCTCAAAATTGTGACTGTCCCTCTGATGTATTTTTTTCTTGACTTAAAGGGTGTGTTGCTAATTCTTTTTACATTTATTTTTTTTTACCGTTCTCATTTTTCTGGAAGCCACACATGGTGTCAGGGTTCAGTTTGTGCTTAGAACTTGCCCAGTGTGGCCTGGAGAGAAGATGAGGCTATTCCCTCGGAAACCCAGGAGCTTCCAGCTTGAAGTGGGCGTCCCTAGCTGCCTACGTCTGCTGCCTCCAACTCCCAGGAAGAAAGACCACCTCTCAGAATGCTTTTGCAGCCTTGATCCTTCCTGATCCTTGGACAAGCCTGTGAGATAAGGACTCTGTTCCCATCAGCCACAGACCCAAGGCTCCCAGAGGGAAAGGGGTGTGAAGTAGGAGGGAGGCCACACCAGAGGTTCCCAGTGGCGGCTAAGCCAGGCTGAGAGGCTGAAGGTCGCCTCCGCCAAACCCCCTTCCTTGTGATTCATGGGGAGGGCCCACCGCTCTCCCTCCTTGAGCTGGGCCCCTCTGTGGATTTGGGATGAAAATCATTGACCACACCTTCTTCCTCTTCAGCAGAGGCTGAAAACTGGTTACATTCAAAATACTGGGACCTGCAGTGTTCTAAATGATTTAATTGCCAGCTATATTAGTTTCCTAGAACTGTCACAACAGAGTCTGACTTAACGTAACAGAGACTGTCTCTCTTCTGGAGGCCAGAAATCTGAATCAGGGTCAGCAGGGCCACGGTCCCTCCGACAGTACGAGGGAAGGACGTGTTTCAGCATTTCTTCCGGCTTCTGGCTGCCTCGGGTGTTCCTTGGCCTGTAGATGCACCAGTATAATCCTGAGTTCATCTTCACATGGCCCGTCCTCTGTGTCTCTGTCCATACTTCCCCTTTTGATAAGGACACCAGTCATATGAATTAGGGCCCACCTTAGCCTCATTTTAATTTGATTACCCCTGTAAAGATGCTATTTCCAAATAAGGTAACATGTGAGGTGCTGGGGTTAGGACTTCAATGTATCTTTATTTTTTTTGAAAAAATAGTTTATTTTTTGGTTAATCCTCAGCGAGGATATTATTCCATTGATTTTTAGAGAGTGGGAGGGAGAGAAACAGATACATCGAAGTGAGAGAAGCACATCAATTGGTGCTTACCACACACACCCCCCGACAGGGATGAGCCTGCAACCAAGGTACATGCCCTTGACCCTCCAGTCCACAAGCTGATGTTCTATCCACTGAGCCAAACCGCTAGGGCTCAATGTATCTTTTTGGAGAGATACAATAATGCCTGCAGTTACAAAAACAAACAAAAAGGGGCCATCCCCTTTAGGAGTGCCGCCTTCCTCACCAATCCATGTCTGTTCCTTGAACCTTGAGGCCCAGGGACACCACAATGGACTGCCCTACACGCATCACCTCTGCCTTCCGCTGAGAGTCCATCGTGGGGCAAGCGGATTAGCTGGCCCTGGTCACTCGCCTCCGTTTAGAAATCAAGGCTGTGCTGGGGCTCAAGAAGTGGCGGTGTCTTCACTTTCCCGTACCCCCCTGGCAGCCTGCAGCTGGTGCTGAAGCTGATGGAGCACACGGAAGAAACCCGGTCGGAGTCCACACGGTAGAGCTGACCACAGCCAGGAGCACCGGCGAGGTGCACGCGAAAGCAGAAGTCAGGGCGCTGCCTCTCTTCTCTCTGCTCAGGGCCCAGAGCTCCCTTCCTCCGTAACTCGGGCACTGGGCACGCGCAGGCGGGGTCCGAGCAACGACCACAGGCTCCAGCCTGCTTCCTTCCCACCACGCCAGGCTGCTCTCCGGGAGCCTCCTGCTCCGTTAGATGCCGCAGGCACCTCGCCAGGGGGTCTAGGTGAGCCGAGTCCCAGGTGCTCTCCGGGGTGGGAGTGGGCGAGGAGCAGGAGCAGCGGAGGGCCGAAGCCCCTGCCCCCGCCAGCACCGTGACAAGCCTCATCTGAGGGCAGGTTTTTCTACTGAAAAGTTGGGAAATTGTTGGAAAGAGTCCCCATCCCCCCTCCTCCAAATATTACCACTCTCCGGAATCTCTCCTTTTCTAAGGGCCGCTGCAGTCTTTTGTTTTGTGTTTCTTTTTCTCCTAAAATCTTGAGGGTGAGATTGAGAATGAATTCATAAAACTACAAGTGAAGTAAGAGTTTATTAAGTAGGAAGTGGAGAAAGTGCGGCAGAAATAGAAGGATGCGATACCCAAACCGAACCGAACCAGAGAGTCCAGACACAAGTATCAATTGGCCGCTTCCTCCCCACTGACACGGGGGCTGGTCGGGGGAGAAGAGGGAATGGGTTCGGTGGCAGGGCCGTTGGCTGCTCCTGCGGCTGGGAATGATCTCCGCGGAGCTTTCCGGGCTCAGGGTTTAGACTGTCTAGACTTCATCGCGGAGACCGCCAGACCCCCCAGGATGGCTGCAACCGTGAAGCCCTGGGCGGCGATCCGGGTGCGCATCATGAGCTGGGAGCGCTGGCTCTGACCCCGGTGGAAGCAGTAGAGGCCGTAGGTAAGGGCGGCCGCCGTGCCCAGGCAGCCTGAGGAGGGTACAAAGCAGGTGGGGGTAGCGGGCCCGGCCCCAGCGGCCCCTCCCCGCTTTGGACTTTCTTTCTCCTGAGCTGAGGTCTCAGAACCAGAGCGGGGAGAGGCTGGAGGGGTGGGTCCCAGCAGAGTCCCCGAAGTTACAGAGTCCGCCCCCTCGAATCCCGCCCGGCTCCTGCGCCAATCAGGTTCATCCCCGCCCGGCCTCTTCGCCACATCTCCGGTCCCCCCTGGCGTCCCCGGTCCTTCACTATTTTATTTCCCCCGAGAGCTCTGTCCTCTCCATCTATAGTTCCTACTGTACCGGCTTACCTATGGGTACCATTGGGTTCTCGCGAGTCTTGCGAAGGAACTTTTCCTTGAAGCTTTCCGGATTGCTATAGACACTGGGACTAAAACCCTCAATAACTGGGGGCTGCGATGGTTCAAAGGGTGCCTCTGGAGTCATGGGGCCAGGAGTCGCCATGTCTAGGGTAACCGCAGCTGGAGAAAATGGGGACACTAAACTCCGCCTCCCGATGAAGTCATGAAAGGGGGCGGAGAAAAGGACTTTCCTGAGCGTTGTACGCAGGCGTATCCGTTCATTGCATTCTGGGAGTCGTAGTAATCAGCATAGTATCGCTCTCGGGGAGGACTACATTTCCCAGAAAGCCTGCGAAGCCCTGCGCGTGCCCGCTGGAAGGAGTCCGCTACAGGAGGTGCTGGAAGTGAAGGCGCGCAGTCTGAGTTGCGGGTACGGTGGTCAGCGGGATGCTCAAAGGCGAAGAGGGAGACCCGAAGGCAGAAGTTCGGTTACAATGTTAACCGGAGCGTCTTAACCGGGATGCTAGACGGATGGCAGCGCTACGGATCGGGTGGTGAGGCAGCCGGGTTTTAGGAAACGGGGCCTGCCCTTGACCGAGACTTTCTGGATCGGAGAACTGGAGCCTGGATTTATGGCAAGGAGGGGTATGTTACTACAGATGAAACCCCCATGGAATCAAAACATCTTCCTTCCTCCCTCCTCCCCTCTCTTCTTTCCCTCCCTCTCTTCTTCGCCTCCACCCCTCCTCTTCGCCTCCATCCCTCTTCTTCGCTTCCTTTCTTTCTTACTCCCTCTCTGGGGAAGGAACTGCCTCCCAAAGGCTTCAATTTATGTTATTCTGGGGCTCTAGGAAAAGCAAGAAACTGCTTTTTTCAGAGTGGGTGGTTTGTTTGAATATATTGTATATATAATAAAACAAAGGTATTTTACTTCTCTGATGGTTTTGTATTTTCCCCCTCCCAAGCAGAGGGTGGGGGTGGGCACTGGGCATTTTCTTAGTCTTGATAGTTTGTCCTCAGCTAAACAAAAATCCTCTTATTCCTGTTTTATTTCTAGAAGTCACTGCTGTTGGAAAGAAGAGCTTAGTGTTCTTACATAGATCCTTAAACATAAAACCCACAGAGGTCTGTAGTTTTATCTTCATCTTACAGATAAGAACAGGCTTGAGAAGTGTTAATGGGGGGTTTGTAGTCAAGTCTTTCCAACAAGTAAGCCTAGGCTTTCACATAATGTCCGTCCCGTTGGCTCCTGAAGGCAGCTCCTCCATTCCACACCATCAGGACTCTCGGCTGGAAACTAGGCTGTCCCAGAAAGCCCTCCCTTCTTGGACTCTCCCTGCTTAGACTTCGGCCCTGCCTGGCCACTAAGCACTGCCAGCACGGCCTTCAGGATGTAGTCTGCAGCCGAGCACCTGAGGGCCTTTGCTTTTGGCCTTGTAACTTTTATCCTTCATAGCATCCCAAATTCAGGCCTTTGACTAGGCTGTCCCCTTACCTTGTTTCTTTACCCAGTTCAGATGCCAGTTTTAGGAAGCTTTCCTTACCACTATTTCCTGCTCCCAGGCTGTGGCAGTGTCCTGTTGTCCCACTGCCCCATACTTCCTGTTAACAATCCTATTACAGGCATAACTGCCTTTTAATCTGCTTGACATCCCCTACCAGACTGCATGAGTGCAGGGACCTTGCCTAGAAATCCTGAGCCTGGCCCAAGGCAGGTGCTGGGGGAATGCGTGTAGAATGACTGACTGCATGGCCCTTTGGGCACACAGAGTTCTGAGATTTAAAAAAAAAATTTTTTTTAAATATATATTGATTTTTAAAAAATATTTTTTATTGATTTTTTACAGAGAGGAAGGGAGAAGACTAGAGTTAGAAAAATCAATCAGCTGCCTCCTGCACACCCCCCACTGGGGATGTGCCTGCAACCAAGGTACATGCCCTTGACCGGAATCGAACCTGGGACCCTTGAGTCCGCAGGCCGACGCTCTATCCACTGAGCCAAACTGGCCAGGGCCAGGTGGGGAACTCTTGATGGAGAGGTAATGACCAGAGAGTGCTGAGGGTGGGGCAGGGGTGTAGGAGGTATAGGAGGAAACTTTAGTTAGGGTGGCAAGGGAAGCCCTCTCTGAGGAGGCGAGGCCTTCACTTAGTCCTAAATGATGAGAAACAATAAGCCATGAGCAACAGGTCTGGGGGAAGAGCATTCCTGGAAGAGGTGACAAGTGAAGAGGCCCTAAGGCAGGACCAAACCAGGCTTCTTCCTATGCCAAGGTTATTCCTGGGGCCCCAGGTCAGAGGGCACAGGCCTGGGTACCTCTGGATAAAGTACCCCAGAGTAGGCTGGGCAAAGCAGCTTTGCTCAGTGGCAGCAGAGCATCACTAGTTCAGGGGAAAGGCAGGCAGCTCTGAGACCTGTTCTGCCTCCACCTGCAGAGCATCTGAGGAGAGAACCCCAGGCACAGAGTGGGAGAAAGGGGCCCAGCTGTGTGACTTCAATCCCAAGAGCAGCAAACAATGCAAAGACGTGTCCCGCCTGCCTTCTGTGTTCATGTCTCTGACGCAGACACCACTGTCCCTCTAGGTGCCTGCCACCAGCATGGCCACAGGGCGTGGGCAGGGTCAGGAGAGTGGAAAGTAGTTAGTTACCTACAAGTAAGTACCCGTGAGACTGTCAGCTGATTTCTCAACACCAACTTTGCAAGCCAAAATGGAGTGGCAAGAAGTATTCAAAGTGGCTTTTTGCTGCTGTGGCAACAGTCATGAGTATGATCAGGCTTCAAAAGAGGCTTGTCTCCAGTGTCCTCTGCTGTGGCTAAAAGAAGGTCTGGTTGAACCGCAAGGAGACCAATGAAATAGCCAATGCCAACTCCCATCAGTAGATTCAGAAGGTGATCAAAGATAGGCTGATTATCTGGAAGCCTGCGACTGTCCATCCCCGGGCTCGATGCCAGGAAAATACCTTGGCCCGCAGGAAGAGCCGGCATATGGGCATAAATAAGCAAAAGAGTACTGCCAGTGTTTAAATGGCTGAGAAAGTAACCTGGTTGAAGAGGATGAGAATTCCTTGCCGGCTACTCAGAAGATACCGTGAATCTAAGAAGATTGACTGGTACATGTACCACAATCTGTACCTGAAAGTGAAGAGTAACATTCAAAAACAAGCGACTCTTATGGAATATATCCACAAGCTGAAGGCAGACAAAGCTTGAAAGAAGCTTTTGGCTGACAAGGCTGAGGCCCACAGATCTAAAACCAAGGAAGCTTGCAAGCGCCGTGAAGAATAGCTCCAGGCCAAGAAGGAGAAATCAAGACTGTCCAAGGAGCCCTAGCCCATTTGACTCAGTGTGATAGAGCGTTGGCCTGTGGATTGAAGGGTCCTGTTTTCGATTCAGGTCAAGGGTAATGCTGAATGTTGGGTGCCATTTAACGCCGGTGGTCTTGATCCGGCATCTAGAAGGGTTCTGGAATCTGGAGAAGGGGCTGGGCGTAAATTAAATAAGAGTCCAGAGATGAAACATAATTTTGAAAGGCATATGGGGGGTGGGGGACAGAGAAGCTTAGCCAAAGGAACTAAGTTCTCCTTGTCTCAGGACCCCTTGCTTTTTATTAACACAATTTGTCCTATGGCAAGGTGGAGATATACACATCAAAGGGTAGGGTTTCGTCTACAGCAGTGATGGCAAACCTATGACACGCATGTCAGCACTGACACGCGTAGCCATTTCTGATGACACGCGGCCGCATGCCGAGGATGAAACATTTGCTGCTCCTGAGGATGAAACATTTGCGAAATAATGTTTTTTCCTCAAAGTGACACACTACCCAAGTTATGCTCAGTTTTTTGGCGAAGTATGACACAGCAAGCTCAAAAGGTTGCCCATCACTGGTCTACAGAGTCCATTGTCAGAATGGGGAATTGCCTTCGGCTGTTCAGGTGTTTGGCCAACAGGAGGCAATAACATGTAGATTAAGATGCCCTGAGCTGTCTGGCAGCTAGCAATCAATTTAATGCATCCTTTTCAGGTTTGGGGAAATGCCTTCTGCCATTCCCAACAGGCGATACCATATGTGACTCAGCCCTTGTTGAGTCCCCAAGTTCCATCAACCTTCCTATGAAACTTGCAATTATGACATGCTGGAATTGGCTTCCGGCACAGGACATGTACCTTGGTGTTTCTATCTCTCCCTCTCCCTCCACTCTCTCTAAAAATCAATGGAAAAAATACCCTCAGGTGAGGATTAAAAAAAAAAGTCAGAGCAGTCAAGAGCCGGTATTAGTGTGACTCCCTTGTCTTAAGGGGATGAGTCCTGAGGGCATGAGTCCTGAGGGCATGACTGCTTAAAAAAAAAAAAAAAAAAAAGACTGTCCAAGGAGAAAGGGAATAAGAAATAAAGCTTCATCTCTTACCTGTACACAGTGGCCTTGGCAATTACATGGCTCAATCATTTAATAAAAGTTGCCTTTATCTACCTAACAAAATTAAAAAAAAATTCAACATGATGAAAAGCAAGGACCTACAACTAAGATGAATCACTACACAATGAAGATCACTACCTTCATTTAGAATTGAAGGTGAGATAAAGAGCTTCCCAGATTAAAAAAAAGTTAAAGGAGTTCACCTCCACCAAATCAGTATTACATAAAATGTTGAATTGAAGAAGGCAAAAAGATTAAAAAAATATGAACAATAAAATGGCAATACATATCTATCAACAATTGAATCTAAAAATCAAAGAAGCAGAACAGAAACAACATACAGAGAACATTTTTAAAAAAATATATATTTTTTATTGATTTCAGAGAGGAAGGGAGATATTTTTTATTGACTTCAGAGAGAGATAGAAACATGGATGAGAGAGAATCATTGATTGGCTATCTCCCGCACTGCCCCCAGGCATGTGTCCTTGACCAGAATCGAACCTGGGACCCTTCAGTCTGCAGGCCAAAGCTCTATCCACTGAGCCAAACCAGCTAGGGCCAGAGAACATTTTGACCGTTGCCAGATGGGAGGGATGTTAGGGGAATGAGTGAAAAATGTGAAGGGATTTAGAAGTACAAATTAGTAGTTACAGTATAGTCATGGGGAAGTGAAGTACAGCCTAGGGAATATAGTCTATAATCTAATTATGTTATTAGATGGGTATGAGATTTTCTGGGATGATCCCTTAATCCTCTCTAATAAAATGATAATATGCAAATTAACCATCACTCCGCTACATAAGCCACGCCCACCAGCCAAGCCACGCCCATGGCCAATCAGGGCGAGTATGCAAATTAACCCCATCCAAGATGGCTACAGCCACAGAGAGCAAGGTTTCCCAGGTAACAGAGCAAGCCAAGCTTTCCACAGCCGTTGCAGGCCTAAGCCTCTGCTCAAGCTACAAAGTTTCAATTATAGAAGGTAAACAAATTCAAACAAATGGCGGCAGAATGGAGCTTGAGAGAGCAGGCCAGGGTTGCCGGCGGCAACAGGGGAAGCAAAGCTTTACGCACACCCTGGCCGGGCTCACCTGCTTAAGGCTACAAAGTTTCAATTGTAGAAGGTGAATTAACTGCCACAGAAATGGCTGCCGCCCCTCAGGGAGCAGCAGGCTTGGCTCAGCTCCAGGCTACAAAGTTTCAATTGTAGAAGGAAAATAAATTCCAGATACCAGGCCCTCCGCTTGGGTTGTCAGGGGGGCGTGGCCGGCCTGCAAACCACCACAGGCCCCTCGCTCAGGCCGCCCCACGCCCCAAGGGAACCCCACCCTGATCCGGGACACCCTTCAGGGCAAACCAGCTGGCCCCCATCCATGTACCAGGCCTCTATCCTATCTAATAAAAGAGTAATATGCAGATTGATCATCACTGCAACACACAATATAGCTGCCCCCATGTGGACACAAGATGGCCACTACAAGATGGCCAGCAGGGAGGGCAGTTGGGAGGCACTCGGCCTGCAAGGGAGGGCAGTTGGAGGTGATCAACCCTGCAGGAGAGGGCAGTTAGGGGTGACCAGGTTGGCAGAGGAGGGAAGTTGGGGGCAAACAGGCTGGCATGGGAGCAGTTAAGCATCAACCAGGCTGGCAGCGGAGTGGTTAGGGGGTGATCAGGCTGGCAGGCAGAAGCGGTTAGGGGCAATCAGGAAGGCAGGCAGGCAAGCAGTTGGGAGCCAGCAGTCCTGGATTGTGAGAGGGATGTCCAACTGCCCGTTTAGGCCCGATCGGGCCTAAACGGGCAGTTGGACATCCCTCCAGGAGTTCCAGATTGGAGAGGGTACAGGCTGGGCTGAGGGACAACCCCCACCGTGCACGAATTTCGTGCATCGGGCTTCTAGTAGTTTTATAATGTCTAGTCCACTGGGGTGTACACCTAAGAAGAATATAATATTGTATGTCAACTGTAATTGAAAAGTAAAAAATGATTAAAAATAGTTACTATCCCAGGGATATAACGTACAGCATAGGAAATATAGTCAATAATACTGTAATAGGTATGTACGATTTAGATGGGTACTGATTGGGGTATCGCTTCATAAGGTATATAAATGTCTATCACTATCTTATATACCTGAAACATAAATTGTCAGCTGTAATTGAAAAATAGATTTTTTTAAAAAAGTGACCATTGAGCCAGAGATCTAGGGTGGGGCCTAGGTAGGAAAGGTTGGTCGAGGCAGGGTTCCTGGTGTTGACAAAGTCCGCTCCTTCTCAGGTCAATTTTCCTGCTCCAGTGAGGTTCTCCCCTCATCGCTGGTCCAGCCTTCGCCATTTCTCTGGTCCACTCTCTTTCTGGTCACCCCTGGCGTTACATGTCCTCCCCTATTTAATTTCATCCCCCCTCGCCCGCCGGCACCCCTTCCCCCCCATCACTGTTCTGCTGGTTTGCAGTTCCTACGGCACCTGCGTACCTATGGGTATTTTAGGGTTTTCGCGGGTCTCGCCTTAGACCTTTTCCTTAAAGCTTTGCGCTGTTCTAGAGTTCTCTCTTCCAGGGCCTATCCTCCAGCCCACGCCATCGCACCTGAGCATCAGGGCGTCTGCACACTCTCCCCCCGCCTCCCGTCTCATCATTGTTCCGGCCTGGACCGAGGCGTCTGCTGAAAGGGACAGAAAGCTGTCTGTCCTCTGAGTTCCAGCCTCCGGGTGATTGAGCAGCAAAACAAATGAGCGAGTCGCCACTTCCAGGCAGAACACCAGGACTTTCCTTTGCTTGCTTTCAGGGTATCGGTCAGTCTTCAGCCTCCCACTTCCCTAAGACCCTCCTTTCCCCCGCCCCGTCTGGGGCTAAGAAGGACCCTATGAAGGCAGCGGGAGAGAAAACCCCCCTTGCCCGCCACGTTCAGTTCCGGGGTGGCTGTTCCCCGACCAGACCGCCGCCAACCCCCGGAAGCAGCGGCGAGCGTGTCCCGCACCCTCCCGGGCCTGGCTCCTGCGAGGGGCCTGAGGGCAGCAGGAGCCAAGCGGAGCAGCACGGAGACGGCCCGCGGCTCCATCCCTGCCGGCGGCTCCGCCCACAGGGGCGAGGTTTAAAGGGCCGGGCGGGCCCACCTGCGCCGCACAGCCCCACCCGCGCCGCGGCCCAGGCCACACCCACGCGGGGCGGGGCGCCTGGGCCAGTTCCTCCCGCGGCGGGCGAAGCGGTTTTAAGCGGGGGCGGGACTGCGCGCGTCCGAATTTCGTCTGTGGCCGTGGTTCCGAGCTGCAGAGCCTGAATTTCGTCTGTGGCCGTGGGTCCGAGCTGCGGGAGGCCGGCCGCGGAAATCGGGGTGAACGTGGGCGAGGAGCGGAACGGCCCCGGGAGGTGCGTGCGGCGGCGACGACGGGTGCGGCGCGACCCAGGCGCGGGGAGGGCTCTGCGGGAGGGAGGCCGGCCCAGCCCTCGCGGGAACCTCGCCACCACCTGGCTGAGCTGGGGAGCCGCGGCTGTTGGCCCTCGGCGCTTGCCGTAGCCCGGCCCGGGAGGCGGGCGCTCGGCGTCTGGGGACGGTGACAAAAGGAGGGAAGCGGAGGGGCGTTTGAGCCCGGGAAGATAGAGCGTGGGACTCGGGCGCCGTTCCCCCGAGCGCCCCCGGCGAGCCTGCCCCCTCCCGTCCTCCACGCAGGCACCTGGCTCGCCTGCCGGGCTCGAGGAGCGGAGGTAGTGGGGAGGACAGCGCCCCCCCTGGCCCGGCGGCGCCGCCTCGGGGTCCGGCTGCGGGCGGTGGGAGGCGGGGCCGTTTGCCCGAGTGCGGGTGCGGGCCGGCTGGGTCTTCCCACCTGGGGCCGGACGCGGGGCCTTAGGCCTGGCACCGCGGCCTCCGGGGGTTCTCCGAGCTGCTCTCCCACAGACAGGCGGGATGGGGCCCCTCCCAGGCCGGAAAGCGGAGCCAGGCCTCTCTGGGCCCTGGGAAATGGAAGAGTTGGCGAATTCGATGAAAAAAAAAAAAAAAAGGGGGGGGGGGGCGGGGAGGAATCCAAGGCTTTAAGAAATACGGGGGCGACTAGAAATTTCTTAGGCAGGGAGAGGCCGTGACCCTGAGTCTTGGGTTCCCGGGGATGTGGCTGGGGGCGTGGGGCCTTGAGCATTTGGAGGAGGGAGTGTGACCTGAAAAAGGAAGCGGTGGTCTGGTCATCATCCAGTCCAGTAGGACTGACAGACTCCGTCCCTTTGGTCTCGTTGGGCCTTTTGCTGCCTCGAGGCAGAGGAGTGGGACTTCTGGGGGCTGTGCTAGCGTGGAACAGCTGTGGGTGCCCTCTGCACCGGGCAGTGCTGGGGTTCTGGGACAGTGGCCAGAGGGGCTTTGTGGTGTCAAGGTGTCCCCGTCGCGTGGGGCAGAAGTGTGTGTCTGTCAGGACAAAACTTCTCAAAGGCCTGCAGAAGAGTGATTGGTGCGTCTGTTGGAAGAAAAGTCAGGAAACTGCTCTTAAGGCAGAGTGAAATTCGATATATACTAGGAGGATGAGTAAAAAGCAATTTCCCAGGTTCTCTAGAGACTTTCGTGAGGACTTTTAAAATAGAGCCTTAAGTTTCCCTCGATTTTTCAGTGTGAAGTGGCACTTCTCAAAGTATTGACAACAGCCTCTTTCCGAGGTTTTTTTTAGAGCATTTTTTTCCATTTATTAAATGAGCATTTAAAAAGATGTATTGATCTCAGAGAGGGGCAAGGAGAGGGAGAGAGAGAGTTAGAAACATCAATGATGAGAATCTTTGATTGGCTGCCTCCTGCATTCCCCCTACTGAAGATGGAGCCTGCAACCCCTGTCTGTGCTGGAATTGAACCGTGACCTCCTGGTTCAAGGGTTGATGTTCAACCATTGAGCCACACTGGCCGGGCTAAATGAGCATTTTTTGAGTGCCTACTATGTGCCAGCTGCAAACAGCTTCCAGCTTCCTGGACTCCTCACCGAAACACTGTCTGAACCACTGTCTCTGGGTGATGCTTGGGAATCTACTTTTGATACCTGGTGATTTAATGTACATTGAAGTTTGAGAACAGGTCACCTAGGGCAGAAGTGGCCAAGCACAGTCAGCTGACCAAATCCAGCCTGCTGCTTGTTTTTATATAGCCCATGAACTAAGAATGGCTTTTACATTTTTTTAAATGGTTGGGGAAAAGTCAAAAGAAAAATAATGTTTCATGACACGTGAGAATTATATGAAATTAAAATTTCAGTGTCCAGAAGTAAAATTGTGTTGGATCATAGCTGCTCTTGTTCATTTATATGGTGTCTGTGGCCGAGTAGCTTAAAATATTTACTATCTGGCTCTTTGTAGATAATATAAAACTTGCCGACCTCTGGTTTAGGGAAAGGAGGGAATATGGTAGAAAAAAGCATCTGGCTAGAAAAGCCATGTTTAAAAATTAGTAGATAAAATGGGCTTAGGTAAAGTTTATATTTAAATTTTTTTTTCTAATCCTCACCAAGGACATTTTTTCATTGATTTTCAGCGAGAGTAGAAGGGAGGGAGGGGGGCGGGGAGACAGGGACAGAGGCAGAGGCGCAGAGAGAGAAATGTCGATGTGAGAGAGACACATCAATTGGTTGCCTCCCATACCCCAACCTTGGGCCAGGGATCGAGCCTGCAACTGAGGTATGTGCCCTTGACCAGAATTGGACCCGGGACCCTTCCATCCACAAGCTGAGGCTCTAGCCACTGAGCCAAACCTGATAGGGTGTAAATTTTATTTTTATAAAAACAGAGGGAATGGTGTATTCTGGATTAATGCAAAGCATTTAGATAAATTTAGGCATTTAAGTAGGATTTTCATAGAGATTGTGAACCTGTGCCCTTAATAAATTGGCTAACTTATGTTTCTTTTCATAGACTGGGTGGCCTCATGGACCTGATACTTTTCTCTTGAGAAATAAATTAGATCAAAAGAAAAATGGCATTTGTTGCAACACAAGGGGCCACAGTGGTTGACCAAACCACTCTGATGAAAAAATATCTTCAGTTTGTGGCAGCTCTCACAGATGTAAATACCCGTGAGTTGATCCTTTTTGTCTTTAAGAAATGCATTAATTTGACTCATTCATCTCAGTTCAAAGAATGTGCACTTGGAGATAAATAATAACATTAACTTTTATCCGAATTTCTGTTCTCTGCCTTGGGGAGAAGCAAAGTGATGATCATTACTGGCTGGAGCCCTGAAGAGGCACGTGTGTGTGTGTGTGTGTGTGTGTGTGTGTGTGTGTGTATCTGTCCTTGTCTGTGCATGCACACGTATGTCTGGGAGTATGAATGTGTGTGACTGGTTGTAGGGAACTAGTTATGTGCCTTCTGTGGGACTATGACAGTCAAACTGATAAGATCTGATTGCTTCTCTTATTAAATCCAGTAATTTTGAGATCATCCTTAACATAATTTCAATTACCTGATATTTTTTTGGTCATTTTACAGCTGATGAAACAAAGTTAAAAATGATGCAAGAAGTTAGCGAAAATTTTGAGGTATGATCTTTATATTTTAGGCTTTTCATTTTGAGCTAAATATCGTCCTGGGCTTTCCTATTGCTTTTCTGTCAACCTTTTTACTATAGTAACTAAAAAAACATTATCTCTGTTAATGAACTTTATTGTATTCTAAAAGTGAAATTTGCAAGTTTGTCCACAGTGTTGTCCAACTTCTTCATATAGTGATACTTGCCTTGGTTTTGGTTGTTTGATATTTTTTCTTTTTCTTTATTTTAGAGAGAGGAGGGAAGAGAGAGATAGAGAAACTGATTTGTTGTTCCATTTATTTATGCATTCATTTGTTGATCCTTGTATGTGCCCTGTCTGGCAATCAAACCCGCAACCTTGGCATATTGGGATAATGCTCTAACTAACTGAGCAACCTGGCCAGGGCACTTTTTTTTTTTTTTTAATTAAGTATTTTTTTTATTCACACTAGGGCAGTGATGGCGAACCTATGACACGCGTGTCTGACACGCGTAGCCATTTCTGATGACACGCGGCCGCTGAGGCGGCTGCATGCCGAGGATGAAACATTTGCTGCTCCTGAGGATGAAACATTTGCGAAATAATGTTTTTTCCTCAAAGTGATACACTACCCGAGTTATGCTCAGTTTTTTGGCGAAGTTTGACACACTAAGCTCAAAAGGTTGCCCATCACTGCACTAGGCATACTCATTCCATTGATTTTTAGACCAGAGTGGTGGAAGGGAGGGGGAGAGACAGAGAGAGAGAGAAACATTGTTGTGAGAGAGATATACCAATTGGTTTCCTCCTGTATGCAACTCGGGCTGGGGATTGAGCCTGCAACCGAGGTAGGTGCCCTTGGCTGGGAATTGAACCCAGGACTCTTCGGTCTGCAGGCCGACACTCTAACCACTGAGCAAAACCGGCTAGGGTGAGGGCACATTTTTTTCATTTTTAAATATAGTAGCTCTTTTACCCTTATCCTCAGGTTGCACTCAAACTTTCTCTGTGAATTTATGTTCAGGCAGTAAATGATATATTACTGTGGAATGAGAATTGGATATCAGTTTTGGCTCCATTATAACTTCTGTGATCTTGATCAAGCAGTTTTTTTCCCGGGCTTTACAAACTACAATTATATTGTCCATTACATCCCTCAGGCTCTGTTTATTTTTCAGTTTTTTTCAATTGTGTATTAGATTGGATGATTTCTAGTGATCTGCAGTCAAGTTCACTGACTATTTTTCTGTCATCTCCAATTTGCGGGGATGCTATTTTGAAATTTCAGTTTATATATATTTAGTTTTTGCATTTTAAAATTGCAGTTATTGTACTTTCAGTTATAGAATTTTCATATGGTTCTTTTTAAAAATGTATTTTTATTGATTTCAGAGAGGAATCGAGAGGGAGGGAGAGATACAAACATCAATGATGAGAGAGAATCATTGATTTGCCTCCTGCATGCCTCCTACTGGGGATTGAGCATGCAACTTGGGAATGTGCCCTTGACCAGAATCGAACCTGGGACCCTTCAGTCTGCAGGGCTGACGCTCTATCCACTGAGCCAAACAGGCTAGGGCTCCATGTGGTTCTTGAGAGATGTCACTTCTCTGCAGATTCCCTGCCTTTATTTACTTATTTTCAAATGTATTTTTATTATAATTATTATTTTTAAATATATTTTTATTGATTTCAGAGAGGAAGGGAGAGGGGGAGAGAGAAAAATCTGTGATGAGAGAGAATCATTGATCAGCTGCCTCCTGCATGCCCTCTATTGGGGATTGAACCCACAATCCGGGCATGTGCCCTGATGGGGAATTGAACATGACATCCTGGTTTATGGGTTGAGGCTCCAACACTGAGCCACACCAGCCAGGCACAATGTTTTATAGTCTTTTGGGGTTATTATAATACTAGGTGAATTTGAAGTGAAAATACATATACAAATTAAATGAGGTTTTATTTTTGTATAATTAGAATGTAACATCATCTCCTCAATATTCTACATTCCTGGAACATATCATCCCTCGGTTTCTTACATTTCTTCAAGATGGAGAAGTTCAGTTTCTTCAGGAGAAACCAGCCCAGGTAATTTGTTTAAAACTGTCAGTGAGAAAAAAGTGTCACATAGTAGTATTGCAAGCATTTATGAATTAAAACACCTAAAAAACCCCCATGGTTTCACTTAAAAATGAAAGTGGTTTTGTCACATAAGGATAACTGTCCAAGGCTTTGCCTGCTTTGTTAAATGTCTTGGTTTTATTTTGTCAAGACCGTCTCTTTTATAGTTTAAACTAGAGGCCTGGTGCACGACATTTGTGCACTGTGGAGGAGAGGGGGGTTCCCTCAGCTCGGCCTGCGCCCTTTAGCAGTCTGGGAGCCCTCAGTGGATGTCCGACTGACAGCTTAGGCCCGCTCCCCATTGTAGTTTGTTATTAGTAATTATGTATAACAGGATATTGTAAAAATTAAGTTACGAAATTTTTATTAAAATGTTTCTTATATACCATTATATTGGCTGGACCACAAAAATATTTGTTGTGGGACTCCGCAAGTTTGTCGTGCTTGGTGCACACTATTGCAAATGAATTGGAGTATATACCAAAGAAGTAACAGTAGTCTGTTGACCCTCTATACTCGTCGTCCAGCTCTATTTTTATTCATTTTAATTCTTGTAATTCATGGCCAATTTTATTTTACTTATAGCTCCATCCACTCTTTTTACCTCCTCCTTTTAAAACAGTCCCATCACATATATGTGTATATATATGTTTGACCTACCATTTATTTATTTATTTATTTATTTATTTATTTATTTTTTTTAAAGAATAGTTTATGAATTTTATTTTATATTTTTAAATATTTTTATTGATTTCAGAGAGGAAAGGAGAGGGAGAGATAGAAACATCAATGATGAGAGAGAATCATTGATCAGCTACCTCCTGCACGTCCCCTACTGGGGATCTAGTCCGCAACCCAGGCATGTGCCCATGACTGGAATCGAACCTGGGACCTTTCAGTCCACACGCCGACGCTCTATCCATGAGCCAAACTGGCTAGGGCTAGTTATTGATTTTAGAGAGAGAAAGGGAGAGGGAGAAACCTCAGTGTGAAAGCACAACATCAGTCAGCTGCCTCCTGCATGCCCCCTATTGGGTATTGAGCCCACAACTTGGGCATGTGCCCTTGATTGGGAAGGGAACTGGCAATCTCCTGGTACATGGGACGATGTCCAAGGAACTGAGCCACACCGGCCAGGGCTGATCTACCTTTTAGTTGTCAGCTCCATAGTCAGAATCATGAGAGCTTAGTTCAGTTTATGATGAAATTAGTCATTGGGCCCAAGGTAATTGGGGAGAACATTGTAGAAGCTAAACTGAGATTATGGAGGGAGATCTCAAATGAAGTTCCATTTGTTTTGCCCTTTCATTTTAAATCCACTCTGCATTCACACACTAGTGCCCTTTCTGCTGAAAATAAGGTGTGAAAGAGGAAAGATGTGACTCACTTGATTTGCTGCACAATTGTAGAAATATTGAAAGTAATGGTTTGCAGTACTTGCTTTGGATTACATTGAAATAATATATAGGAGGGTTTCTAAAAATGGGGTTGATCCTGTGGTGTGTTACCAGTGCTGGGTACAGACAGCCGTGTGACGCTTGTAGAAGGCAAAAGAATTACTTTGGAGCTCTTGGGAGGATTTTATATTTACTTTTTTATTTTTCTTCACCAGCAATTGCGGAAACTAGTTCTTGAAATCATTCATAGGATACCAACCAATGAACATCTTCGTCCTCATACAAAAAATGTTTTGTCTGTGATGTTTCGCTTTTTAGAGGTAACCTTTGGGAATTCTTGTTATTTTGCAATATTAAAAACTTTAAATGATTTTCTTAATGTAAAATCTAGTGTTATACAACTGTTTCCCCTTCACTAAAGTTCCTAATGTCCATTTTCCCAACCAAATTATCATGCAAGATTATTAATTAATAATAATAATTATTATTAATTAGGCTGTACTTAGTCTTGATGTGTTTAGAATTCTATTGTGTTTCTGGGCCCCTTGGAAAGATGAGCTTTGGAGGGGGGAGAGAGTTGGATTCAGATCTTGGCTCTGTCATTTATTAGCTATATCATGTTAGTCATGTTGCTTATCTTTTCTGAGCCTTAGCTTCCTCTAGGCATAGTGTGGATGACACCTCACACTTAGAGAGTATGTGTGAAGTGTTAAGCACAGGTTCAATATATGGTGGGCGCTCAGTAATTGTTCATTCTTTTGGCATTACTTTCAAGCAATGAAAAGTGTCGGTGGGGCCATTAGTGACCTTAGTTCATGGTGTGACTTGCCACAAATGTCAGTTAACTTATCTGTCAGCGTTATTGACTAGAACTCACTGGTGCGCTGCCCTTCAGATGGTCTACCAAAGACCATGAAGTCTTCCTGTTTGGGTAGCTGTGTCTTATGATTTAATGAATTTTCAATAAATCAAATCTAAGTTGGTTGATGCAGTGTGTGTATAAAGAAAAATGCTTAGAAAATAGTCTTTAATCTTTAGATTAAAGTAAGTCCTCAGAATTGTAACTCTTTAAATGCTTTTTTTAAAGACGGAAAATGAAGAAAACGTTCTTATTTGTCTAAGAATAATTATTGAGCTACACAAACAATTCAGGCCGCCCATCACACAAGAAGTAAGTATTTCTCCTGAGAGCATTTCTGTAGTGTGCTGACAGTTCTTTGTGCTGTGTAAAATTTTATTCTCCTGTAGTATTGACGGAACACATGGTGCTTAAGTGTAGAAAATATATAGCCTGTTTGGGGAAAATTCTTTGGTTTAGCAGTTACCTTTTCTGTTTTGAATGTGTGTATGAGTATTTAACTGAATTTGTTCAGTCGTGTGGATATGTGTTAACTAACCAGATTGGCAGAGCTGTTTGGGTGCTTCTGGTATTCAGAAATGTCTTATGTGCCAGAAGGCTCTGATCATTTTATGTTATTCAGGGGTTAAGATGTGTTCTGAAGTCAGCTGGGTTTGAATATCATCAGCTCTGCAATTCAGTAGCTATGTGAAACTAGGTAAACTTGTAGCCTTTTCTGTAAAATGGGGACAATCACAGTATATCCTCAAAGATTGCTTGAAGAATTAAATATAAAAGTTAAAGTTCTTAACACAGTGATTAGCACCTACAGAGTAAGTATTAGATACTCTGTGTTAGCAGTAATTAATACAGTGTCTTCTCCAATGATAAGCTTAGTAAATGCTTGTTACAGATTATTTGGAAATTAGAAGCAAAATAATGAAATAGAATTCCTCCTATCTTAAAAACAATATTGATTGCCTTTCACTTTTCCCACCTTCTATATATGTAATGTTTTCTACATGATTGCAATAATACTGTATACGACATTTTATATTCTGATTGTTTCCCTTCACATTATAAATAAGCATTTTCCCACTCAAATTCTTTATAAAGTTACTTTTTAATGGATGTATAATATTCTTACATATGGGTACCCTCATTTTTGGATATTTAAAGTATTTAAAATTTTTTTATTTTATGACTATGATTGAATATCTGTTTCTAGTTCAAATTACTATATAAACTAGGGTTATTGACAGAATTACTAGGTCAAATGTGTTAATGTTTTAATGCTCTTGATAAATATTGTGTTAAACTGATTTCCAGAAAGGTTTCAGTAGTTTATGAGAGTCTTCCTCTCGTGGCAGTCTGTTCAGCATGGTGTAGTATTAATTTTTGGAAGTCAAAAAGTGGCATTTATTTTAATTTTTATTTCTTTGCTCCTTCTGAATTAGAAAGCTTGTTTTCTGTTTGTCAATGTTTTGTATTTCTTTTTTGTTCACATTCATTGCCTGTTTGTGTTTTGAGTCTGACATTTTTCTTACCTATTTTATGAGTTCTTATATATTAGGACTATTAACATTTTTCTTATTTATTGTAAGCATTTTCTGTTTATAAATATCTTCCTTATACCTTTTTTTTTTTTTTTTTAGATTCATCATTTTTTGGATTTTGTGAAACAGATTTATAAGGAGCTTCCAAAAGTAGTGGTATGGTTTTAACATTATTTGAATTATTACTTATATTTATTTATTACTTTCTTATTCCAAAGGTATTTTGGAGCGCTTGCGTAGAAGGATGCTAATTTTAGAGTGGGGAATGTTTATCGATAGTCAGAATCTAGGTTGATAAATCAGTCATTTAAAAAAAAATAGTTCTTTTGGTTTCATTGTTTAAATTAAATACTTTAATATATTCTTATTGTAGAAATTTTGCAAAAAAAGACAAGATAAATTCATAATGTTTTGACTTGTAAGCAACCATTGACATTGATGTTTTGTGCTCTTTAAAGATGGTTGTGCTCACAATTATAAAGCCTTTTTGGGGAGGTGGTGTATGCTTTCAGCATTTTTCTGCATCATTAAAATTCTTTCTGTTGAAAGAACTCTTCCCAAGCAATGCCAACAATGTAAAAGTGTGTGGACTAGAACAGGAATGTCTCCTCTCCATTTTTTTTCACTTACTAGAAGGAATCACTGTTAACAGTTTGGAACATCCGAGATCTTTTTCTGGCAGTCGTAATTTTTAGTGGCCCCATAATTTTCTATCATATGCATGTACTTCAGCCATCTCTGTTGCTGGTTTTCTCATTTTTCAATTCTTCACTATCACAAATAATGCTTCGGTAAAAATTTATTGCACATAATTCTGTTTTTACTTTAAAGAATTTTGTTAAGCTTAAAAAATATTTTTTTAAATGAACATATGGTAAAATTAACTTTTAGGTATTTTAAGGCTTTTAATCTGCTAATAATGTGTCAAACAAAATTAATTACATTTTGAGTTATCAAATTGTGTCACCTACCATTTCAGTCGGAGTTTTTCATACGAAGCTGTTTTGTTTAATATGAGGTCCAAACTCCACTGAGAACTAAGGGATGACAGTGAGGTCCTGGCCTTTAAACATGTCTTCTGTTCTTTGCTTCTGGTCCCATCTTTGATCTCTATTTAGGAGACTATTTGAAAAGTTAATTCAAGAGGGACTAGCTCCTAGTTTCTTATCACTGGAGAAATGGGGTCCATTCTCCTTGCCTCACTGAGGTTTAATGTAATCTGGCATGCATTTCATCTTTTCTCAGCCAGGAAGGAGCAAAATATACTTAGGACAAGTTTTTATTTTCTTTTGTGGAAGATGGAGACATGTTGTCTCTGTCATGTTGTCCTTTTGGTGTTGAATAGAGTGGATCTCAAGTGCTATGGTATTGAGAAAGATACATGTGGGACATTGGGTTTCTTCCACCACATGTGTCAGGGCTATTTTGTGAAGGAATGTTGTGTATGACTTTTTTAGGAAAAACCATTTCTCTTGTTCTTACGTAGAACCGCTACTTTGAGAACCCTCAGGTGATCCCTGAGAACACAGTCCCTCCCCCGGAAATGGTTGGTATGATTACAGCAATTGCTGTGAAGGTCAATCCTGAGCGTGAGGACAGTGAGACGAGAACAGTAAGTTTTTCCAATTGTTTTGCTTTTGTTCTTAACTATGCCTCTCTACTTGGTAGATGACTATATAAGTGACTTTTTAAAACACTTAGGTTTTTTGTTTTCTTTCTTAAACACTTGGAGGCATTTAAGATGAACAGATGTGTGTGCATGAGAGAGCATCACTGATTCTGCTGTGCAGCCTCTGAGTGGTGAAAATGAACTCTTGCTTTCATGCAAAGGTATAAACAGAATTGTAGTGGAAGTCCAGACTCACCTGTTGGAAAGAGCAGCTGACCAGTCTCTGTTCCATCCTTAGTATTCATATTAATGAGTCCCTTTAAACTACATATAAATTGTAGTTTAGTCCCTGGGAGCCTGGGCTCTGGGGACAGAAGCACTGGAATTATTCTGACTATAGCAAAGTTCATGAACCTTTGTTTTGGCCTTAATTTTCCCTCTCATCTGAAAAACCTGTCTGTGGAATTTTGTGAAGGTAGTGCTAGTAATTGTCTGCAGGTAATTTATTTGTTATATCTGCCACATAGAGAATGTGTATTGAGCATTTGTTGACTATATTTTTATGATTGAATTAAGAATATCATCTGTATTTGCTTTACTGCAATGGTTTTGCAGAATGTTTTATTAATCCTCACCTGAGCATATTTTTTTCGATTGATCTTTAGAGAGATTGGAAGGGAGAGGGAGAGACATAGAGAGAGAGAAATCCATATGAGAGAAACACATGGATTGGTTGCCTACACACACGCCCTGACCAGGGCCAAGGATTAAGCCTGCAACTGAGCTACATACCCTTGACCAGAATCAAAATCAGAATCAAACTGAGGATCGTTCAGTCTGTGGGCTGACGCTGTAACTATTGAGCAAAACTGGCTAGGGCTGCAGAATGTTTTAATTTGTGCTAGGATAAACAAGAAACTGCATTTTGAATAAAAATAAAGCTCTCATTCCTTTCCTCTTCTTGAATTACAAATTTGTTTTCTGTTTATGAATCTTTGTTTTGCTTGTCTTTTCCTATTCATTGCCCATTTGTATGAGTGTGACATTTTCCTTACCCGTTTTATGAATTCTTTTATATTAGGACTATTAAATTTTTAAGTTTATTGCAAGCATTTTCTGTTCTAAGTATTTTGAATAAAACTGGGTAAATACGCACTTTCTGCTATTGCTTTTTTAAGTAAAATACTGATACTAATTTAAAATTTTTCTCAGATGGCCCTGGCAGGGTCGCTTGGTTGGAGCGTCATCCTGTACACCAAAAAGGTTGCAGGTTTTTTCCCTGGTTGGGGCACATGCAGGAGGCAGCCAATCGATGTTTCTTTCTCTCCCTCTCTCCCTTCTTCTCTTTCTAAAAATCAATAAAAACATATCTTCTGAGGATTTAAAATATATCTTACCTAATAAAAGAGTAATATGCAAATTAACCACTCTGCTACACCCACCAGCCACGCCCACCAGCCAATCAGAGCGAGTATGCAAATAAACCCAACCAAGATGGCTACAGCCACAGAGAGCAGGAGGGAGGCTTGGGTTTCCCAGGCAATGAAGGAAGCCAAGCTAAGCCTCCACTCAAGGCTACAAAGTTTCAATTATATAATCCAAACAGAAATGGTGGCAGCCATGGAGCTGGAAAGAGCGGGAGGCTAGGGTTGCTCCTGGCAATGGAGGAAGCAGAGCTTTCCGCACACCCTGGCCGACCCAGGCCTCCACTCTAGGTTACAAAGTTTCAATTATAGAAGACACATAAATTCCCAACAGAAATGGCTGCTGCCACGGAGCGAGCAGGATGCTTGGCTCCGCTCCAGGCTACAAAGTTTCAGTTGTAGAAAGTAAATAAATTCCAGATACCAGGGCCTCCGCTTGGGTCGTCAGCGGGCGTGGCTGGCCTGCAAACCACCACAGGCCCCTTGCCCAGGCTGCCCCACGCCCCAAGGGAATCCCACCCTGATCCGGGACACCCTTCAGTGTAAACCAGCTGGCCCCCAGCCGTGCATCAGGCCTCTATCCTATCTAATAAAAGAGTAATATGCAGATTGACCATCACTCTAACACACAATATGGCTGCCCCCATGTGATCAAAGATCCTGCCCCTATGTGGACACAAGATGGCCACACAAGATGGCCAGCAGGGGAGGGCAGTTGGGAAGGACCAGGCCTGCAAGGGAGGGCAGTTGTGGGCGATCAGGCAAGCAGGGGAGGGCAGTTGGGAGGCACCAGGCGTGCAAGGGAGGGCAGTTGAGAGGGACCAGGCCTGCAAGGGAGGGCAATTGGAGGCGATCAACCCTGCAGGGGAGGGCAGTTAGGGGTGACCAGGCTGGCAGAGGAGGGAAGTTGGGGCAAACAGGCTGGCAGGGGAGCAGTTAGACATCAATCAGGCTGGCATGGGAGTGGTTAGGGGGTGATCAGGCTGGCAGGCAGAAGCGGTTAGGGGCAATCAGGAAAGCAGGCAGGTGAGCAGTTGGGAGCCAGCAGTCCTGGATTGGAGAGGGTGCAGGCTGGGCTGAGGGACCACCCCCCCCCCCTGCCCCCGTGCACTATATATATATATATATATATAAATTTTTCTCAGGTGATTTGAATTTCTAAGTTTTGACAAATTTTTCCAAACTTATTTACTACAGGTGATTACATTGGAAAATATAAAAACCTGTATTAAATCATAGTTCTATGTACTTTATTTTAAAAATAGTTTGACTCTTTCCCCACAGATATTGACAAAGGTGTGTCAGTATTTTCTCCTCCTTTTATTTCAGTGGGCAATGCTCGGTAGTGGGGTACTGACTGGGGCTGTTTTAAGTGCCATTGGGATAACCACAGTCCTGCTTTTTTTCTCTTACAGCATTCCATCATTCCAAGAGGATCTCTTTCTCTGAAAGTGTTGGCAGAATTGCCCATTATTGTTGTTTTAATGTATCAGGTATGTATATTGTTACTAGTTTCTTGGGTTTTTGGCTTCTTGTTTTATGATAAAGTTTACATCTAATAATCTGTGGCAAATAGATGTGTATGATACACACATGCTAACACCTGTAGTTTCTTTGGTATGCTAAATTATTTTGCTATGCAGGAAGTGTAAAAGCATGAAAATCTGATGTGTTTGCTTTTAGCTCTACAAACTGAATATCCACAATGTTGTTGCTGAATTTGTGCCCCTGATCATGAATACCATTGCAATTCAGGTATCTGCACAAGCCAGGTGAGATTTCTTCGGACAGTGACAAAGCTGACTGTCACAGGGCTTTGATTCCAGTAAAAATACACTTGCTGTAATTATTTGTAAGACATAAAATGTTTAAGTGATAAAATTTTGGACAAATTGTATTTTTTACTTTTTGAACTTGTATTTCAATGATGATAGTAATAGTTATTTTACTCCTTATTTAGAAAGATGAGCTAAAGGTATTAATCCTTGGTTTTTGGTGTTTCATAAATTTAGAACTATTATTAGGAATTACTATACTCTAGATTTCTATCTGTGGGATCTCTAAACCTTTCTCCCCTTAAACCTTTCTTTGTTCTTGCTGTTCCTTTCAGCATGAGTGCCAGAATGTTCTTTACCCTCTTAATTCCCCCACCCATCACTCTAGGTCAGTGATGGCGAACCTATGACACGCGTGTCAGCACTGACGCGCGTAGCCATTTCTGATGACACACGGCCACTGAGGTGGCCGCATGCCGAGGATGAAACATTTGCTGCTCCTGAGGATGAAACATTTGTGAAATAATGTTTTTTCCTCAAAGTGACACACTACCCGAGTTATGCTCAGTTTTATGGCGAAGTTTGACGCATCAAGCTCAAAAGGGTGCCCATCACTGCTCTAGGTGAACCATATTCATTCTCTCAGTGAAAACTTTTTCTTAAACTTTAAATATTTCCTCTTAAGACCTTTAACACTCACTTTCTTTGGCCTATTTGGCTCTGAGTCATTTGAGGGCAGGATCTGAGGGTGAATGCGTGTTAATATCCTCTGTGGCCCTAGCATCGGCTCTTATTGAGCAAATAGATAGCCTAACACTGTCTATTGGATGAGTGAGTGGCTTTATGGGATACACATTGTAACTGCGATGGAATGGCTTAGAGAACTGCTTGCTTTATGCCTCTAAACTCTTGATATTATTTGGAAATGCATAACAGTAAAGAGTATAACTATTGCTGCTGTGTTGTTCTGGTCTGTGCAGAAATCAGACTTTGGGGCTCAGGAATTATTATAGACTTTTAATTAATATTAATGTCACCTAAAGAGTTAAGAGCTAATATTGTAAATTTTATTTATTTCTCATCCAGGCAACATAAGCTTTACAACAAGGAGTTGTATGCTGATTTCATTGCTGCTCAGATTAAAACATTGTCATTTTTAGCTTATATCATCAGAATTTACCAGGTAAGTTGATTTACTTTAAAAAGTATTTTTACTGATTTCAGAGAGGAAGGGAAAGGGAGAGCGAGACAGAAGCATCAGTGATGTGAAAGAATCATTGATCAGCTGACTCCTGCAGGTCCCCACTGGGGATTGAGCCTGCACCCTTGGGCATGTGCCCTGACCAGGAATTGAATCATGACCTCCTGGTGCATAGGTCGATGCTCAGCCACTGAGCCACACCAGCCGGGCATGACTTTTTTTTAGTTAGGTTTCCTGAGCTATAATTTACATACAATAAAGTTCACCTTTTATAGTAAATAGTTCTATTAATTGACAAATGCATATAGTTGGTAACCACCAACACATCAAAATATAGAATGTTCCCATCACCCCCTCAAAATTTTCTTTGTACATTTGTAGTCCACTTTCTCCTCCCACTTTCAGGCTTATCAAGCACTGAAAATGGGGCTTTTGGTTTTAAAAATTTTAGTTACGCACCCCTTGATATTTCAGTCAGCTTGAGTCACTATGGTGAGTTGCCTTTCTAAAACACCTCAAAAAGAGATTGTGATTAGAACTTATTCTGAGTTGATTAAAATGTTTTTGGTGTCATTCAGAACTTACATTAATGGGATGACATAGTAAAGAGTATGTTTACTTTTTAAATTTCAATATTTCTCCCTCTTCCTTAATATAGTATATATTCACTCTTGAAAGTTGGGAAGATACAGAAAAGTACAAAAAAAGATGTCTGTAACCCCCTTATATAAAATAAACTGCTATTTATGTTTCTAACCATCCTTCTAGTATGGCAGTATGCACACACAACTATAAAAAATACTTGCTTATTAGGCCTGTTACTTCCTGGGGGTCCTTTGAGCCAAGTTTAGTTTTACTGAATTTTTAAAAAAGTTTATAAATTTTGGATTTTTCTTTTAAAAAAAAATGTATTTTATTGATTTTTTTTTTACAGAGAGGAAGGGAGAGAGATAGAGAGTTAAAAACATCGATGAGAGAAACATTGATCAGCTGCCTCCTACACACCCCCTACTGGGGATGTGCTGGCAACCAAGGTACATGCCCTTGACCAGAATTGAACCTGGGGCCCTTCAGTTGACCGGAATTGAACCTGGGGCCCTTCAGTCCGTAGGCCGACACTCTATCCACCTAGCCAAGACACTCTATCCACCTAGCCAAACCGGTTAGGGCAATTTTGGGTTTTTCTTAACACCCACCAGTCAATGTAATTGTGTTGTTTTCCTCTTATTTTTTACAGGAGTTGGTAACTAAGTACTCTCAGCAAATGGTAAAAGGAATGTTACAGTTACTTTCAAATTGCCCAGCAGAGACTGCACACCTCAGAAAGGAGCTTCTGATTGCTGCAAAGCACATCCTCACGACAGAGCTAAGAAACCGTATGTCTTTTGTCTGGAATTCTGACATGAGTGCCGTCTACATCTTTGGGGGTGGAACTCTGCTGACATTGCATTGTTCTTTTTACATTAAGAGTTTGTTAAGGGAACTTACATAGGAGGTGTGTCTTGGGCAGCAGAAGGCAACATGGATATCCTTCTGATATTTCCTTGTTGTGGGAGTCTTTAGCTCACTCCAATGCTTATATATTTTAGGCTCAACTTGTCCTTTTCTTATTGCTGTCTTGAGTTTATTCTTACCCCTTCTTTCTCTGTCTCTCTGCCTCCCTCTCCCTCTCTGTCTTCCTCTCCATCTGAGCCTGCCACCAGGTCCTCTCTTTATCTTGCCAACAATCTCATAATGAATGTGATGATATCCTCAGCATTGCTTACTTATGTTCCGAGTCTTCCTTGGTACTTTTTTGCTTTCAACTGCATATCTTTAGAAATTGCAAATAGCCATTTGCTCTCAGACTTTACAATATGAGAAGGAAACAATGATTTCTTTCTCCATGCTGTGAAATAATGATTGGTTCTGTTTCAGTGCACAAGACTGATACTTGCTTTTTTCTAATCTGATAATTATACTTTTTCTATCAGTTATTGAATTTTAATTTTTAAATACTTTCTATATTTGATATATTCAAATCATTAGGTTGAAGTTACATCCTAATTGTTTTGTTGTGATAGTCATTTCCCCCAGTACTTTTTTCATTATTAAATGCTTTATATGCTTGGAAATTAGAGCATGGGTAAAACTGAGATCGGGCTTCCTTATATAGTTTTTAAGCATGAAAAGAAGGGTACAGTTTGAGTGCTTACACTTGAATTAACACAGTAAAGCTCAGATATTTTTGTGTTATTAAAATACAAATTATAGTGTGCCTCTTGTATGTAGATGTCACTGAAAGGAAGATAGACTTAAACATTATTTTGAAATGTAACACATAGAAAAGTCCACCAAAAATAATGTATGATTTCACCAGAAATTATGGGACAAACATAAGTGCAAGCATCACCCAGGTTGAGAACTTGAGCATTGCCAGTGCTCACAGCCCACTTGCCTTTAGAGCTGACTGCCATTGGAACTTGTCTGGTGGCAGCTTCCTTTGCTTTTTGCCTTTCCTATGTGTTCATCTCTGAATATCAAAATAGAAGAATTTTATTTTCTATTTTTATTTTTAAAATAAAAACATTTCAATTGATTTTTAGAGAGAGAGGAAGGAAGGGGGGGCAGAGAGAGAGAAACATCAATGTGAGAGAAACATTGATTGGTTGCCTTCCGTATACACCCCAGCTAGGATCAAACCTGCCACCTGGGTATGTGCCCTGACCGGAAATTGAACCATTGACCTTTCGGTGCATAGGATGGTGCTCAACCAGCTGAACCATTCCAGCCAGGGCAAAATAGAAGAATTTTAAAAGAAACATCTTAAATCTACTTAAGTTACTGGGTTGTACCTTGAGAACCATTCTCACAGTAACTTACGGTATTCCTGCCATTTAAGTAAAAGGGTTTTGGAGGTGCGTCTGGGGAGTTTTGTAGCAAGAGGTTTCTACTTGTTGAAGTGCTGATGGATTAAAAACTCCTCATGCTTTCTATCACGCACAGCCAGGCTCTCTGAGGTCATACGGCTTGGTTTCAGTCTTACGGAACCTGTTCCACAAAGATCAGTTGGTTTCCAAGATGCTACTCTCCAGGGATTGATCACATTAGCCTTGTTGAATTCAGCTTTTAGGATACTTTATTTTAAAGCCCTTAGTAGCTCCTGGAGTTAAATAGGTGATAGCATCACATCTCAAAAAAGAGTTTGTTAGAAGAAACATTGAAAGAATCTTGTTAAATATTAACCACATTATTATAAAATGAAAAAAATGTATGTACATAGTTAAATTTTACACATCCACTAACAGTGGTCGGCAAACTCATTAGTCAACAGAGCCAAGTATCAACAGTACAACGATTGAAATTTCTTTTGAGAGCCAAATTTTTTAAACTTAAACTTCTTCTAACGTCAATTCTTCAAAATAGACTCGCCCAGGCCGTGGTATTTTGTGGAAGAGCCACACTCAAGGGGCCAAAGAGCCGCATGTGGCTCGAGAGCCGCGGTTTGCCGACCACTACACTAACATTTTCACATAGCCTTAATATTTTGGCATCTCAGATGGTATCAAATGGTAACACATTTGCTGTAATTCTGAAGAGCAGTAGTTTTAGGAAACCGGATGGTTTAACAAAGTTACCCATTTTCCCAGAGATTCTGGTTCTTGGTCATGAGGGGGATCTGGAAACAAATGCTGTACCACTTAATTTTTTATCCTTTCTCCTTGAACTCATCCCCTAGCCAGCCCTCCAGCATGAGACGTCTGTGCCCTTTGCACCTTTCCCTCTGTGCCTCCTTCCTCTTGGCCACTTTACTGAGGACCGTCCAGGGATGTTCCCTCTGACCTGGGAGGGACTCCCTGTGCTGCTGTGCTTTGTTATTAACAGGAGACGTGCACTATGTCTCGCCAATGTACATATTTCTTTTATATCTTTGACTCTCAGCTTGTTCGCTGGTGAAGAATGTACTTTATTTATTTTTATTATTTTTTATTTTTATTTTTTTACAGTGATTCCCCCCCCCCCCCCGAATGTAATTTTTTTTTGGTTTATTGAACTGGCCATAATGTCAGGCTTGCTCTAGAATCTGAACGTCCTTTGGATGTTTGTGGCCAGAGTTCCCCAAGGGGCATGTGGAATAGAGGCCTAGAAAATGCAGGTAGCTGTCCTGTCTGCATATCCTCAGAAATGTGAATTGTCCCTGAGTGACCAGTCTTTCTGGTCTTGAGGCCTGCAGGGGAGAGGGAGAAGGATGGTGATGGTTCTCTCTACAGGCCTGGAGGAACAGAGGAGCCCCATCAGTTTCTAGTTCGTTTCATCCAGGGAGTTGGGACCCCTAAACCCATTTCTTTGAGAACACTAAAATGTCCCAGATCTTTGTCATTTATTATTATTTCTCCACGATGACTAACCATAAATGTTTAAGAAGGGTGACTCCAGGGGCATTTAGAAGATACTGCCCCCTTCTCAGACAGGTTTCAGTTGATGGTGGCAGCTTTTAAGGACGAAGGAATGTGCCTCCAGTGAAGTACTGGGGGCGAGTTCTCTACGGGCAGATATGAAGGTCTGTTCTTAGTCTATTCTGACACTGAATGCGGTTCTGACAGCAGATGGCTCATGCAGCGCAGTAAAACCAGTGTGACTAAAATACAGTGTGCGTGCTTTCCTCTTCACCCTTGTTAAAATCTGGATTGCTAATTGACTACAGGTTGGCTACTATGAAAGTACTGTTATATAATGTATAATTGGTTTAGTTGGTGATATATGCAATGGATATTTGTGTTCTAGAGTTCATTCCTTGCATGGACAAGCTGTTTGATGAATCCATACTAATTGGTTCAGGATATACTGCTCGAGAGACTCTCAGGTATGAGATTAAACCCACGATATCGGCTGATGAAATGCGAGGGGCGGTGATTCCTGGCACTTTATGCTACGAGCGTTTCAACAAACACTGGCTGTTGGGCCCTCACTCTCATTGAATTTAGAATTGCAGGAATTTTTGAAATGCCTTCAGTTGCTTTTTGTGCTTTAGCTTAAAGGGAAAAATCAAAATAGTCATTTAGATTTTAACATAGGTATAACTTTTTTGACTAGCATTCTTTTTTTTCTTTTTGTTTTATTTTTGCTTCCTATATAATAAATGAATCTTTTCATTAAAAAGAACATTTTATAATCTACCAAGAAGAAAGAAGGGAAGAAAACTTTTTGGTCCTGCACAAATAACACAAATAATATTTTGATGTATTTCCTTTTAGTTTTTATTTTAGGCATTTTATAAGACAAATGTAGTTATGATCATGCTTATTGTTTCTCAAAGAGAAAATTAACATTTAGTCATATTTAAAATTTAAAATCAATCAACATTAGTAATTTTTTGGCTTTAATAAGGGAGGTGTGATGGATCTTTTGAAAAACATGCTTTCAATATGATGTAGACTATTCACTGTTTTCTATATAAAAGTTACAAAATAGTAAGACATTCTTTATAACTTGGGGTTGAACCTGTCTGTTGCTGGACATTAGATCATGTCACTGCTGCTGGAAACCCTCCAGTGGCTTTCCGTTGCCATTAGACAAAGACAAAATCCAAACTCTTTTTTTTTTTAAAAAGTATTTTTATATTTCAGAGAGCAAGGGAGAGGGAGTGAGAGATAGAAACATCAATGATGAGAGAGAATCATTGATTGGCTGCCTCCTGCACACCCCACACTGGGGATTGAGCCCACAACGTGGGCATGTGCCCCAACAGGAATCAAACTGTGACCTCCTGGTTCACAAGTCCACTCTCAACCACTGAGGCAAAACCCAGACTATTGACTGGCATGCAACTCCCGTGGGATTTGGCTCTTCCCTCCCCACTCAAACTGCTGTAGCCATACTGGCCTCTCAGCTCCTTGGCTATTCTAGGCAGTTCCCATTCAGGGCTTTGTCTTCCCTGTTTCCTCCATCTGGAAATGTCCTTAGCTTTTTGTCCTAAGGCTGCTTTTTGACCTTAAGGTCTCAGTGTCAATGTCACCTCAAAGGGACTTTGTTGGGCATCTTATCTTAGAGTGGTTTTCCCACCTGTCTTTCTTACAGTGCTCTTTTCACATCTCCCAAGCACTAATCAATTTATACACTTTATTTATTTGTGTATTTCCCTTCCTGAAAGTAAGCTTCCTGAGGACAGGGGTTCTATTTATTTTGGTCACTGTGGTATCCCTGGTATCTAGCCCAATATCTGGCAGGTATCTAATTGTTTAGTGAATAAAAGCACTTTATAATCCAGACATTTGTATCTCTATAAAAAGGCCCCTGTACCGGGTAGAGCAAAAGTAGGTTTTATAGTTGTTCTTATGGAAAGTAATACAATAATGAACAAATCATAATACAAAATAAACTCGCAACTATAAACCTATTTTTGCCCTGCCCTGTATATAAGGTATTAATTGATACATACTATTTATCTTTGAGCAACAAAATCCATTCAGTGCATGATTGAGCTCTTGTTAATTATGTGTGCTAGTGTCACTATGACATGCATGAACTTGGGAAGTAAAGATATAAGCACCAAGATTAGAGTGTCAGTTGTGTAGCTGGGGAAACTGGAACGCCATAAAGTGTGCCCCAGATGTGCTGTCCCAGTGGTGGTGGTCCTGGGCAGGTAGTGGTAGGAAGGGTGGCTTGCCTGTGGGAATGCTGTGGTCCTGTGGGAATGTTGAGATGTACACTAGCAGAGGTCTCTTCCCACAGGCCCCTCGCCTACAGCACTCTGGCTGATCTCGTGCACCACGTTCGTCAGCATCTGCCCCTCAGTGACCTCTCCCTCGCCGTCCAACTCTTTGCCAAGAACATTGATGACGAGTCCTTGCCCAGCAGCATCCAGACCATGTCCTGCAAGCTCCTGCTGAACCTGGTGGACTGCATCCGCTCCAAGAGCGAACAGGAGAGCGGCAACGGGAGAGATGTCCTGATGCGGATGCTGGAGGTACCAGCTCTCCAGATAGGTCCCATGCTCTGTAATCCCACTTGTTGCTGAACTTGTACCAGTGCTTTACTGGCAAGTTTATGGAGCTGCCACTTTGCCAAGTGTGACCATAGGCATTTGATCACTTTGGTTTAAATCCCTGCTCCCCCATTAACTAGTCAAGTGTGTGTGAGTGGGATGCTGAACTTCTTCTAACCAGGGGTACTCACTGTCTGTCGTATAGGATTGTTATGAGAGACAAATAAAATAATACATGAGACCTCTTAATACAGTACCTGGCAAGGGTCCTGAGACACCATATAGCAAAGTGCTCAGATAGCTGTGAGCATCTCTGGCGAGGTGCCCAATTGGGGATGTGGGTGAGGGGTAAAGTGTGATGCCTGCAGCCAGCGGGCAGTTGTATGGATCATGGAGCAGTCTTGGTCCTGCCTGTCTGGCCAGTCACCAGCTGTCCTGAGTGGGTTCTTCACAGGTGCAGTAAATTACCGGAGAGGAAAGATAGGACACTCTTTTTTTATGCAAAGCAGAATGATTTCAGCAGATGGTTTCAGAGAGTGTTTCTTATCCTGTCTTCTGATAGGGTTGTTGACCATTTTAAAAATAATGATTTTTGTCTTACCTCTCCACTTTCTCATCCTGTTAGGTTTTTGTTCTCAAATTCCACACCATTGCTCGGTACCAGCTCTCTGCCATTTTTAAGAAGTGCAAGCCTCAGTCAGAACTTGGAGCCGTGGAAGCAGCTCTGCCGGGAGTGCCCACTGCCCCCACAGCTCCGGGCCCTGCCCCATCCCCAGCCCCCGTTCCCACCCCAGCCCCAGCCCCACCTCCTCCCCCTCCCCCTGCCACCCCTGTGACCCCAGCCCCTATGCCTTCCTTTGAGAAGCAAGGAGAAAAGGACAAGGAGGACAAGCAGACATTTCAAGTTACAGATTGCCGAAGTTTGGTAAAAACCTTGGTCTGTGGTGTCAAGACAATCACGTGGGGCATAACGTCATGTAAAGCGCCTGGTGGTAACTATGCTCTTGAATTATTTAGACGAACGATGTTTTACAGAGTGGGTTTTATTCACATGGACTTATTGTACTCTCTCTTTTCCAGAAGCTCAGTTCATTCCTAACAAGCAGTTACAGCCCAAAGAAACTCAGATTTACATAAAACTTGTGAAATATGCAATGCAGGCTTTAGATATTTATCAGGTAAGGCAGTGCTCTTAAGCCAGTCTATTGAGTATGGAAATTACCCCTTAGAATTAGATATGTTAGTGATGGAACAGGTCTTGAGAGTTCTGTTATTTTTGGATGGTCTACAGTATTTTTACACCCAAGTTGCTTTTGTTCTGTAGCACAGCATTGCGTTTATGGTGAGAATCCTTATTTATATAAGTGTCAGTGGGTATATTTTTTAGGGGAGGTGGTGTAAATGGAATGTAATAGAAATAAGATTTAAGTTTATTAAATTTGTTCCTTTTTGGAACTCCTAAGAAAATTAAAAAAAAAAAAAAAAGACTTTCTAGCCCTGACTGGGTTGGAGCGTTGTCCATATACTAAAAAAGGTTGTGGGTTCCCAGTTGGGGCATGTATGGGAGGCAACTGATCCATGTTTCTCTCTTCCGCTTCCTCTCCTTCCTCTCTCTCTTTAAAAATCAATAAAAACATCCTTGGGTGAAGTTTAAAAAATTACTTTCTAGAATTAAACTAAGAATAGAGCATTTGAAAGATTTCAGGGGGGTATTTATTATCTAATTCAAGTGCTCTGTTTTAAGTATGCAGCTGATCTGATTAGGTGATGGAATATATTCAGAGATGTTTGATTTAATGCCCATGGTTTGTTTTTTTTCTATGCTAGGTTCAGATAGCAGGAAATGGACAAACATACATTCGAGTAGCAAACTGCCAGACTGTTAGAATGAAGGAAGAGAAGGAGGTGTTGGAACACTTTGCTGGTGTGTTCACAATGATGAATCCCTTAACATTTAAAGAAATCTTTCAAACTACAGTCCCTTATATGGTGGAAAGAATCTCAAAGAATTATGCTCTTCAGGTATAAAACTCCTTTCTTATATTCTTTCAACATACATGAATTCTTGGTACTCTGTTTATTTGGAGGGTTTTCTAAATACTATGTGTAAGAATGTGCATTGAGAGCAAAATTTAGAGAAATATAAAATTTCCCCCCCCCAAAATCTCAAGATGCTTTGGACCAGTGTTCATTAGTAGAAATTCAGTATGTGCTAGGTGTAGGCTCTTGGTGTTTGGTGGTAAGGATAGAATAACAGATTAAGTACTTGAACTGTTCCACTCAAGGCTCAGTAAATCTGTTTCATTTTTTTCTTTTGGTGAGTAATTAATTTCTTGGGGTGTCTGATTTTGTGTTTTTGGAGTATATTTCTCTTAAAACTGCTTGGGGGAAGGGATTATTTTTTGTCACCCTTTTTTCTTGTTTTGATAGATTGTTGCCAATTCCTTCTTGGCAAATCCTACTACCTCTGCTCTGTTTGCTACAATTCTGGTGGAGTATCTCCTCGATCGCCTGCCGGAAATGGGCTCCAACGTGGAGCTCTCCAACCTGTACCTCAAGCTGTTTAAATTGGTCTTCGGCTCAGTCTCCCTCTTTGCAGCTGAAAATGAACAAATGCTGAAGGTAAAGCTCATTTAGATTCAAGTGGTACTTTGTTTTAGGGTTTGTTATTGCGTAAGTCTTGTTTTCACTTTTGAACAAAAACCGGAATGGCTCTTTTTATATTTGTAAAGTGCTCTTTGAGTTAAAATATATTTGCAACAAATAAGGGCCAAGTATGGAAAACATTCCATTTATTTCTAAGCAGAGCTTAATTTATCTGATGTTTTAAAGTGAAAATTTCATAACTCCTATGGTAGGCAGTGGGTTATCATTAATATTATTGCTACCACTAGTTTTCTTTTTTAAATTCAGTTTCTTTTTCTGGTTTACACAAGTAAAATTAGAAGCACATTATCCTTATTTTATTTATTTATTTTTTAAAATATATTTTATTGATTTTTTACAGAGAGGAAGGGAGAGGAATAGAGAGCTAGAAACATCGATGAGAGAGAAACATCAACTAGCTGCCTCCTGCACACCCCCTCCTGGGGATGTGCCCGCAGCCAATGTACATGCCCTCGACCGGAATCAAACCTGGGACCTTTTAGTCCATAGACTGATGCTCTATCCACTGAGCCAAACCGGTTTCAGCACATTATCCTTATTTTAAAAATTAAGTGATGCTAAAGATTATAGAAGGGAAAAACGTCTTCACTTACCTCTCAAATCTGATGAGATATATCAGCCATTTTCCACTTTAACTTTGTTGTGTGTTCATATTCTCTGTGACAATACATATACATTCCTGAATGGAATGTTTAGATCAAGAATTCTAACCAGCCGAAACCGGTTTGGCTCAGTGGATAGAGCGTCGGCCTGTGGACTCGGGGGTTCCAGGTTCGATTCTGGTCAGGGGCATGTGCATTGGTTGCGGGCACATCCCCGGTGGGGGGTGTGCGGGAGGCAGCTGGTCGATGTTTCTCTATCATCGATGTTTCTAGCTCTCTATCCCTTCTCCCTTCCTCTCTGTTAAAAATCAATAAAATATATTTAAAAAAAAAAAAAAAGAATTCTAACCATTTGTCTTCCTTAATTCAGATCATCTTAGAGGAATGTATCTCCAACATTTTTATAGATGACTAATCTTGTATAATTTGATCTTATCAGTTGTTTGAATTTAGAAAAGGGGTAGAAACAAACTCGTGGTTAAGTCACCCTTTAAAAGTGGCAGATGACAGAATAAAAACTTTGTAAACATTCACTTCCACTTAGGGCAAAATTTTAATTCCTATAGAAACTTGAATGTTATCACCAGTTGAGTCTGAAGAGAGATGGGGAAAATTTGAAGCTGTAAATAAGATCCTTTTTTTTTCTAAAGTAAAAGTACAGATAGTGATAAAAAGCAGCAGTAATCTGTGCTTTTATGTGATTGTTTACTTAGTCTTTTTCAGTTATATAGTAATCTGTTAACAACCTTAATATTACTTTTCTGTCACTATGGAAGAAAAATACTTGATTAAAAAAAAGTACTTAATTGTAATGTGTCCAAATAAATTGGTATCGTCAAATAATTCAATTTTTGCTGACATTAGATATAACTATACAGAATGACAATAAAAACAAAACCTAATGGGGGGGAAAAAGACTAATGGGAAGATGTTCAAGAAAAATTTTGAAATCACAAATTCATAAAACTTTTCGTCTAGAGAACATATTTATTCTGTAAAATAAATATGCCATATACAGTAACAAGTTTGGAATTGTATTAGTGATTATATCAACAGTTTACAATTCACAGTTCACTTTAAATATACCTGCAAGAAAGTATCATGTTAAATTTAACCTGTCACATGTCAAAACTAGGATTTGAAGTACACAATAAAAAACCCAATCTGGCTTAAAATGTTAACTAAAGGTACTGTAAGCTAATAAAGTGCTTTTTTATTAAATACCCATTTCTCTATCAAGTCTTCCAAAACCTTATCATAAATGTCTTTAGAGGCTCTTCCAAACTTTACATATTTGATTGATAAGGGAAGTTTAGTTCCTTTAGATTACTTGTTGCATTTTTTTATTTTTATTTTATTTTTTTAAAATATATTTTATTGATTTTTTACAGAGAGGAAGGGAGAGGGATAGAGAGTTAGAAACATCGATGAGAGAGAAACATCGACCAACTGCCTCTTGCACACCTCCCACTGGGGATGTGCCCGCAACCAATGTACATGCCCTTAACCGGAATTAACCGGAATTGAACCTGGGACCCCCCAGTCCGCAGACTGATGCTCCATCCACTGAGCCAAACCAGTTTCAGCTACTTGTTGCATTTAGATTGTCATAGGAAACAGGCTTCTTTCATCTTGTTTGATTACTTAGTCTTATACATGAGTGACTATATTCATGAGAACTGCAGAGCTGACAGATAGGAACCTATTAAATGCTTCTTTCACACCCAAACTGGTAGAAACCAACATATATTTTAAGAGAAATTTGAGTCAAATAAAAGTTGGCAACTTCTTGTTTTGTTTTTCAACAAATTTATAAGAATGACCTTCCATTCCTGTCTGATTGCAATGAATGTTTAACACAGTTCTTGAGGATGTGGGTGCGCCTCATTTAGAGCCTACTAACCTGCCTTTTCTCTATCCTGCAGCCCCACCTGCACAAGATTGTGAACAGCTCCATGGAGCTCGCACAGACTGCCAAAGAGCCCTACAACTACTTCCTGCTGCTTCGGGCCCTGTTCCGCTCTATTGGGGGTGGCAGCCATGATCTCCTGTATCAGGAATTTTTGCCTCTTCTTCCAAACCTCTTGCAAGGTCAGAGCAATGATTTTGGTTGACTTTTAGCCTTGTGTGCGTGCCTGGTCTGACTGCCCTTGGTTGCTGGGGTTCATCCTCTGTACCCATTGAAGGTCATGGTGAGGAGATAATGTATGTCCCCCACAGAGAGGGAGAGGAAGAGGGAGAGAGAATGAGAATGAGGCCCTTCAGTCCCCATGTTCACTCTCTTTAAAGTCAGTGGGACTTTGAAAGGAGCGTCCCCCTCCCCATTCAGTTCTGGTTTCTCCCTCTACACTCAGAGTTGAATGAGAGTTGGAAGGTTTTAGTTTCCTCAGTTAGGACTTGGTTGTATTTTTATAGCATTTGGTAAGCCAGTCTAGAAAGTTGTTTCTTGCGGTTTTGTAAGATCAGGAATCCCTAGATTTGAAAGAGAATCAGAATAAGAAGGGGAAACAAAGCTGATCAGTTATAAAGCTGATTTATAAGTTTATATTTTTATTTAGTTGCTAATTTACACAACCAGAATTCAATAATCTATATATATAAAAGACTAAGCGACCATCTGACTGGCCGGTAGGTATGAAGCGCACTGACCACCAGGGGGCAGATGCTCAACGCAGCAACTTTGCAGAGTGCCCTCTCGCACTCTGGGACCCCTTGGGGGATATCAGAGAGCCGGTTTCAGCCTGATCCCCACAGGCCAGGTCCCCACAGGCCAGGCTGAGGGATGCCACCTGCCGGAGGGACACCCACTCACTCCATAGACTCCCTTCGAGCCTCAGTGCCGCCCCAGGTGCGGCTGGCCAGAGAGGGACTGCAGGAGGTTGGCTCCAGGGCGTGTCCAGCCCCTCTGGCCGAGTCCCACCCCACTGGCCACCTCCTAATTAATTTCCTTTCAGTGTGCATGAATCCGTGCACCGTGTCACTAGTTCCTGTATAATTAGAAATGCTTTCAAAATATAGAGCTAAAGAGGATCTATCTTGAGTCCATCCAATGTTTATGGGTGTGAACTGATTAGAAACACTACCCTAGGAATTTGTATTTTTGTAAGTGTGTAAGTGTGAGCTCCTGGCATCTTAGCAAGGGATTAAATCTATATTTTCTTTGTAAATTCTTTAAAGAGAAGCCATTTACAACATTGTATACCCAGAAGTTGACTGGGAAATACGCATTTGGATGTTGAATGTAACATGGTCATAAGTCCACCAGGCAAAGTGCTTAACCATAATCAGGCTCATTTGCTCGTATTTAAACCCATCTCCGGTCATTCCTTAACCTGAGCCCTCTGCTCTGATCAGTCTGATTTCTTCCTGCAAACTCTCTGCTGTCCCCAAGCTCATCTCTCCCTACCCTGTTTTGTTCATGTGGATCTCCTTCTGGAGACTTTCCCTCTTTTTATCCTCCTCCTCCTCCCCTATGATGCCTTCTCTGTCAACTCTTCACTGAGCTCTCTTCAACCTGCAGTACCTGGATGCGCCTTGTGTTGGGTCTGCTGAGTCATCTGCTTTTCTCTTTCTAGCTTGCCTCTAAGTGCTCAGAGCCAGTCTTGACCTGACTTGTGTCAGTTAGGAAGGAGCTCAGTAAATACTTGGTTACCCTCATGGAGAGTGGGGAGGTTGATTTTATAAGAAGGAGGCTCCTCTCTATAAGAAACAAAAGTGGATTTTTTGAAAAATATTTATATTTTAGAGCATAAACATCAACTGACCTACTGGAAACTTGAGATGAATGTGTCATATCAGAAGTCTGTGTCTTTAGATTGGGCTTATTAATAGTGTAACATTTTTAAAAGGTTGATGTGTAATATATTACAAGAGCATAATATAATTATAACTTAGTATATAATAATTATATGCAGCTTGCTGTTGTTACTATGACTAGCACAGACAAAGGGGATTGTGGATGCAGTTATAGAATAGGTTTAGCTAATTAATACAGTAGCTTATAAGGCATAATAAGTCTTCCTATCATCACGTTGATGTATATAATAAAAAGTGTACCAGTTATTTTGTACAGTTAGCTTTGGCCTGTGTCTGGATGGTAACTTCACCTCTGACTGTCCCACACCATTATTAGGGCTGAACATGTTGCAGAGCGGCCTGCATAAGCAGCACATGAAGGATCTGTTCGTGGAGCTGTGTCTCACGGTGCCTGTACGGCTGAGCTCTCTTTTGCCGTATTTGCCCATGTTAATGGATCCCTTAGTGTCTGCTCTCAATGGCTCTCAGACGTTGGTCAGCCAAGGCCTGAGGACTCTGGAGTTGTGTGTGGACAACCTACAGCCCGATTTCCTGTATGACCACATTCAGCCAGTACGCGCAGAGCTCATGCAGGTAAGTCTGGTTTTCCTAAGTGCCAGCAGAGGGCGCTAGGTGCTCACATTATTTCTTACTGAAGATTTAGGCCATCCGGCAGTGACGGGCCTCTGTTGAGCTCTCCATGCTCTGTGGTGGACTGTCTGCAGTCCACCACAGAGCATGGAGTGGTTTTCAACTTACTTTGTACACCTTCTGGCTTATGACAATATGTAAAGAAATACTGTAAGTGTTGAGTGACTATTTGTTTCGCAGTACTGCCCTTTTTTTTGGAGGCTTTTACAGGTGTCATGTTCATTTAGTTGGTGACTTACAAAGGCAGGTGTTATGGTCACTGTTGCTTCCAGGAGATCCTTTCTTTATTCACAAAAGATCTTGAGCTACACAGTACAGAGATGCAGATTACTAAGGGGGGAAAGCATAGCTGTCTGCAATCATTTTATATGTAGACTAGAGCCCTGGTGCACGCAATTTGTGCACTTGGGGGGTTCCCTTAGCCCGGCCTGTGCCCTCTCGCAGTCCAGGAGCCCTTGGGGGATGTGTGACCGATGGCTTAGGCCTGCTCTTCTGCCACGGAGGCAGGAGAGGCTCCCACCATTGCCACTGCATTTGCCAGCTGTGAGTCTGGCTTCTGGCTGAGCGGAGCTCCCCCTGTAGGAGCGCACTGACCACCAGGGGGCAGCTCCTGCATTGAGCGTCTGCCCTCTGGTGGTCAGTGCACGTCATAGCAACCCATCGTTCTGCCATTCGGTCGATTTACATATTAGCCTTTTATTATATAGGATATTTTTAACAGTCTTAAGATTTTTTAATGTAACTGATTTGTTTTTAGAGAGAGGGAGGGAGGAAGGGAGAAAGAGAGAGAGAGAGAGAGAGAGAGAGAGAGAAGAGAGAAAGAAAGAAACATCAATTAGTTTCCTTCTACATGTGCTCCGACCAGGGATCAAACCCGAAATTTGGATATGTACCCTGATCAGGAATGAACCCACAACCTTTTGGTGTACGGGTTGACACTCCAATCAACTGAGCCACACTGGCCAGGCAACATTTTTTGTTCATTAGAGTTCATATGTCAGATACCAGGTTTTTCCTTCATGTTTTGCTGCTATTATTGATTTGTAATGTGGTTGGTAATTGTTAGAGGTTTAGGCTACCTGTTACTTACTCATGTGCCCCATTAGCATAGAGTATTTGACCCCACACTGGGATCAGAATTCTGACAGCTTTATATGTTGGGGACTCAGTAACCCCTAAAGGACAGAAGTCTTTGGGCAGAATAGATTGGAGATGGCAACTTGGAAGAACTGACCCAAGCGTGGGCGAGCACCATGTGGGAGGAGGAGACAGGGAGGAGTTCTCCAGTCTCTTGCCATTCTGTGAGGCAGACAGCCTTAGGGAAAGACAGGGTCCAGCCTGCTTTTGGAGGCGCAGTAACCGATCCACTAGTCAAGTGGGATAAGCTGTCTCACTTTAGCTCCATCAACCAGCTAAGTCTACATGAGTATTTGGAGATCAGAAGCACAGAAGCACTCATTCCCACTGCCTGCCTCTCCTGGGGAGTAAAGCAGAGGTCACTTCTGAAGATAAGTGGGCCAGGTAGAAGGGATAGAGGAGAGGGGACTTAGACAACACCTCTCAGCAGTCAGTAAGGAGAAACCTCTTTGGACCTACAGGTACATAAGAGATATTGGAATTTTGCTTCAGAGGAAAGTACCAAAATTTTCTGTTGATTATTGCTTGACACTAATATTGGACATTGTTTCAGAAGGTGATTTAAGAAATAAACTTTAATAATGAGCTATGATAATTTTCAAGATAGGATAATTTAGCTGGGAAAATGGAAAATGGACAGTTTTGGCGAACAGTTGAGTGTGTGTGTACAAGGTACACATTATTTATTCTTCCTGTAATGCAGGTTCAACATGATCCACATTTTCCCCCTTTGCCATCCTTCCTAATGTATGAGATAATTTAAATATATGGATGATTTATATATCATGTTTTGAAGTTATAAAACCTAATAGAAGTAAAAATCTGAGAACTTGCCATCTAACCCCAGGATGAGAATTTACCAGTAAACCACATTTCTCTCTCTGCTCCTCCCAATCCTATTTTGTAAAGATACCTAAGCTATATATTGCTTAGTTTTCTTGCTTTTGAGCTCTGCAGTATTTACTATATGCTACCATTTTTGCTTCAGGAGCATGGAAGAATGTTTATATTTGTCTATGCATTTTTGTAAAGACATAAACTTGTTCTGAAAGAATACACAAAATCAGTAACATTGGTTTCCCCCAAGAAGGGGAATTTGTGTGTTTGGGGGAAAGAGAAGGAAGAAATTTTGCTGTATAGTTTTTTGTAACTTTTGGGCTTTAATTTATGAGCAATGTGAATACATTACCTTGAAAGGATTTTAATGAAAGTGTGTTGATTTCTAGGCTTTATGGCGCACTTTACGTAATCCTGCTGATAGCATTTCTCATGTAGCCTATCGTGTACTTGGTAAATTTGGTGGCAGTAACAGGAAGATGTTAAAGGAATCTCAGAAGCTGCACTATGTTTTGACTGAAGTTCAAGGCCCCAGTATTACAGTGGAGTTTTCCGATTGTAAAGCATCTCTTCAGCTTCCAATGGAGAAGGTAAATTTGGAAGTCTCTGGGAGCTTCTTAATCCTAATAATAAAAGCCTAATATGCTAAGTGTCCAGTCATCCAGTCGTCCAATCAATCAAAGCATAATATGCTAATGACATGCACTGAACACCAGGGCAGACAGTTGACCGGTTGACAAGTTGCTATAATGTGCACTGTCCACCAGGTGGCAAACACTCTGACTGGTAGGTTAGCTTGCTGCTGGGGTCTGGCCGATTGGGACTAAGTGAGAAGGGCAGGACACTCCCTGGAGCCCTCCTGCGGTCCCTCCTTGGCTGGCCAACCTCCTGCGTCCCCCACTGGCCCCGATCATGCACCGGTGGTGTCCCTTGGCCTGGCCTGCGCCCTCTCGCAGTTCGGGCTGAGGGACAACACCCCATATCCCCCCAGTGCACAAATTTTGTGCACTGGGCCTCTAGTGATACTATAAGTTTCTTTTTAAGAATTCCTATTTGAAAATATGTGAATAAAACATGTACTTTTTTTGTGAGTGAATTTCTAACTTGAAGAAGGAGATTTATTTGGAGACCAGATAAGTGGGTGAGGGAGCTTTCATACCACCAGGAGGCCAGTGGAGGGGTGTTACCCCTGAGGCTTTGGACCCTTGAGCAGGTCCATCTTTCCTGGGGGACCAGAAGGTGATGCCCTGCCCACCTGGCCCTGGAACTTAGTGGTTTTTTTTAAAAAATGTTTTTATTTATTTCAGAGAGAGGAAGGGGGAGAGAGAGGAGGATAGAAACATCAATGATGAGAGAGAATCATTGATAGGTGGCCTCCTGCACACCCCCTACTGGGTATGTGCCCTGACTGGGAATTGAATCCGCCACCTTTTGGTGTACGGGATGATGTGCCCCCAACTGAGCCACACCAGCTAGGGCGGGAGAAACCAGGTTTTGAAGATAGGCTTCCACAGTCCTCCTGGACCTTTATGGAAACTTTATGGTGCTTGTGGAGCTCCTTTCCCAGCAGGCAGCATCCTCAGGGCCCTGGCATGCCCAGTGAGCCGAAGGAGTCGACTAGGCAAAGGGAATGAGCAGCGAGGCCAACCCCAGGGCCAGTAAATTTCCGTTAAAACAGCCATTTATTTTTTTCAGTGGGTAATTGGCTCATAGCTTACATTGATCCTTAAAAATAAAATTTCTAAAGTTATCCTCACATGATTTATTCCCTATTAATGACCAGATTAGAGGCAGTAGGAGAAACGACAGTTTGCTGTGCCCCAGAAGACTCAGACACACGTCTGGGTGATGTGGTGAGAAGCTGCATCACACTGAGCGGCCCTGTGAGCTTTGTCGCCTGGAGGAGTGCAGGGCTCTGTCTCTGTCGGCTCCTTTTCTGGCTCCTCACACAGGGCCTGGATAAATGTTTAATCTTTGATACAGATTAGTTCTTTGGTATATATGTATATAATTATCATTAAGTTAATATCTTAGCTGTTAAAGGCTTCAAATTATTTTTCTGTGTGATTGTGCCTCCCCTGCCTTTCTGGTCAATTTCATTGAAATGAAAAGGATGAAAATATGAGTGTAGCTATATAGGTGTTCTGAAAAAAAGAAAAAAAAGATGTAAACCTTTTCCTCTTTTAAAGAGGAATTTAGTGAAAACTTAGCAAAGTTGTTTTTTAGTTTTGAACTTAGACACAGGAAAGTCTGTGGTCTGCAAAAAGTTCATTATTCTCTTGAAGACCTTGATAAGTTTGTAGATGACCCAGTGTCTAGTTTAATCCAGCAAATCTACCACAAGTACTCTTTTTTTTTTTTTTTTTTTTTTTTAAATCGGGGCGCTCCGAACCCACAGAGCTCATTTGGAAATTTAATTATTTGAAGGACAGGCCCCCGTGGCTCACTTACTCCCCGAAGCCGGAGCGGGAGAAACAGTTAATAGCTTTCTAATTATATCTACTTTCCGTCTTTTAAAAAGCCTGCTTCTCATTTACTCGTCCATCCGGGGATTATCGGGCCGGTTGCTTCACACTCAGAACTCGCAAAGCCGAGGGATACGTTGTGGCCAGAGGATGGGCTCGAGGTCCCTTAACCGGGCCCTGTTTTAAGTCAGAGCAGCTAAACGTGCTCGTTTCTTTGGCAGCTGTTCACGGGCCGCCCCCCACAAGTACTCTTATGGGCTCATTTAATTTCTGGAATCTCCCATTGTCTGTTTAAGCACAAAATTAGTAAACTCCATTTTACATTTTAATTTGAACTGTGCAGTTCCTTATTCATAATACTTTCATTGCCTTCTCTGGAGGTCTTACAGAGGGAGTACTTGCTACCTTGTGTAGGTCCCACTCTGCTCACTTCAAGAGAAAAAAATATGCATTAAGATTCTTTTGGGTGTTGCAAATGCTTTCAGTGAAAGCCTTTCAAGGACATGTAATTTGGTACCAACTATATATAGTTTTTGTGTTTATTTGTTGTCATAGGCCATTGAAACCGCTCTGGACTGCCTGAAAAGTGCCAACACTGAGCCCTACTACCGGAGGCAGGCGTGGGAAGTGATCAAGTGCTTCCTGGTGGCAATGATGAGTCTAGAGGACAACAAACATGCTCTCTACCAGCTCCTTGCACACCCTAAGTATGTCGGTAATTTAATTCTCTGCAATTGGATATACCTTGCTTCAGGAATAAGGGATGGAGAGGACCTTCAAGATTTCTTAATGTTATGAGCATGTTCCTTCTAGTTAGGAAAACGACATGTTATTTGCCTAGTAAAGCTCCTATTGGCTTTTAGAGAAAATGGGAGAACTTGGGTGCTTGAGTATTAAAATTTATCAGTTGTGATCTGCCTTTATGATTGACTCCTCATTAGGTTGGAAGTTTCAAGAACCAAGGGTCATACTCTTTTCTCTTTCTTCTGCCTACCATTATATTCACAGCACCTGTCACATGATACACACTCAGTGGATCTTTTACTTTTTCAGTCCATAGTGATATTTTCTTCCTCTAAATATTTGTCATGTGATATTTGTATTTTGCTCCTATAATTTAGGTTGTGGTTAGTGGTTTGCCTGGGGGTGGGAGAGAGATTGACTTTTTGGGGTGACATGTTTTAAAATTGGATAATGGTGATGGTTGTACAACTGTAGAAATTTAAAACTCATTGAACCATATAATTAAAATAAATGAATTCTATGGTATATAACTTATATCTCAATAAAGCTGTTTAAGAATCATAATAGAAAAGAACTAACATCTAATTGAGATAAATACTTGTTTTAAAAACGAGAAAAAGTTTAACAAAGTAAATTTGATGTGTGCAAATTTTTAAAAAATTATTTAGATATTTCAAACTTTTACTTACTTTTAAAATATATATATATATATATTTTAATAACTCAATGAGAATATTATTTTATTTTTCTCCTTTTTTAAAAAATTGATTTCAGAGAGGAAGGGAGAGGGAGAGAGAAACATCAATGATGAGAGAATCATGGATCAGCTGTCTCCTGCACGCCCCCTACTGGGGATCGAGCCTGCAACCCAGGCATGTGCCTTTGATCAGAATCGAACCTGGGACCCTTCAGTCCACAGGCCGACTCTATCCACTGAGCCAAACCAGCAAGGGCTAAAAATATTTTTATTGATTTTTAGAGAGAGGAAGGGGGGGGGGGAGAGGGAGAGAAAGAGAGAGAGAGGAGAGAGAGAGAGAGAGAGAGAGAGAGAGAGAGAGAAATACCCATGAGAGAGAAACATCGATTGGCTGCCTTCTTCACGTCCCGTACTAGAGATTGAGCCCACAACTTGGGCATGGGCCCTGACTGGGAATCGAACCTGCGACCTCTTGGTGCACGGGTGGCTCTCAACCACTGAGCCACACTGGCTGGGCTGTAATTATTTTTGGTCATTTGTAAGAAATCGTTTCCTCCTGCTAGCTATGAGGAAGATACTCTTTTATATTATTTTTTTAAAAGCTGTATAATCTGTCCTTCACATTTTGATCTTTAACCTGTTTAGAATGGAGTTTTGTGAATGGCATGGAATACAGGTCTACTTTTATTTTTTGTCCTCTGGATATCCACCACCCATTTATTATGAAGATCATCCTTTCTCCATCTCTCTGCATTTTCACTGACCTCACAGATTTGAATACCTTTTGGTACCATGTACTGTTCAAGGTTTGTGTATAAGACTGCATCCTAGCTTTTAAGGAACTTACATTCTAGTGGGGGAGAAGACAACAAGCAGAAAGAAACATGTATAATATGTCAGTAGCAGTACGTGCTATTAAGTTTATCTGGATAAGGGGATGGGTGTTGAAAAGGGCAATTTAATGAATACGGTGGTCAGAGAAGTCCTCTGAAAACATCCAGAGGAAGCTCGGGGAATGCAAGGCAGAGGCCTCCTGATGGGCACAACAGACTAGTGATGTTGTGCCCTGGGGAGAGGGAGAGGAAAATGGGGCAGGGCTGAGCAGGGCCTCGGGAAGACTCAATGAAGGCTTGAGTGGAAGTAGATGAAAGGATCTAACCTGGATGACTGCAGGTTTTCTTGGCCTTAAGCCAAAGGTGCCACTTAGTGGGGTGTTGGGGACTTTGAGAAGAGCAGGTTGGGAAAGATACTGGGAATCAGATGTCTGTTCTGGGCACCTCGACCATAGTGGCATTTTAAGGTGCATTATCATGACCTGGAAAAAGAGCTGAGAAGACTTTCAGGTGTAGAGTAGGGAGCAGCATGACCACTCTCTTCACTCTGTTTGGAGGTGTTGGACATGGTAATGAGGGCCTTCGAGTATTTTATTAGCTTCAGCCTCAGAGCCAGAGAGTTAATGTGAAAAATTGGAGGTGGATTTCTTATAGGAAAAAAGTTCTATTATTTGGAGCTGTTTAAGTTTAGAAGAAACTAATAATTTAACCAATATTGATGACTGTTTCTTATCTTTGTGTTTGATGTCTGCTTCCTGACTCTGCCTGCTTGGGTTTTAGTTAGTCTCATATAATTGACAGTAAATGCTTTATCAGTAAACTCTGTAGCCATGTTTGATTCTGTATCCATGGTGATTTTTAAAAAAATTTAAATAATTTTATTTACTTATACACTTTTTATTTTAGTAAACACATTTTCATTCTTCTTAGATAAAATATCTAATGAGAGTAATAATAAATGGTGTGAATTTTAATGTATAACAGGTGTATAGCTACATTTAAGTAATAGCTTTTTTCATTGCTATTTGATCAATGATGGAGTTACTTCTTAGATTTTGGCTTATCTATATACATAAAAGGCTAAGTGACCAACGGGACATCCGTCCGACCATCCAACTTACCGACTGGTACATATGACGTGCACTGGCAATTTAAAAATAGACATTAACTTGCGCATGTGTGATACATATAAAGCTCTTGGAGTGGATATTATTGAAATCCCCCATGAAATGATTTGTAATGGATCTATTATTGAAGTTACCTTTGGAAATAGTATATCTATAGCTAATATTAAAATTATATCTAAAGTTGTGATTCTTTGTCCTGAAAATGAGCACAGTCATAAATTAAATGAAATTTTGGATATATTCGTGGAGATTTTCACACCTACCGTATTTTCCGGCGTATAAGACGACTGGGCGTATAGAAGATTTTCCTGGGTTAAAAAGTCGTCTTATACGCCGGAAAATATGGTATTTGAGTGATGATTCCATCGATTCAACAGATGATGCTGAAAAGGAAAATTTTGCCATCGATTTTCTTAATACTATTACTCCTGTGGGAATGCTGTATCATAAATTAAAATTGAAAGTAGGTGCAATCATCATGCTACTGAGAAATCTTAATAGTAAATGGGGTCTTTGTAATGGTACTAGATTTATTATCAAAAGATTGCAACCTAACATAATCGAAGCTGAGGTATTAACAGGATCAATGGAAGGAGAGGTTCTAATTCCAAGAATTTATTTGTTCCCACCTGACACTGGCCTCCCATTTAAATTAATTCGAAGACAGTTTCCCGTGATGCCAGCATTTGCAATGACTATTAATAAATCACAAGGACAAACTCTAGACAGAGTAGGAATATTCCTACCTGAACCCATTTTCAGACATGGTCAGTTATATGTTGCTTTCTCTCGAGTTCGAAGAGTGTGAGACGTTAAAGTTGTAAATACTTCATCACAAGGGAAATTATGCAAGCACTCTGAAAGTGTTTTTACTCTTAATGTGGTATACAAGGAGATATTAGAATAAGTTTAATCAATTTATCAGTCATTGTTTTTATCAGTGTTACATCATGTTTTTGTTGTTTTTATATCATGTTTTTGTTATTTTTATATCATGTCTTTGTTGTTTTTATATCATGTTATTGTTTATTAATCAATTTATATATTTTCATACACATTTTACTAATTTTCTTTCATCTCTGACACTTCTATTATAGAGAAAGGGTGAATAGTGATATTAAAATATTTTTTCTAATTAATTTCCTTTCAATGTGCACAAATCTTTGCACCGGGCCACTAGTTTAATTATAAAAGATAAATTCAAACATCAACCTAAAATGAAATATTATAAAAAATTGAATCTGCTGCCCTTTTGTAATTTCCCTCTGATCCATTGCCTGTGCTCCTATCAGGTAGAACATATTTGGTGTCTCTTGAATCATTAGTCATAAGTGTTCATACTGAAATTAAAGCAGAGAAATTAATTCACTCGGTCCTACCTGAATGAGGAAGGAGGGCAGGTTAAAATAAAAAAATTAAGTCATGGTGAAGCCATCAGTTCAGGACTTCGGTGTTGTGATGGTGGATTAAATTTTGTCTTCCAGCTTTACAGAAAAGACCATACCTAATGTCATCATATCACATCGCTACAAAGCACAAGACACTCCAGCTCGGAAGACATTTGAGCAGGCTCTGACCGGGGCTTTCATGTCTGCAGTCATTAAAGATCTTCGGCCCAGCGCCCTGCCCTTTGTAGCCAGCCTGATCCGCCACTACACAATGGTGGCAGTTGCCCAGCAGTGTGGTGAGTGGGGCCAAGGAACTGGTTATTTGACTTCAAAAACGTGGTCAAGACATGGTGGAGTTTCAGAGAAGCTGAGGTTGGCTGATTGATTTTTGGCCTTTGTTTTCTAATTTTCCACGTAAGCACATTGAAAAAGATCATTGGTATTTCAGCGATGGGTGCTGTGTTGTGAAAATTGTTTCCAAGTGTTAGCTATAAAATACACTCAGTATTTTGGCCCTTTGTTTTTTATGAAAAATGGGGGTTGAATAGTCTTGGATGTGTAAAACAGAGGCAGTTTGCAGCTATATTTATTGCTGACCTTCTTCCATGTGTTTTCCACCGTCGCCTGTCTGCTCTTAGCCAGCTCCTTGAAGGCTCCCTTGCAGTGCTCATCTCTGCTCCTGGCATGGTCATCTCTCCTCCATGCTCTTCTCTCTGCCTGGAATAGCTACGTGCTTCTGCTGCAGGGGTTCTCAGGCTCTGGGTGTGAAGGACAGATTTTGTCTCCTTGGTTTTATTTTTAAGCCACTGCAGACTGGTGCTTTGGTAAAAGACAGTAGGACTGTCAGGGCTTCCCGGTGCTACATAAGTTTCTGAACACTTACTCCCAACTTGTGTACCTCCTCCCAGCCTAGTGCTGGCCAGTGGACTCCCTCGAGGAGCACTGCACTCGGGCATGTCCTCAGAGCCCTCACCCTGGAGAACGATAATGGGCTTTCTGGAGCGCTGTAGAACATGTGGGACTTCCCCTCCTAACTCTTCTTGGCCTTAACAGTTGGTACTGTACAGTTTAGCACTTAGATTGTTTCTCAGTGTTTCCTCTGTGTTAACGTTAACTGTCCAGAAGACCTGTAAGCCTTGATAATTCTCAACTTGTTGGTCCTAGGTACCTGTGAGGCATTAATTAATAGTTGCTGGCAGATTGTTCTTTGTGTATATGTTGGGTGTCATAGCTGGGTGCTGTTGCTTTTTTTTTTTTTTTTTTGGTGAGCTGTTGCTTTTGATTGTTATTTGTTATTTGTATGTCAGGAATGTACAGAGGGTACCCCATAGTCATTACAATGCTCTGCCCTTTGGCCTGTTTAATGACTTTTAAAAAAGAAGATACCTGATTGTGGTTCTCTCTCTCTCTCTTTTTTTTTTTAATATATTTTATTGATTTTTTACAGAGAGTAAGGGAGAGGAATAGAGAGTCAGAAACATCGATGAGAGAGAAACAGCGCTCAGCTGCCTCCTGCACACCCCCTACTGGGGATGTGCCCGCAACCAAGGTACATGCCCTTGACCGGAATCGAACCTGGGACCCCTCAGTCCGCAGGCCGATGCTCTATCCACTGAGCCAAACCGGTTTCGGCTCTCTTTTTTTTTTTAAGTTGGCCATGAGAATATTTTAGGAGAAAGAGAAACTATTTAACCCTTTGCACTCGCTTGCTTTTTTCTCGATTCCTTTATTCTACTCGGGATTTAATTTTTTAAATACCCCAGATTTTACAAAGTGCGGCAGTAGAATAAAACACTGGAATTTCTTTTCATACAAACTTATTTATTTGGATTTTTTTATATTTCAAATTATTGATACATTCAAAGAGTAATTTTAATCTCGATATCTGAGTGCAAAAGGTTAAAAAAATTTTTAAATTGATTTCAGAGTGGAAAGGAGAGGGGGGGGAGAGAGAGAAAAAAATCACTGATGAGAGAAAACCATTGATCAGCTTCCTCCTGCACACCCCTACTGGGGATTGAGCCTGCAACCCGGGCATGTGCCCTTGACTAGAATTGAACCTGGGACCCTTCATTCCATAGGCTGACGCTCTATCCACTGAGCCAACCCAGCGAGTGGTTCTCACTTTAAATTAATACATTTTTGACTTATGATTGAGGAAAAATGAAAGTAATACAGTGTATAATGGAAAACATTCAGAAAAATAACCTTAGTGTAAATCAGACTCCTTAGTTTAAAAATATTAACAGAAGTTGGTCAAAAGTATTAAGTTCCTAACCTCAAAGAAAAGAAAAGGAGGTATTTTTGCATTTGGAGGGACAAGAATGTTGGTAGCGAACCCTCTTCTCTCTCATGCGCCCTGTGCTCTCCTCCAGGTCCTTTCTTGCTGCCTTGCTACCAGGTGGGCAGCCAGCCCAGCACAGCCATGTTTCACAGTGAAGAAAATGGGTCAAAAGGAATGGATCCATTGGTTCTCATTGACGCCATAGCTATATGTATGGCATATGAAGAAAAGGAACTTTGCAAGATTGGAGAGGTGGCTCTCGCTGTGATATTTGATGTTGCAAGTATCATCCTGGGCTCAAAGGAGAGGGTAAGGCTGGATTGAGGAATGTCTCCTATTTGTGGGGTTTGTACCTGAGGGTGTCATTCTAGAAACTGGTAGTTTAAGAATTGCAGTAACACATTAAGGTTTGTGTTTGTTTTTTCTCTCCAGGCATGCCAGCTGCCTCTGTTTTCTTACATCGTGGAGCGCTTGTGTGCGTGTTGTTATGAGCAGGCCTGGTATGCAAAGTTGGGGGGTGTGGTGTCCATTAAATTTCTCATGGAGCGGCTGCCTCTCACTTGGGTTCTCCAGAACCAGCAGACATTCCTCAAAGCGCTTCTCTTTGTCATGATGGACTTAACTGGAGAGGTAGGTGATGGTGCCTCCAAACCTAACCAATCTGTCTCAACAAGCTGATTTGCCTGGAGAATAGGTAGCAAGAGTCAGTTCTGCAAATTTGCTCTCCTAAAAGCTTAGGTTTCATAACAACACCTTCAATAAAAGGACAGATCAGAACCCCTATAGGCTTTGTCTGGTTATCAGATACCTTTCTGTCTTCATAAGGAGCAGTCACGCTAGAGAACTTACCATAGAACATCTGTGACCTGTGAAGGAAGCACCACTCCTCAGTCTTGCCTTGGGGCTCAGTAGTGCATATGCTCCAGCATTTCCACAGACGCTGCATTCTTTATGATCCTAGATGCAGGTAGAAAATCTGGGCTTCGCCAGCTTATCTCTTTGGTAAATACAAAGATCCTGTCTACACCACATTTTCCTTTCTAGGGGACACAGGAATTACCTATAAGTACCTAATGGAAGGGATGAAATAGTCTTATTAAATTAGCTGGCACGCGGGGCGTGAACCCCCCTAGAAACAGTATTGATGACAGGCAGGTTGCGCAGGAGACATGGGTGTCCTGGGCAGCATGGTTCCCTTTTCGATCTAAGGAGTCCTTGTCCTGCAGGTTTCCAATGGGGCAGTTGCCATGGCCAAAACCACCCTGGAGCAGCTGCTGATGAGGTGTGCGACACCGTTAAAAGATGAGGAGAGAGCGGAAGAGATTGTGGCAGCTCAGGAAAAGTCGTTTCACCATGTGACACACGACTTGGTTCGAGAAGTCACCTCTCCAAATTCCACTGTGAGAAAACAGGCTATGCATTCACTGCAAGTTTTGGCCCAGGTCACTGGGAAAAGTGTGACAGTGATAATGGAACCCCATAAAGAGGTGAGATTTCTGTCACCAGAACTGGGATAACTTGAGCAAACTTTTTTTCCCCCCCTTCAAATCTGAGATGTAGAGGATATATAATTTATAATTTTGTGTCCACTTTACAGAATGCTATTACATATGCTGTTTTTAACCTCAGATATGTGAAAATCAATGTGCTTATATTAATGGTTCTATTGATAATTGTCAGTGTCAAGAGGATAGAAGGTAGGTTTCCTGGATCAGTATAGCACAATCTGGTAGTTTTGTGTTTGTTTGTTTTAAGAGAGGTTACTCTGAAGCCTTAGGAATGAAGTGTATCAGACACCCATGGCCCAGTTTTAGCACATGAAACATCTCTGTCACCTAACTAAAAGACATCTGTAATAACCTTCCATCCTTTATGATTTTCAGATTGGTAATTGCTTTAGAATATTGTGATGAGAGCCTTTTTGAGGGGCATGTGTTCAGTTGTATTTCCTCCTTGCCTGTCCTAGGTCCTCCAGGATATGGTCCCACCTAAGAAGCATTTGCTCAGACACCAACCTGCCAATGCACAGATTGGCCTGATGGAAGGGAATACGTTCTGTACCACATTGCAGCCCAGGCTCTTCACAATGGATCTTAACGTGGTGGAACATAAGGTGTTCTACACAGAGGTAGGGGGGTGGTGGTACGCGTGGTGTGGATGGTGATGACGTGTGTCTGGTAAACTGTCTTTGTGCATGAAGCCTGGTCAGGCAGCACTCAGAGAAGGCCTGGGAGGTGACCACAGGGAACCAGCAATAGCCTGGCATAGCACTTGGCACAGGTATGTTACATCTGGAATTGGGGAGAAGGTGGGCATAGTGATTACAGATGTTCAACAGAAGGTGTGTGTTTCGCCCTAGCCGGTTTGGCTCAGTGCATAGAGCATTGGCCTGCGGACTCAAGGGTCCCAGGTTCGATTCTGGTCAAGGGCACATTCCTGGGTTGCGGGCTCGGTCCAATGTGCAGGAGGCAGCCAATAAATGATTTCCTCTCGTCATTGATGTTTCTATCTGTCTCTTCCTCTCCCTTCCTCTCTGAAGTCAATAAAAATATATTTTTAAAAAAGGTGGGTGTTTCCTGAGTCCTTTGAACTCTGTTAGCCCTCTAACAAGGAACCTTGCTCTTCAGGGCCTTCAAGTTGTAATCTAGAGCTAAGACTGTACCATCTACTTTAGTCACTGTCCCATCTGCTGGTGCTCAGAATAAGACGGCACAAGCAGTGCCAGCTGACTGTGTTAATTAATCACTTAAATGTGCCAGGCACTGTTGAGAGACCTTACTTCACATGAATGCCCTCTAGCTCTGGCTTCCTGAAGATACAGAAACTGAGCCTGAGCGTTTGGTATGCACCTAAGGTCACAGCAGAGAAGCTGCAGTCATAGGAACTATGACTGTTATTTTAGAGCAGGGGCCCTGATCATTGCCTTGTCCTGCTGGGTTCTCGTGCTGTTTAGTGCACTTGACTTGTCCCTTGATTCAAGATAATGGGCAGAGGCAGATGACATCTTACAAGTATTTGCTACTGTAAACTCTCCAGTTTACAGTGGGTAGACAATAATAAACAGAAATTAAACTTTAGATACAGTCAAATTATAAGCGTTCTTTTTTTTCTTTTTTCTTTTTTTAATGTTTATCCCTGAAGATATTTTTCTCCCTTTACTTATAGAGAAAGTAGGAGGGAGGAACCAGGTGAGATAGAGAGAAACATGGATGTGAGAGAAACACATGGATTGGTTGCCTCCCACACCTGACTGGGGGCGGGGATGAACTTGTAACCGAGGTACATGCCCTTGACCTGGAATCAAATTCTTTAGAATTTGATTTCAGTTTGTTAGTTAATTGTGTTGTGGGGTGTGTGGAAGATGGCTGTGCTCTTTTATTTGTAAGGTTATTAGTCTTTACAGTAAGAACAGGCTAAATTGCATTGCTTTATCTTTTGCAGCTTTTGAATTTGTGTGAGGCTGAAGATTCAGCTTTAACAAAGCTGCCCTGTTACAAAAGTCTTCCATCACTCGTGCCTTTGAGAATTGCAGCACTAAGTAAGTTCATATAAATCTGAAACAAGTTACTGGGGACAAAAGTGAAAGGGGGCAGTGGCCTTTTATGTTGTTTAATTTTTTTTTGGCTCTTTGTGTTGTTTTTAAGGTGGGATCAGAAACTGTATTTATCAAACTAGATAATGAGATGTCAGTGGATTATATGGATTGTTAGGATTTAAATAATTTCTTATTCTATAGTAAACTGGATTTTGCAATCTAATAAACTATTTATAGTTCTCCTATGAACCTAATATTTTGGTTTAAGAGAGTTGTCATACCGTTCATATATTACCATTTTCATCTAACTCAGAGTATTTAGTAAGATATACAACATTCTTTATAGATTTGTAATGATTTAGAAGCATCTGAGAATCCTGCTGGCTCTAGATTTTCATGAATGTTAGTTATCAGTGTTTAGTACAGGAATTGTGTTAAGTTTAGAAAAATATACTAGACCAGTACTCACCCTTGTGCTTAGAAACAGTTATTTCCCCCCCCCTTTTTGGTAATACCCAATATAGGTTTTTTAAGTTGACTTTGTCTCTTGATCTTTTGATATTTATACCCTTAATAAATTTTTGTCAGATTCCTTGAATTATCGGTAGAGAAGCTGAGAGACAGAGAATATAATATCCAAGCTTGAAGATGGGGCTGGGCCATTTCAGACAAAGCAAGCCAGAGTGAGGGAGGTGCAGAGCAAGGATGTTTGCCAGATTCTCACTTCTTCTGAGTTGGGATTTTTCCTTTGGGGTACCCTCATACATTCCTGTTAGCAATATGGTTATTCCTCTTGCTAAGATGTTCTTTCTCTCTCTTTTTTGTTGTTGTTAAGCCTCACCTGAGGATATTTTTTTCTGTTGATTTTTAGAGAGTGTGGAAGGGAGGGAGGGGTGGGGGGAGAGAGAGAGAGAGACATCAATGTGAGAGAGACACATTGATTAGTTGCCTCGCACACGTGCCCCAACCAAGGTGGGAACGAACCGACAACCCAGGTATGTGCCCTTGACCAGGAATTGAACCTGTGACCCTTTGATGCACTGGCCCGATGCTCTTCCACTGGGCCACCCCAGCCAGGGCTAGGCTGTTCTCTCCTAAGGAGCATAAGATTGAGGTGTGTCCCCTTTCTTCAGAATATTTGTATTTTCAAAGTCTCTCAAGTTGGGAGGAAGCTGCCTGATTGGATGAGAATAGTGGAGAGAAGCCTGGCTGTTTGTATCTATTCCTTTCATCAAGGCCATGCACTCTTCATGAATTCAGCATGCATCTGCCCACAGGTCAGCCATGCTCACCCTATATGAAGATGTCTTGGGGGCAGCAGTGTCACTGGGGACCTTCTTACTTCCCTCTTCAGCCCTCTTCCTCCTATCTGGACAATGTAAAATTTGTCATAGCCCTTATGGCTGTTGATTTCACCCTTAGATAATGTCAGTAGAAGATCATGTGTTCATTTTGTCTTTCTCAAGGTCAGATACTAGGAAAGAGGTTTAGTGACTCATAATTTTTGTGGGTAAGAGCCTTTATTTATTTATTTTAAAAGATCCACCTTTTTATTTTTATTGATTTCAGAGAGGAAGGGAGAGGGAGAGAGAGAAACATCAATGATGAGAGAGAATCATTGATTGGCTGCCTCCTGTATGCCCCCTACTGGGGATTGAGACTGTGACCCAGGTACATGCCTTTCACCACAATGCTCTGTCTACTAAGCCAAACTGGCCAGGGCTGGTAAGAGCCTTTAGATAAGCAAAATGTTCATGTATTTTCAGATTAATAATGAGATTATATTCATTTTCTCCCTAAAGATGCACTTGCTGCCTGCAATTACCTTCCTCAGTCTAGAGAGAAGATCATTGCTGCACTCTTCAAAGCACTTAATTCCACAAATAGTGAGCTCCAGGAGGCTGGAGAAGCCTGTATGAGAAAGGTGAGTTGTGTGTGTGTGTATGAATTCTGCTTAGGAGTTCTGTTTATCTTGTCTGTGTGCCTGGAAATCTGCCTGTTAATATCCACTGGAGTGTAATAATGTCTCTACTGGTTCCATAGTCATACCGAACCTTTAAAAATATTATACAGCAATGACTAGTCAATAGATAAGTTTAATATTTCATTTTTCCAAGGAACACAAAGACTTGCTGATAGAGTCACACCTAAGTTCTATTCTAAAGTATAGTCTGTTATGTGTTTTTATTTGTAACCTTTCTCTTAAAATAGTTTTTAGAAGGTGCTACCATAGAAGTAGATCAAATCCATACACATATGCGACCTTTGCTGATGATGCTGGGGGATTATCGAAGCTTGACGCTGAATGTTGTGAATCGTCTGACTTCAGTTACCAGGCTCTTCCCAAACTCCTTCAATGATAAGTTCTGTGATCAGATGATGGTAAGCTAAATGCATGTAAATATATTCTATAATAAACCTGAAAATTGGAATTATTTTTTAAAATAAGGAATATATTTACATGGTTTAAAATTCAAAGGGTATGGAAGGGTGTGCTATGAAAGTCTCCCTCCTGTCCTCCAACTCTCCACCCCCTTCCCAGAGACACCCAGTGCTAACAGTGTCCTTCTGGAGGCTTTCACATTTGTAATAGGACATGTGTATATTCTTTTGTTCCCCACAAAAGGAAGGATATACACAGTTCTTACTTTTCCTATCTACCCCACCATTTCATTAGAACATAAAGTGCTTCTTCATTCTGTTTAATGATGACAATAATCCTTCTGTGGCCATGCCCTCGTTTATGTAACCAGGCCCCCACTGATGACCTTCTAGATCAGAGGTGGGGAACCTTTTTTCTGCCAGAGGCCATTTGGATATTTATAGCATCATTTGTGGGCCACAAATTATAAACTTAAAAATTTACCTGCTGTTTTTGGTCAAACATTTAATTAATTCACCCCTAATGCCTTGCCGGGGCCAGATCAAATGATTTCATGGGCCTTGTAGGGCCCATGGTACGGCCCGAGGGCCGATGTTCCCCACACCGGATCTAGATTGTTCCAGTCTTTTGCTATTACAGATGATGATACAGTGGAAAACTTGTAAGAACTTTAGAAATCCTTTGGGTTTTTAGAATTATCAAGGAAATAATGATGCAAATAAAATCTGTTTGGCAATGTTTAAATTTGAAGTGTAAGCAGATGAAGGAGACTCAGCTATTAATTTTCTTAGTATTTGATTTTGTTTCTGGTAAATAGACACTTATAAATACTGCAAACATTCATAAATAGCCTTTGGCCATATCGATATTTAAGATATTAGAGGTGGGTGTTTTTTTTTTAAATTTGGTTTTGTTTGATATACCTTTCCCTCAGATGTAAACAGGAGTGAGTAGATAGTTAGATTTAGATATAGATATAGTGCGTTATGGAGTATAGATATATGTGTATATGAAAACCACACAACTTTTTACCTCACATACTAGCTTCTGTATAGACACCTAAAAAATGAACAGTGACCCAAACACCTCATTGGGGATCGATAATAATATTATGATTGGCCCTAGAAACTGTGATGCCCTAATGGAAGAGTGTGAGTGGGAAGCAATATTATATGGAAGTGAATTTTCCAAATTGGAAGGCTCCTGTTTAAGATTCCAAATATATGTAATGCACATACGTACCTACCTGTTTATACCCATACATTCACAAGTGTGGTTAAAAGTAAGTGATAATCATTTCCTAGTCAGAGCACAAGTATACACGTTATCTTATAGAATATTACAACTATTGGTGCTTTCATATATGAGATTTGTGCATATCTTTTCAATGTCCTAATGTTTTTATATTTGCCTCCTTTTTTTACTGTTTGTCTCTTCCAACTCTGTCAGCTGTCATTTGTTGCAGTCTTTGCTGTCTGCCTGAAGCAACTTGATTGTTTTTTGCATTTTTTACCCCTAATCTAACCCTTCAGATCTGCTGTTAGCTGGGAATTCATTCAGTAATTTGTTATCCAGATCTTTTAAGAACAGTATGAAGAGACTGCCTCACAGTCTGTGGTTTCTGACGAAGTTCAGGATAATTTTCCCCTAAACCAGTGGTTGGCAAACTCATTAGTCAACAGAGCCAAATGTCAACAGTACAACGATTGAAATTTCTTTTGAGAGCCGAAAACCGACTTTTGCGCATGGGCCACGAAGTTTCAATCGCACTGTACGTTTCAATCACACAGATACTTTGTGGAAGAGCCACACTCAAGGGGCCAAAGAGCCGCATGTGGCTTGCGAGCTGCAGTTTGCCGACCACTGCCCTAAACCAAAGTTACATAGGTTTGGGGATTTTTTTCTTTCTCTGGCAATACAGACATTTTCTGAGAGGTTAAAAATCCTCTAAAAGCAGGGAGAGTTGATGTACTTGGATAAAGAATGATGGATGTTACTGTCGGTTCAGTCATTTTCATCTAGCACCATCTCGCCCGAGACCATCATGGGTCTGTGTTGCTGGTGCTTTGTGTTTGTGGCTTGAGTCTTCCCAGTGTATCCCATGTCCACTGTGCTTTGCCAGGTGTGGTGGTCAAGGACACGTTTGCCCTTATTTATTCACATCCTTCAGAATGGTGCCCAGTCTCTGAGCCTTTGTTTTCCCTCATGATTTGCTTTTGAGGTTAACAGCTTAAGGCTTCAGCGTAAGAGATAAGACACCCTACTTTGTAGAGAGGCATTCGTGGGAACAACCCTGGAAATTTTCCTTTCTTAAAATTTGAACTGCTTGACATTTGGTCTTGAAGTCTCTAATGTGGCTAGTTATTTTGGATACTTCCTTATTTAACTAGACATGATTTTATATACCAGTTAACATTCCTTTCTTTCCTTTGGGGAATCCAAAAACAGAATGATGTAGCGGGTCACTTTTTGCACCTTTAATTTTGTCACTTTCGTGTCTTTGGTATAAATAGTTATTCTAATAGGTTGTAGGTTTTATGAAAATATATTCTGGTGATTTCCTTCAAGGAATTTTATTGGTAAAACATTGTTAGCTTAGTGTACTTAGTTTCTTAAAGAAATGTGTTGTTTTAGTGGTTGTCAACATGTGATTCTTAGAACATTGGCCCTGTAATTTGTAGGTGGAAAAAAACCTCCATTGGTAAGTTTGGGAAACACAACTTCCTGTACTTGCCTCTTGAAGTTTACATTAAAGGCTCACAGAAAAGTGTTTATTTATTTACTAGAGGCCCAGTGCATGACATTTGTCCCTCAGCCCGGCCTGCGCCCTCTTGCAGTCTGGGACCCCTCAGGGGATGTCTGCCTGCCGGCAGTTAGACATCCCTCTCGCAGTCCAGGCTCAAGCAGTCCGGGACCCCTCGCTCCTTACCGTCTGGCTGGGGTGGAGGCGGGAGAGACTCCCACCATTGCTGCTGCACTGGCATATGGCTGAGCAGTGCTCCCCCTGTGGGAGTGCACTGACCACCAGGGGTCAGCTCCTGCGTTGAGCATCTGCCCCCTGGTGGTCAGTGCGCATCATAGCGACTGGTCATTCCGCCGTTTGGTCGATTTGCATATTAACCTTTTGCACTTGGATGTCGAGTGTGACTCGACACGGTTAGCATTAGAATAAAGGAATCGAGAAAAAAGCAAGCGAGTGAAAGGGTTAAGGCATTATTATACTGTATAGGATTCATTGATTTCAGAGAGGAAGGGAGAGGGAGATAGAAATATCAATGACGAGAGAGAATCATTAATTGGCTGCTTCCTGCATGCCCTCTATTGGGGATCAATACCAAATCTGTCTATGTGCCCTTGACCCGAATTGAACCCGGGAACAGGCCGATGCTCTATCCACTGAGCCAAACCAGCTAGGGCAGAAAAGTGTTTAGATGCATTTAAACCGTCTGCCCCCAAGCCTATTTTACCATGAAGTTCTTTTTAAGCAACTTGTTAATTTCCTGTGGGGCATCAGTGTTTTGAAGAACATGTTTGGTCAGTGTAGGATAATGAAGATGCTTTTCTTATTTAGGTGCTCTTGTGATTTTAGCTGTGGGCTCTGAGTGCTTGTCTGCCAGGTTTTGCTGGTCACTGTGGTGGGACCCTGACTGCCACATGCTCACGTCAGGCCACAGTCGCTTTGGGCTCAGGGACTCTCTCCTCTTGCTCTGCACAGAATGACTGCTGTCATTCTGCGCCGAAGGGAATTGCTGTCTGTCAGCACTAATTTGCACAGCTTCTGATTCGGTGGGGTCACGCTCATTCTCACCAGTCCTTCCGCTTGAGCCCCTTTTGCCTCCCTGTCCTTCCACAGCAGCCGCCTTTCTGTTTCTGGCTCCAGGGCCTTTGTCCCTCCCTCTCTCTGCCTGGAGCGCTCTTCCTTGTGCTTCTGGCACACGTGCCTCAGCAGGGACCTGACCTGAACCTGCACCCACAGCTTTCACACATCTTACCATCTTCGTTCCACACACCACGCTCCTGTGCCGTACCCTGTTTTTCCTACTGCAACCTGAACACCATGAGGACAGGTGATGCCTGTGTGTTCACTTCTCTGCCCCATGCCTTGCATGGTGCTGGGTGCATGGCAGCACTCCGTGAACAGCTGTGACGCAAAGTACCAGGGTCATAAGGTGACAGCAGGAATGATGGACAGGAGTAAACTTCCTGGTATTGGAGTGGCAGGTTTCAGGGTGTTTTCTTCTGTAGCAGGGTGGTTTCAGCCTTTCTTTATAGAACATAAACAAATGCCAGTTATTCCCATCACTAGTTGAATGGTTGGGGTATTTCAGTAACAGAAACACTGCCATTCTCACATTAAATATGATGGAAATGAATGATTACGTATGTGTTTTCACCTAAAAGCAGCATTTTGGAATTGAAATGTTCCTGTTGTGAGGAAGAAATGTCTAAGGATGTTGTTTTTTTTCACAGCAACATCTGCGAAAGTGGATGGAAGTGGTGGTCCTCACCCATAAAGGGGGCCAGAGGAGCGACGGAAACGTGAGTGACTTGTTTGTTTCTGGGAAGGCCACCCTGTTGGCCCTGCCACAATCAGTGCTTTTAATTAAAGTGCCGTCAGAATCTAGTTTTATATGATTGTAGTCCATTTAAATTGTTAAGCATATTTTATTAGCATTACATTTTTAAAAATTTCTCTTGATTGCTGAAAACATTCTTTTTTATGCTTTTTAAAAATCTCCCTTTGTTCACTTTAATGTGACATTTTTGTTGCTGAGAATTCTTGAAAGCTTGAAATGTTAGTGTTTGAATTGTACTATTTTTGTGTTAAAGTGTACTAAGTATATTTTCTAGACTGTCCTTGGCAGCTGCTGTTTGCATGGTGGTGCACTCCTCTGCTGTTGTTTTCCATCGCTTTCCATCATCATTGCCTCATAAAACCAAGGAGTGATTTTAGGACTTAAAGCATTAAAGAGAATGTAATAAGGCGTTACATAAAAATAAAATAATTTTATGTTTTCTAGGTCTAAATACACCAACCCAGTTGTTTGTCAAAAGCCAAATGGCTAGTACTTCAAAACCCACATTTATGGTTTTGAGGGAAAACCACTAGTTAAATCTTTTTGAGCATTCTATATTAGTCATTAAAGATTTTGCCTCTTAAAAATGAATGATTCTTGTTGTTTTGACTCTACTTTTACTTGTACATGTTACTATTCCTTTAAAATATTTTTTAAGTTGATGCTTGTCCTGTCAGTGAGGTTGTGTTTTGCCAAGTTTCTGTTTCCCGGTGCCATTGTGTCCTGATGAGGGAATTCTGTAGCTCTTCAGAGGCATAATTAACGTGGCTTTTTGTCCTCCTGTGCCTATTTGTCGGATGCTGTGTTTCATCCCAAATTGATTTTTTTTTGGCTTTATTATGCTTTGTTTTGACCATTCTGTGTCACTTGTTTTATTTATGTAAGTCTTGTTTCTTGCTGCTTCTAAAGAGCAAACTAAGCAAAACTAAACCAGGATTTTTAACTTTTTTAGGATTGGTATACTACACGTGACCTCTTTGAAGGTTTGTTATTTATATAAACAGGAATCAAGTCAGGGAAACTTCGTGGGGGAGAGCAGAGTGTGTTTGTAAACCCTAAGCTCTTGGAAGTAGGTGCCAGTGCTTCTGTGCTTTTCCTTCCATCTTTCATTTCTTAGGTATTTTTGCTGTAAATTTTATATTTGTCTTTCCAGTAAGCTGTTAATTATCTGAAACACACAGCCATTCCAGAATAAACATTAAAAAACCTCGTGGGTAGATGAATGACTTATGTTAGGTCAAAAAGATTCCACAAACTTTTACATCAAGTTGTTTGGGAGGGTTTGGGGTGGGGGCACTGCATAGGGGACGGAGTGGTGGGTGTCGGGAAGTCCTTGAGCTCCTGCTCAGTGAAACATGTTGGTTGTCGGATGAGTGTATTCCCTGAGCTGCTTGGGAACGCCCAGCTGCGTGAGAGAGGCCCCAGGTCTGAACCCGTAACATGGTGTTTGGGGTCCACAGGCAGCATGGCCATGGCTCCATCACCTCAGTCCAGGGCCAAGCCTTGCCTTCTGCTCTTGAGCCCTGGTTATTTTTTATGCATGCGGTCCAGGATTGGGAGTAGATCTTGGAAAGTAATTTGTCCCTATTTGGTCAAATCACCAAATAATATTGCCTCATTGAGAAACTATAACTGAAAACATGTTAAATAGTTGACTAAAAATAAAGCTTTATAATGCTGGGCACCCTCAATGATCAGAGATTTGTACATCATCATGTTTAGGAAGGCTTGGCTATTTAGCATTGAACTTACAGGGCAGAACTCATGGCATGTTATGCCATGTCTCTACACACACACACACACACACACACACACACACACAACACTCATGCATGCATACACAATACACATACACATACATCCAACATGCACGCATACACGCACAGCTTTACTTGACAAGATTGCTCAGGTATCCAGTCGTAGCCTGTGGGTTCTCCTGGGTGTGGGGATCTCAGACATGCGTACTGATGGGGCTTAAGCCCCCTGGTACTCTTCTAGAAGACTTTAGCTGGGAAAGAGGTTTTTAAAAATCTCTTAGCACTTCACAAAAAAGCTTAAAGTATTTCCTCTAAACAAAAGAGTTATTTAAATGTATTTGTACACAGCAAAGTCTTACGGTTTCTCCTCTAGACAAGAATTTAAAAATTCTGTATTTTAAAATTTGATGTATGGAAGGAATACACTCTATTCGACACTATCAGAGGGCTATGTTTGACATCTGAAGGGTGGAAGGTGTTTTTTTGTTTTGCTGTTGAGCATTTACTAATTATTGTGTGCTTTCTGATAATTGTATCTTTACTGTCTTGTTTACCCCAATAACCCTGACTGTGTATGAGTATATGGGAATTTTTAATGTAAATAACATAAATAGAAAAAAGATGATTTTCCTCCCCATCCTCAGGAAAGCATTTCAGAGTGCGGGAGATGTTCCTTGTCTCCATTCTGTCAGTTTGAGGTGAGAACAACCTATTAAAAGTCAGTTTATGACTTGCAATGTGAAGAACAGTTTATATTTTCTTTTCTTTTCTTTTCTTTTTACCTTTTTGTTGCATTTTTTCATGCTGTAATTTTTGTTTTGGTTCAGCCTGCCATGGAAGGGGTAGAGGTGAGAATTTCAGTGGAGGCGCAGGAGGGGGTCGTGGTCGTATTTGGTTTTGCTGTGACTTGTGGTTCTGTGGTGGACAGAGTGCATTGTGCCTTTGAGTGCAGTGAGCCGTATTGTCTGTCTGTGGCAGAGTTGTATTAGTATCATTGCTGTGAACTGTCTGGGTGTCACGCATGTTTTCTTTTAGGATGTTTTAAGCAAGATTCTAAGTTCTTTGGTTTTCTACATGTTAGAATACCAGCTTCTCAATATTTAAGATTTTGTTGGATTTTGCTGTCATAGTTCGTTTGAACTCATACATCTAACAACCTCTGGAGAGGAAACTCCACAAAGAATATATAATCCTGCTAGAAATTGAGAGGTGTGATACAGTTACACTGACAGACTGCCGTGAATTTTAGAACCTCCTTGCTCCCCTGAACCCAGTTCCCTGCATCTCTTGTTCACACACACCACACTGATGTAGTGACAACACTGACTTTGGATAGTCAAACTCTAAGGTTTCCCTCTTCTGTAAAATGGGGATGAATGATAATATGTCATTTCCTGTCTTCTGATGGAATGGGAAGACCAAAAGAAATGATTTTGTAACAGTGCTTTGAAAACAAAAAACTGTAATATAAAACCATTACTAGAATGTTTTTCTAATTTCAGGATAGAACTTGTTTTGTCCCAAGACTTGAAAAGACTGTAGACAAGAACTCTAGAGATGGTATGGGTATGAGGTGACAGTGAGCTGATTTTTCTCATTTCTTACCCATCTCACTGTTTTGCCTTTTGGTTTAAAGAGGCTTTTGGAAAAATATCTCAAATGCTGTGGGATGTAGTCCCTCCCGACTAGTGTTTATCATCCCCATTTTACTGTGTTTAGAGTAATGGACAACCTATTGCACACCACGCAGGGTGGTGCATCAGGGAGTCTTCCCTTCTGTGCTCATGGGGATTTCCCTAGAATCACAGACATGAAATTGGGGGACTGAAAATGAGAAGGGAAAGTTGGATTGACACTCAGTAATCGGCCACTGAGCTGTTAGCACATTTAAAAATGCAAAATTCTTGGTGTTTCACATTTTTCAATAAGATTCAATGAAAACAGTTGTCAGCTTTATTTTATGCCTGGTTGACAAATAATTAGTGCCATAGCCAGTCATTTACTTACATTGATATTTGATTTCCAGGGTAAATACTGAAGTATTTTTTGAGGACTTTGTGCTAAGTTTTGAGAGCAAAATAAGTCTTTGCCTTCAGAGCTTAGTACATTGGGAAGACCCCATGATGTCACAGCAAACTGAGGGAATCCTACCACTCACAGCCACAGGCATGGTCACCCCCTCCTCCTTGAGGGGCCTAGGCAACCATTAGGCCACTTCCAACACTTGTCAGAGCGTGAGAGACAAACAGCCTAGTCACGCCAGGTGCATAGTCAGCGCCCCCCCCCCCCCCCCCCCCCCCGCCATCTCCTCGAGATGAAATATGAAGGTCAAGGCAGTTAGTTTCCTTAGGCTACAGCTATAATGTGGGATTGGTAAGTTGTGGTTTTTACATGTTAATTCTTTGCTTCTGGTGGCTAGCCTTGCAAATGCAATTAGACCATAGTATGGTCTATAGTAATTTTGATATTTCTAGCTTGTGAAATTAATTGGCCTATTTTGTAATTTCTGATTTTCTTCATTAGGAAATGAAAATTTGTTCGGCAATTATAAACCTTTTTCATCTGATCCCAGCTGCACCTCAAACTCTGGTCAAGCCTTTGTTAGAGGTTGTGATGAAAACAGAACGGGCTATGTTGATTGAGGTAATGGTCAGATATAGGATTAATTCTGATTCTTCCTCCATCTGTTGCTTATAATATTTTTACTTTGTTATATTTTAGATAAATTAATCTTAAAAATATAAAGATGTTAGATATTACTATTTGCTATGGTTGTTAGAATATAAACAGTTACAAGGGGGAGAAATATATACTTCCAGCCCTGGCTGCTAGCTCAGTTGGTTAGAGTGTCATCCCAATACACCAGGGTTGTGGGTTCAGCCCCCCACCAGGGCACATATAAGAATCAACCAATGAATGCATGTATGAGTGGAACAACAAATCCATGTTTCTATCTTTATTCCCCGCCCCCCCCACAAAAAAAAAGAAAAAGAAATGTATACTCCTACCATGTTAGGTTGGTAGACCAACAGAAGCCTCAAGCCCTGAGAAGATGTTTTCATCATGTGTTTTCTAGGCTGGCAGTCCCTTCAGAGAGCCTCTGATCAAGTTCCTGACTCGGCACCCTTCCCAGACGGTGGAGCTGTTCATGATGGAGGCAACATTGAATGATCCTCAGTGGAGCAGAATGTTTATGGTAAGAGTGCGAGGAGCTGGAGTTGGGTGTCCCTGCAAATTTTTGTCAGCCAGTGTACTCTCAGAATCTGAAATGCATATCTCACTGTTCAATGTCAGGCTTTCTTTTTTTCCAATACATTTGAATATTAGAAACATCACTGTTGTGTATATAAAGAGCTCAAGTCCAGGAATCCCTCTGTAGATTTTGGTGGTGGTAACAAATGAATGAGCTGCTAGGATTGTCAGAATCATAATCATAAAGTGTGATTACTGGTTAAAAAGCATTAAGAAAAACTTTAGAGTACATTTATTAAAGGTGGGGACAGTGAAACAAGGAAGGGCCTAGGATGGAAGAAGCAGCAGGAGGGGGCCTAGGGGGGGAAATGAGCCTAGCCTGGGCTGCTTTGGCTCACTAAGAAGTCAGAGAACAGGGGTGCTGGGGGACAGGGTCGGGGTTTGCCTGGGATGAACTGCTGTGGCCTCTTCCTCCGTCGGATGCAAGTTTAGGAAATGCATGCCTGCGGGAGGGGCAAGGCGCACAGTGTGCTCCTGGGAGGGAGAGGTCGCACCAAAAAGTACTTTTTTAAAAAAGGGTGTTTACAGTGTTGTTTTTTCAGCCTGCCTAGAAAGATTGAGAAAGAACCTTAGAGTTAATACCTAAATCTTTTATGATTTTTTTTATTAGCTTAGAACAGCTTGTTTTATTTTGTTTTTAGAGCTTTTTAAAACACAAAGATGCCAGACCTCTGCGAGACGTGCTGGCAGCTAACCCCAACAGGTTCATCACTTTGCTGCTGCCCGGCGGTGCTCAGACCGCCATGCGCCCTGGCTCGCCCAGCACCAGCACAATGCGCCTGGATCTTCAGTTTCAGGCCATCAAGGTAGTGTCTCTTCTTTAGACACCTGAAATCTTAAAAGTTGAAACACAGTTCCCTAATTGTCTCTTCTTTGACAGATCATAAGTATTATAGTTAAAAACAATGACTCCTGGCTGGCCAATCAGCATTCTCTGGTGAGCCAGCTGAGACGCGTGTGGATCAGTGAAACCTTTCAAGAAAGACACCGGAAGGAGAACATGGCTGCCACAAACTGGAAGGAGCCCAAGCTGCTGGCCTATTGTCTGCTGAATTATTGCAAGTGGGTACACATGTTGTGCTTTACATCAAGTGACTTGATTTATCCAATAAGCAGTCTTTACTAATTTGTGTATAGCTGTGGGTCATTGGTGTAGAGAATGGTTTATGACTTAGCTGTTTAAAACAAGTTAGGAAATTTTCCACAATTTAACCTATGTTCTTATTCGACCCTTCAGAAGGAATTATGGAGACATAGAATTGCTGTTCCAGCTGCTCCGAGCCTTTACTGGTCGTTTTCTCTGTAACATGACATTCTTAAAAGAGTATATGGAGGAAGAGATTCCCAAAAATTATAGCATTGCTCAGAAACGTGCCCTGTTTTTTCACTTTGTGGATTTCAGTGACCCCAACTTCGGAGATGAACTGAAAGCCAAGGTGAGTCCCACAGTTAAACATAGAAGCCATGGGTTTTGAGCTAATTTTCTAGGGAACCAAGGATACTATTTGTGTTCTGCTGTGTCTCTGTTGACACTTGAATAGTAGTCTGGACTATTTATGAGGAAAATGCCATTGTTGAGAAACATAAGACAGATTCAACAGTGAACTGGTGTTGGAAAGAAGTTTGTTAGTTTCATAGCTTTTCCCTTTTTAAATTGAATTTATTGGGGTGATAGATATCCTATAATAAAAGCCTAATATGCTAAGTGTCCGGTTGACCAGTCAGCCGTTCAACCAATCAAAGCATAATATGCTAATGATATGCTAAGGCCACTCAACCGCTTGCTATGACGTGCACTGACCACCAGGGGGCAGATGCTCTGACAAGTAGGTTAGCTTGCTGCTGGGGTCCGGCCGATCGGGACTGAGTGAGATGGGCCGGACATGCCCTCCCGCGGTCCCTCCCTGGCTGGCCAGTCTCTCGCATCTCTCCCCTTCCCCGAGTGCACTGGTGGGATCCTTCAGCCTGGCCTGCACCCTCTTGCAATCCGGGACCCGTTGCGGGGATGTCGGAGAGCTGGTTTTGGCCCCATCCTGCAGGCCAGGCTGAGGGACCCCACTGGTGCACGAATTCGAATTTCGTGCACCAGTCCTCTAGTTAGTTAATAAAATAATATGGGTTTTAGGTGTGGTTACCTTGGTTTTAGAAAATGACTTGTTTGAAGTGAGAAAAGTAAAACAAACTGATGTCTCTTTTCCTCAGGTTTTTAACCTACCTTTCCAATTGACCATTTGAATAATAGTCAAGATTATCAGTTGTAACCTTGATTGAGTTCTAATTTTATGGGTTATAATATGACCAAACTGGTGGGCCTGCCCACTTTATTAAAGAAATTAAAGAACATGGCTTTGTTTTCCTTTTCCATTATTGTAAATTATTTTTTTGTAGGTTCTGCAGCATATCTTGAATCCTGCTTTCTTATACAGCTTTGAGAAGGGGGAAGGAGAGCAGCTCTTAGGACCTCCCAATCCAGAAGGCGATAATCCAGAAAGCATCACCAGTGTGTTTATAACCAAGGTGACTGACTAGCAATATATTGACTTGAAAAGTATCTTGGCAGATGAGAGTGTGTGTACGTGTGTGTGTGTGTGTGTGTGTGTGTGTGTGTGTGTGTACGTACACATACACGTGCGCGATGGGTTCATTGAAATAAGCTTATTTTCTTAAGGCTTTTATTTTTCCTTATTCCATTAGCTTATAGCAGAACATTATTTATTCATGGAGGGATAGGTTCTAAGCCCCCAGTATCTGATGCCTGAAACTGCAGATAGTACTGAACCCTAATATATATATAGGGTTCAGTACTATCTGAACCCTATATATATATATATATATATATATATATATATATATATATATATATATATTGTTCAGTACAAATTTATTTATTGTTTTTCCTATATATACATACCTGTGGTAAAGTTTAATTTGTAAATTAGGCATAGTAAGAGATTAACAATAACAATACAATAATTATAACAATATGCTGTAATAAAAATTATGTGAATCTGATCTCTCTCTCTCAAAATATCTTATTGTACTGTATACCCTTCTTCTCGTGATGATGTGAGACCTATTCCTGATCTGTGTAATCACCATCCTTAATTGCAGTAAATGGCCTGGTGTCATTTCAGGGGCTTCCATGCTGAAGTCTTCGTATAGGCTCAGTGCTTTCTGGAACAACACATTTTCTGTTCATGTCTTCTACCCACAAATTAATGCCTTTTCCATCTAAATAAGTACTTATCACACACTGTGGCTGAAACTTTATCATGATGTGCAACAGCAAAACTAGCATGAATTTCTTTTTACTTCTTCACAGTTTTACAGAACTCGTTCTTTCTGAAGATCTTAGCAACCTCAGCATATGATTTTTTTTCTTTCCTTATTAAGTTGAGAATTTTTACCTTTTCACCTAAAGGAAGTACTTTACTGCTTCTCTTTGGCATATCCAGGTTGCCAGCATCACTACTCTTGCTCCTTGAGACCATTATTAAGTAAATAAGGGTTACTTGAACACAGGACTGGGACAACCAGATGGCTACTAAGTGAAATGGGCAGGGAGTGTATATAGTGTGGACAAAGGGATGATTCATGTCCTGGGCGGGATGGAACAGGCTTATCATGCTACTCAGAAGGGCACACAGTTTAATTTATGAATTATTTCTGGAATTTTCCATTTAATATTTTTGAACCACAGTGGACTGTGGGTAACTGATATTTGGAAAAGTGAAACCATGGGGGAGAGGGCGGACACTACTGTATTATAATTATTCTTTTAAAAAATTCCTTATTGTTGAAAGTATTACATATGTCCCCCTTTTCCCCCATTGTCCTCTCCAGCCTGCCCACGCCCCCAAGCCCCAGCCTTTATGTATTATAATTCTTATTAGTGAATGTTTTAAGGCAGCTTCATTTGGAATAAATGAACTCTTTTTTCTACATTAATAGATTCCAGTGAGAAACAATGTATCTCAATGAAAAATTAGCTCTCGAAGTCATTTTATAAAAACCCCTATTGCTGGTCAGTAGAGTTTTGATTTTTTTTTAAAAATATATTTTATTGATTTTTTACAGAGAGGAAGGGAGAGGGATAGAGAGTTAGAAACATCGATGAGAGAGAAACATCAATCAGCTGCCTCCTGCACACCCCCTACTGGGGATGTGCCTGCAACCAAGGTACATGCCCTTGACCGGAATCGAACCTGGGACCTTTCAGTCCGCAGGCTGACGCTCTATCCACCGAGCCAAACCCATTTCGGCAAGTTTTGATTTAAAAAATATATATATTCTTATTTATTTCAGAGAGGAAAGGAGAGGGAGAGAGAGACAGAAACATTAATGGTGAGAGAGAATCATCGATAGGCTGCCTCCTGCAGGCCCCCTACTGGGGATCAAGCCAGAGACCTGGCCATGTACACTGACTGGGAATCAAACCCTGACCTCCTGGTTCATAGGTTGACACCCAACCTCTGAGCTATGCTGGCCCAGCAAGTTTTAATGTTGTTTTTTTTCATCTTAAGATTTGCAAAGGACTCTATAAAAGCCAGTGAGAATATTAGACTGGATACAGTTGCTGCTGTGACCCTTTATTGCCAACTTAATGAAACATCTTTGTGGCAGGATGATCTCTGAACTTAGCTTAGGCTTTAAGGTCTACATTTTTATAATAGTGTTTATAGTTTGCCCTAAAGAGATTTTTGGAATTTAATATTTCTTTGAGAAATGCCTGCCCTGTGTTTTTTTTTTCATGAAGCCTGGGCTGTCCTCTGCAGGTTAGGCCTTTGAACTTCATGGGCAGGTGTGTTTGTGAGGGTGTTAGATTGAGTGTTCCGTATGTGGGCTGTTTGTTGGAGTGCAGGAGTGATAGCCATTTCAGGGCTGCAGCGCACCATATGCACATTAATGCTCTTTGGGAGGATACAGTTTTTTTACTCTTTTTGTTGCCTGTTCCGTTGGGGGGTCCAAGTAGTGGACTGTTGTTCCTATTGGCAGTTTATTGGTCTTTAGGTAGTGTTTGTCTCTTCCTGAAGTTTGACCCCACTTCCACCCTCCCAAGGTAATTCGAGCTGAGCCTAAGGAGTTGTTTTTGGTCTCCCTACTGACTCGGCACAAGGAGGAGTTGAGATTCTGAATGTTGGATGAGGATAAATGGCCTTGGGCAGGCTGGAGCCCTGGGGAGGGACTGCAGTGAATTCAGGGGAAGGAAGACTTACGGGGCTACAGGGACCCGAATGAAGACACAGTTGTGATGGAAGATTCCAGTCTTTTAGATGTTTCTGTAGACACTAGTTAAGGGTATTTAGCTGAATTGGATGGTGCAGTTACAATACTTGATTCAATAGAGACATGCAGAATATTCCTTAAAGAGTGTACATTGTTTTTCTTATATCCGTGAAACACACACAAAAATCTGTCAGATACTTGATTACATAGAAAACCATAACAATTTTAAAAAAATAGAGATTTTTTTCCAGATAATGTTTTTTGATCCTAATATAGTAGTTGACCAGAAAAAAAATCTCAACTACTGGAAATTAAGAAACTCAGTCCTAACTCACGTCGTATCAAAGAGGAAGTTCTTTCCCACATCAAGCCACTTTCCCCACTGCATTCTGACTATGAGCCTGCCCCTTTTTTGCAGGTTGAAATAAATTCAGTGAATTTCTAATCCATATGTGTTAAAGGAAACTTGATATGTCATTATTGGGTTCCTCATTGGAAAACTTAATAATGTAGATAAATGTAAGTATGTGTGTGTGTGTTTTAAAGTTTAAACGTGTATGACCCTTAATAGGTAACACAGTTCAAAAACAGAAAGGAATTCCTTTCTGCTTGCCTTTCCCACAGGTGCTGGACCCAGAGAAGCAGGCGGACATGCTGGACTCCCTGAGGATTTACCTCCTGCAGTATGCCACGCTGCTGGTGGAGCACGCCCCCCACCACATCCACGACAACAACAAGAACCGCAACAGCAAGCTGCGCCGCCTGATGACCTTTGCCTGGCCCTGCCTGCTCTCCAAGGCCTGTGTAGACCCAGCTTGCAAATACAGTGGGCACTTACTTCTGGCACACATTATTGCCAAATTTGCAATACATAAGAAAATTGTCCTGCAGGTACTTTGCGAGGCTCCCTCATGTCTGCCCAACAATTGGATGCATTTCCATACTTGTACACGCTGCTCCTATACCATTGTGACCTCTCCTTTTCTGTTGACTTCTCCCAATGCCATTCAGTAATGTTCGTCTCTGCCATCTCTTACAAACTGTGAAATCTCCCATGACTATTTATTCTCTCCTTACTCCCCAGTTATTGCTCTGCTCGAGTTCCTCTGCAGCCTCCTTTTAAAACAACAAAATGTCTCCTTTGTCTAACTCATGCTCCTCACCCATTGCATTCTGGCTTTCAATTCTTCGTTCTATTGAAAATGTTTTGGTCGCCCTAGCCAGTTTGGCTAAGTGGATAGAGCGTCAGCCTTTGGACCAAAGGGTCCTAGGTTTGATTCCGTTCAAGGGCACATGCCCAGGTTTCAGGCTCGATCCCCAGTGTTGGGCGTGCAGGAGGCACCAAGTCAGTGATTCTCAGCATTGATGTTTCTGTCTCTCTCTCCCTCTCCCTTCCCTCTGAAATCAATACAAAAAAAGAAAAAGAAAATGTTTTGGTCAAGGGCCCCAGCCCATTCCTTTGCTATAGACAGTGGGTACTTTTGAACCCTCATCGTGTAAGCCCTCCACTATGCTGATGATCTTGAACTGTCTTCCCTGAGCCCCTCAGTGATTTAGGCTTTGATGTCAGATAGACCTGGGTTTGAGTTGTTTCTTCCACCAAGGAGTTCCATGACTCTGAGTGAATTGGTTACTGTCTCTGCGTAAGAATTCAATGTAATAATAGACTTGAGTGCTCAGCCTGTCTTTCCCTTTAAGCATTTGGTAAGCTGTCGCTCTTGTCCTATTCTGTGAGGTCATTCTTTGTTTTCCTCTGACTACTACCTCTTGTGAATGTCTGTGGTATTAAACCCCAGGCCCCAATAATGCCAGTGGCCTCTTAGACATCTCCTTCCACATGCACTTGAGATATAAATATAGTCTGTGATAGGCACTGCTCTCCCCAGTTTCCCAGCCGGAGATCTGAGGGCCATCTGTGACACCCTCTCGTTCTGCCCAGCATGGAGGCATGGGCAAGTCCTGTTGATTCCTGTCCCTTCACCCTCACTCAGTACCTTTGGGTGGTCTTTGTGTTTCCCTGACAAAAGCACCTCACTGCTCACTTGAACTGTTGTAAGATTACCTCTGATCGTGGCCCCTTTCACTCCATTTTTTAAAATTGTGAAATGACTGACTGCCCACAAATTATGGTAGACATTGATGTCTGCAGGGAGCTAGGTCTCATTCGTCTTGGAATATTCCACCCTAGCCAGGCATGGGCACCTAGTAGGTGCTCGATCAATATTACAATGAATGTATTCATTGATCAAAACTGAATGGAGGCCCTGACCGGTTTGGCTCAGTGGATAGAGCGTCGCTCTGTGGACTCAATGGTCCCAGGTTCGATTCTGGGCAAGGGAATATCTTGGTTGTGGGCACATCCCCAGTAGGGGGTGTGCAGGAGGCAGCTGATAGATGTTTCTCTCTCATCGATGTTTCTAACTCTCTCTACCTCTCCCTTCCTCTCTGTAAAAAATCAATAAAATATATTAAAACAAACAAACAAACAAAAAAACTGAATGGAGGAGAACGAAAATATGTTGTTTCCCAATAAGAGAGGTCAGAGGAATTTTTTAAAAATATGCCTTGGTTCTAAGAGATTGTTTTTATCTTGTTTTTAAAGCCTTTATTTTTATCTTAGGTAAGAATTTCTCTCCCGTTTTAGGTTTTTCACAGTCTTCTCAAGGCCCATGCAATGGAAGCTCGAGCAATTGTCAGACAAGCGATGGCCATTTTGACTCCGGCAGTGCCAGCCAGAATGGAGGATGGGCACCAGATGCTGACCCACTGGACAAGGAAGATCATTGTGGAGGAGGGGCACACAGTTCCTCAGCTGGTTCATATTTTGCATTTGATAGTGCAGCATTTTAAGGTACACAGAAAGGACTGCAGATTGATTTCAGGTGCACATTCAGGCATATGCTTTAACATTTTGCCTCTTTTTCAGTTTCTGCAGTAATAGGGGGTTAGTCTTTCAGTAAAGGTATTTCAGATCCATTGATTAGTGTGTAAATGTGTGTATATGTATGGCTTTATCAACATGGAAATTGCTATAGTTTAGAGAATATGTTAGGTGTATTTCTGTCTAGACTGCATTTTTCTTGTAATTACTCTCATTTAACAGTGGATACACATGAATTGTTACTTTGGGAGGAATCATCATTAACTCTAGATTTTGGTAACTTGGCTAAAAAAGTTATTCTTGTTGCTGGCATCTCCTTTCTGTAGCTAAATTGCCCACTTTGTTGGATTTACATAATTTTTGTAGATTTAGGTAGAGGAGAAAGGATTTAGTAGTATTGAGCTGAAAGCTGTTACAGCTTTTAAATTGGGAATTTTCTTCTTGGCATGGCTAAACTATTATGATAGCAAGTGTTAAGTTTGATACAGGTGACTAGCTTGTCTACCTAAAGAGAACTCAGTGTTTCAACATTGAAAAAAAAAACATATTTTTATTGATTTCAGAGAGGTAGGGAGAGGGAGAGAGTGATAGAAACATCAGTGATGAGAGAGAAACATCAATTAGCTGCCTCCTGCATTTCCTCTACTGGGGATCAAGCCTGCAACCTGGGCATGTGCCCTGACCGGGAATGGAATTGTGACTTCCTGCTTCATAGGTCAACACTCAATCTCTGAGCCACACTGGCCGGGTGAGTGTTTCAACATTTTTTAAAGATGGTACTAAATCACTGAATTACACTATTGTATGGGACTCAACCAGAGCCAGGGGAAGTGATAAACACACACATAAGGTAATGAGAATTTCCTCACTAAAGTTATGGTTGGCTTATGTGAGTATTTTGGGACCCAGGCAGGTTGTATGTGTATATATGTGCATGTGCATATGTGTTTGTGTGTGTGGGGTCACAGCACAACGTCCCCGGTGTGACACAAGCCCTGTGCTCGCAGGTGTACTACCCCGTGCGGCACCACTTGGTACAGCACATGGTCAGTGCCATGCAGAGGCTGGGCTTCACACCCAGCGTCACCATTGAGCAGAGAAGGCTGGCTGTGGACCTGTCGGAAGTTGTCATCAAGTGGGAGCTCCAGAGGATCAAGGACCAGCAGGTAGAGATGTTAGCCCTCTTGTGTCATCCTTGATTGTATTCCTTACGCTTCTCTGCAGAATCTAAAGTCAAATGTGTGTGTTTTTTAAGCCGGATTCAGATATGGATCCAAATTCCAGTGGAGAAGGAGTCAACTCTGTGTCATCTTCCATTAAAAGAGGCCTATCAGTGGATTCCGCCCAGGAAGTGAAACGCTTTAGGACGGCCACAGGAGCAATCAGTGCAGTAAGATCATTGCACACCCGGAGTGTGCTTCCTTTTATAGGTTCTGTGCTTCCTTGTGGGAGTGTGGTCACTTACTCAACAGACTCTGAGTGTGGGCTAAGTGCCCAGCACAGTGCCAGAGAGAAAGGCTGCACCCAACAGAGAGAAACCCAATGACATACTACCAACTCAAGGTGTTTCCCAATTACCAGATGCAATTTTCTTTGTGTCACTTAATATCATTAGAGTGCTGATGATCATAGTTAACTAGAAGCCCGGTGCATGAAATTCATGCACGGGGTGGGAGCATGTCCCTCAGCCCAGCCTGCACCCTCTCCAATCTGGGACCCCTTGAGGGATGTCCGACTGCCCGTTTAGGCCCAACCCCAGGTGGGATCGGGCCTAAATGGGCAGTCAGACATCCCTCTCACAATCCAGCTCTGCTGGCTCCCAACCGCTCGCCTGCCTGCCTGCCTGGTTGCCCCCAACTGCCCTCTCCTGCTCGCCTGGTCACCCCTAACTGCCCTCCTCTGCCAGCCTGGTTGCCCCTAACTGTCCTCCCCTGCAGGCCTGGTCACCCCCAACTGTCCTCCCCTCCAGGCCTGGTCACCCCCAACGGCCCTCCCCTGCAGGCCTGGTTGTCCCCAGCTGCCCTCCCCTGCAGGCCTGGTTGCCCCCAGCTGCCCTCCCCTGCAGGCCTGGTCACCCCCAGCTGCCCTCCCCTGCAGGTCTGGTTGCCCCTAACTGCCCTCCCCTGCTGGCCATCTTGTGTCCACATGGGGGTGGCCATCTTGTGTGTGGGAGTGATGGTCAATTTGCACATTTCCCTTTTATTATATAGGATTACTTGCAGAAAGGCATCAAGGGAAACTCATTGGGGCAAGAAAATAGATTGAGGACATGCACCCATGGTACATTCAGTTTTAGAAAAGATAGCATGTCCTGTTTTGTTTGGAGGGCAGCTGGGTACCAAAAGAGCCCTGTGGGTGCGAACTCTCCCTCCCTCTCCCTCTGTTTCTCCGGAGTATGTGGCCCTGCATTCACCCTGTATTCAAATTAGAAACCTGGAACTATCTGCAATCTGTCCATTTCCTTCTCTCCACATGTCTGGTCAAGAGCAAGTCCTGGCAGCCCAGCCATGAATACCCTACCCTCTTTTTAATTCTGTACCCACCATGGTGGTGCAAGCAGATGCCTGGTCCCTTCTCACTGAGATTACTGAAACTGCCTCCCAGTTCCTCTCAGACCTTCCACTTTTATTTCTCTTCATTACACTTTTAACAGAGCAGAGAACCAAAAAAACACTCTTTTCAAAATTCAGGCTAGGGAAAGCTGGATGAAGGGTACATGGCACCTCTGTACTGTCTTTGTAACTTCTTGGGACTGTTACAGTAATTTCAAATAAACACTTAAGAAATGCAGACTATCTTTCCCCTCACCAATCCTTTGCCTTGACGCTGGCTTTCAGTGCCTGCATGACTTGGCCCTTCTGATGGCCTTCATGCCCCGCACTTGCTCATGCTGCTGCAGCTACGCAGGCCTTTCCTCCACCTCAGAAACGCCAGTTCTGTGCTTGCTAGGACTTGTGCACTGACTCCATTACCTCTCGCTGGCTCAGTCCTCTCTTCTCATGGCTGGCTTTTTATCAGTCGGAGAGGTACCTCGATAACATCCTTTCACTTCCTGGACCACACTCCCTTCCAGTCTTGCAAATGACCCATTACTTTCTTTGTGGCTACTTTGTTTATTAGTTGTCCTGTGGATGCCACACCTGCCTTAGGTGTCCCTCTACCCAGAATGGCATCTGTTCCCTGTTATTGGGCTGCACAGGCCAGAGCTGTACCCTGGAATGCATTGTTGAGAGGCTCTTCCTGTCGTTGTAGGTGTTTGGGAGGAGCCAGTCGCTGCCTGGAGCGGACTCCCTTCTTGCCAAGCCAATTGATAAACAGCACACGGACACCGTGGTGAACTTCCTCATCCGAGTGGCTTGTCAGGTGCGGGTTCTGAATGTCTTATATTAAGGATTTTTCAGAACAGAGCCTACTTGGTCAACTATAGAATGTTTTCTGTGACAGTTTAGTAAAAAAAAGAAAGAAAGACGAACCAAGGTCTGACAGGTAGTCTGTCACTTTCATATCAGATTTCATGACATGCTGATAATTCTGAAGTCTGCCTTGTCTTATAATTCATATGATATTTAAGAAATATTTTTTATTTTAGCAGTGATAATATAATGGTATGTCTAATAATTAATGGAATTGTGGTATTAGTTCAATGATCTTGGGCAAATTATTTTAACTTTCAAGTTACGTAGCTCATAAAGGTGTTGGGAAAGTCCAACACAACGTTTAGTAATTTAAATGCTTTTACACCCTGGATGGGTAGCTCAGGTGATTAGAGTGTCCTCCTGATACTCAATGGTTGAGGGTTCAAACTCCAGTCAGGACATACACAAGAAGCAACCAATGAATGAATACATAAATAGGTGGAGCAACAAATTGATATCCTCTCTCTCTCTCTCCTCTCTCCTGTCTCTTCTCTCTCTTATCCCTCCCCCCCCCTTTCAAATTAATAGATAAAATATACAAAAAATAAATGAAAGCATTTATTTACCACTCATAGCAATATCGGTTTTCATGGAGTTTTAGGGGATCTATTTCTGAAACTTTTCATTTTTATATTTCAAACAAACATTGCAAATGAAATTTTTCTACGTTTTTTAAAATTTGGTAATCTTGCGTTTTTATAACTATTAAACAAAATAGTGGGTCTTGCAATACTATTGACTATTGAGGCTTCCCAAGTACTGAAAGGAACCTACTAAACCAGCGATTTTCAACCTTTTTCATATCATGGCACACATAAACTAATCATTGAAATTCTGTGGCACACCAACAAATATTTTTTTTGCCAATCTGACAAATTAGGTATAATTTTGATTTAGTCACACCGGATGCCTGTTGTTGTGTTGGCTGTTGTCATATTTTTATTTGACAGTCTAATGGAAAACAATTCAGTGCTCCTTACTAAGTAGTCAGATATTGCATGTTTTAAAGATTCTTGCCTGGCTGGTGTGGTTCAGTGGTTGAGTGTCCACCCATGAATCAGGAGGTCATGGTTCGATTCCCCATCAAGGCACATGTCTGGTTTCCGGGCTTGATCCCCAGCAGGGAGGTACAGGAGGTAGCCGATAGATGATTCTCTCTCATCATTGATTTTTCTATCTCTTTCTCCCTCTCTCTTCCTCTCTCTGAAATGAATAAAAACATATTTTTAAAAATTCTTATGGCACACCAGTTGAAAATTGATGTACTGAACTATTCAATCACTGCATTCTTGCCTGTTGCAGTGTGCTAGGCACAGCTTAGGAGATCCAGAAGGGAGGAACGTGGATCCTTGCCCTCAGGGAGCCTCTTGACACTAATCAATCACACAGATGGTTGCAAATCACCACTGACCCAATGTAACGGAGAGGGAAGGTCCTGCGGGGGAGGGTCCCTGCAGCCAAGAGGGCTGAGTTGAGTCAGGTAGGAGAAGAGGCTGTGAGGTAGACATCTGGGATGCAAGGGCATGGGGCATGGGCAAAAAGCAGTGTCACAAGAATGACTAAACATGTATTTAGTGAAATGTGGGCTTGAATGAATGAATTTCCAGGTTAATGACAACACCAACACTGCTGGGTCTCCTGGGGAGGTGCTTTCTCGCCGGTGTGTGACCCTCCTGAAAACTGCCTTGCGACCGGACATGTGGTCCAAGTCTGAGCTGAAACTGCAGTGGTTCGACAAGCTGCTGATGAGTGTGGTAAGTGCGGGGGTCTGTTGCTATTGCTTGGGCTTGGGGCTGGGCCACCAAAATCTGAATCCTCCATTCCTTTGTCCAGTTTTGGCCCCTTCCACTTTGTCTGCTGTTGACCTTAAAAATAAAATAGTTGTTTTACCAGAGAATAGCAAGCTATAGCAAAAACCATAGGATAAATCTGGCAAGCAAAGGAGAGGAACTTTACTTTCTAGAGAAAAAGTAGGAAAATGAGAGGGATTATTTTGAACAAAAGTCTGTTGGGATGGAGGAGATCGAGAGTTTAGGGTGGTGATTGATTCTTGTTGGCTAAGTTACCAGGCAAGGAAGGAACTCTTCCTGCTGGAGTAATAAAGTAGTGTGCTTTTTTTCCCCCTGTTGAGATCTGTATTTGACAATTCCTATTGGGGGGTCTATAATTGAAGAGTGGTAGAGTAGTGCCTGAGGGCTCCCCCTTCTGGCCTTTTAAATGAGGTTTTATTTTAGTAATTTTCATATTGCTAATGAGGGAATTTCACTTCCAGAAAATGGTTTTAAAACTTCAGCTCTCACACACACACCCCCACCCCCGCTCAGCACCAAGTACAGTTAGTTTTGAAAACATAATAGTCCTCTTGCCTTTTGAAGTCTCATTTTTTAAATTGACATACTGGCTGGCTTGAAATGAACATTTTTAATTGATTTATGAAACAGCCTTTAAAGTAAACTTGAATTTTTAAAGTAGGTGGACATAGAATTTGTTATTGAGCACTGTATAGTCAGGTAACAAAGAAATGACTCCTGCCCTAGTTGGTTTGGCTCAGTGGATAGAGTGTCGGCCTGCGGACTGAAAGGTCCCAGGTTTGATTCTGGTCAAAGGCACATGCCTGTGTTGTGGGCTCAATCCCCAGTAGGGGGCGTGCAGTAGGCAGCTGATCAATGATTCTCTCTCAACATTGATGTTTCTATCTCTCGCCCTCTCCCTTCCTCTCTGAAATCAATACAAATATATATATAAATATATCCTATATAATAAAAGGCTAGGTGGCGTCACGCCTTTTGCATGACACCCTCGCGCTTCGCTGTCACACGATGGCCACGCGCACAGCAGAGGTGGGGCCTGGTGGCCTCTCTGCGCGGTGAGGCCTAGGGGTTCCGTGGCACGGCTCGGAGGAGGCGGGTCCTGGCGGAGGAGGAGGGTCTCGGCAGGGGAGGGCAGTTGTGGGTGATTGGGCCAGCATGGGAGTGCAGTTGTGGGTGATCGGGCTACCAGGGGAGGGCATTAGGCGTCAATTGGGCCAGCAGGGGAGTGGTTAGGGGATGATCAGGCGGCAGGTAAAAGTGGTTAGGGGCAATCAGGCAGGCAGGCAGGCAGGCAAGCGGTTAGGAGCCAGCAGTCCTGGATTGTGAGAGGGATGTCCGAGGGGGTCCTGGATTGGAGAGGGTGCAGGCCAGGCTAGCCTGCCTGCCTTCCTGATTGCCCCTAATCGCTTCTGCCTGTCAGCCTGATCACCCCCTAACCACTCCCCTGCCAGCCTGATTGATGCCTAACTGCTCCCCTGCCAGCCTGTTTGCCCCTAACTGCCCTCCCCTGCAGGCCTGGTCACCCCTAACTGCCCTCCCCTGCAGGCCTGGTCCCCCCCAACTGCCCTTCCCTGCAGGCCTGGTTGTCCCCAACTTCCCTCCTCTGCCCACCTGTCACCCCTAACTGCCTTCCCCTGCAGGCTTGATCGCGCACAACTGCCCTCCCTTGCAGGCCTGGTTCCTCCCAACTGCCCTCCCGTGCTGGCCATCTTGTGGTGGCCATCTTGTGTCCACATGGGGGCAGCCATCTTTGAACACATAGGGCCAGCCATCTTGTGTGTTGGAGTGATGGTTAATTAGCATATTACTCTTTTATTAGATAGAATAGAGGCCTGGTGCATGGTGGGGGTCAGCTGGTTTGCTCTGAAGGGTGTCCCGGATCAGGGTGGGGGTTCCCTTGGGGCGTGGGGCGGCCTGGACGAGGGGCCTGTGGTGGTTTGCAGGCCGGCCATGCCCCCCGGTGATCCAAGTGGAGGCCCTGATATCTGGGATTTATTTATCTTCTATAATTGAAACTTTGTAGCCTTGAGTGGAGGCCTGGGCCTGCCAGGGTATGTGGAAAGCTTGGCTTCCTCCATCGCCGGGGGCAACTCAAGCCTCCTGCTCTCTCCAGTTCTGTGGCTGCCACCATTTTGGTTGGGTTAATTTGCATATTTGCTCCTGATTGGCTGGTGGGCGTGGCTTGTGGGTGTAGCAGAAGTGGTTAATTTGCTTATTACTCTTTTATTAGATAGGATACTGAATGGCCAGATTATTATGATCTCTGAACACATCATAATCTGGCCACTCAGTGTATATCCTATATAATAATCTGGCCACTCAGTGTATATCCTATATAATAAATTTTGGTTGACTATAATATGCAAATTGTCCCCTCGGCCAGGAGTTTGGCCAGCAGGCAGGCCGGCCAACCGCCCATGTCCCCTCCCCTTGGCCAGGCTGGCTGGACCCTACCCATGCACGAATGCATGCACCTGGCCTCTAATAAATACACACACACACACACACACACACACACACACACACACACACTGAGTGGCCAGATTATTATGCGTTCAGAGATCATAATAATCTGGCCACTCAGTGTATATGTAAAATGACTTATAATGCTGATTATTTGGTGGGTGCTGTTTTGTGTTGTGGTTTTTTTTTGTTTTTAATATATTTTTATTGATTTCAGAGAGGAAGGGAGAGGGAGAGAGAGATAGAAACATCAGTGATGAAAGAGAATCATTGATTGGCTGCCTCCTGCATATCCCCTACTGGGGATCGAGCCCGCAACCCACGCATGTGCCTTTGACCAGAATCAAACCTGGGACCTTTCAGTCCACAGCCTGATGCTCTATCTATCCACTGAGCCAAATTGGCTAGGGCTTGTGTTTTTTTTTTTAAAATTAATTTATTTTTTCTTATTTTTCCTTTCTTTTAGGGCTTGTTTTTATAAAAACTTTGATCCTATAATTTTCTGGGGGTTGCTAACCTATTGTAAGCCCTTGCTGTTTTGCATTGCAAAGATTAACATTGTTGCTTAGGTTTTTTGAAAGGTTACAGAGGTAACCTGTGCTATGAAAACAGTAGGATCATAGGCCCTAAGTCTCTAGCTCATGCTATGATTCCAGCCTGATGTATAACTTATGGATTGTCTGCAGGTTTCTTTCCTTTTTTTCCTGTTGGAAGGTCACATTTCTTTCCTATCACATACAGTCACAGTTGAATCACGCTCAGCCATAAGTGGACAGCCGCTGCCAGTAAACAGGCTAACAGTTTCATAGCACCAGGCGCTGTGCTCACAGTGACTTCCACCTCTTACAGTCAGTGAGTGAGCCTTTACCTCACAACCCCATGCACACACATACAGGTATAAACCACAGAAACAGAAGTTTCAGGAAGCAAACCATGGACTCTGCTTTCTGTTTTATTTTTATTTTTGTTTTTGATTCTGGCATCATCTATTAGATTGATTTCATGGTAGAGTTTCAAAGATACTTTCTTTTGGAAGAATATTTGCATTTTAACTAAAAAGGTGGAAGGAGACAAGCAAAATAATTGCAATAACTGTCTTTTTAGACCAGATTTTAGTAATTTTCAGAATTTTAACATTTAATATTGAATATTTTTAATGAGCTGTTGAAACAGGCTTGACTAAATATTTAAAGCAAATTGATTAAAAGAAACAAAATCCTACTGTATTAATAAAATATGGTGGTCACGTTTTTATACATACCATGTGTTCAATCTTTAGTGATTTTTTACTTCACTTCTAAGTACTTAGTAGCACATAGTTTTAAATTTTGGTTGACTATAATAATTTACTGTACTAGAGCATTTCATCCGTGTGCCACCTGTGTTCTCCTTTCCAGGAGCAGCCTAATCAAGTTAACTATGGAAATATTTGCACGGGTTTGGAAGTGCTGAGTTTCTTGCTCACTGTTCTCCAGTCTCCAGCCATCCTCAGTAGCTTCAAACCCCTGCAGCGCGGAATCGCTGCCTGTATGACGTGTGGAAACACCAAAGTCTTACGAGCAGTCCATAGCCTTCTCTCACGCCTAATGAGCATTTTCCCAACAGAGCCAAGTATGTCACCTTTCCCATGGGTGCCTTTCTGAGTGGGTGGGTGGTCACAAAGCTTGTTATTGGAGAGGGCTCATCCTCCAGTTACTATATGGAGCATTTTATTATGTCACTTATCTTTATATTTTTAACCTTTTTAAAAAAATTGACATGAGAACTTAATAGCAATAGTCACTGCATTCTATTTTTGTCTGCTTTGGAAATGCAGTTCTTCATCAGCTGAGTATTGCTGCTTCTGTAAGGTATTAAAGGGAAGTTAGGTGAAAATATTTTGTGAAACGGTGAACAATTAACAAAATAAATACTGTTAAGTGTATTTAGAGTAAGTTCAGGTGAGAGAAAAGGTTGTAAAGTAGGAACCCTGCCCAGAGGTGAGCACCAATGGGAGAGAAGTTGCCACAGGTGCCAAAATAACTAAAGCTCAGCCTTAGTGTGAGGGACATGAATGTCCCAGGGCCTGGACAGGCCTAAGAACCCAAACCACAGAGCCCAGGTTCTTGCTTCTGTTTCAGGCACGTCCAGTGTGGCCTCCAAGTATGAAGAGCTGGAATGCCTCTATGCGGCCGTAGGGAAGGTCATCTACGAAGGACTCACCAACTATGAGAAGGCCACCAACGCAAATCCCTCCCAGCTCTTTGGTGAGTATGTGCCAGGCTTGGTTTTCCCAGCACTGGTTCAGTTTGGCATTGTTCTGTTTGTGCTCCCTGGACAAGCTTTCCTTAGAAGGGAAAGGCTCAGGCCGTCTGGGGGGCCTTGAGGGTGGTGTCGGTGCGTGGCCTGGCGCATACCAGGCCATGGTCCCCTTTGGTCTTTGAGGTGAAACCCTCCCCCCCCCCAACCAACACCAGCGCTTCCTTGTTTCTTCCACCTCATCCTGAGATGCGGAATTTGTTGTGAGGGGAATTGCCCTAGGTTGCATGGATACTCCTGACCCCGTTTTACACCAGCATAGAGATGCTGCTAAAACAGTATACCAAGATGTAGAGTCACTGCCTTTCATGATGTGGTCACCTGTGAGCCACTCACAAGCCAAGAACGCCTTCCCAACTTCTTGGTGAGGCTCTGGCTGCCCCAGGTGAAAAGAAAGTTGGTTTCTTGGATCAGGGCAGCTGGATAACGTTGGCTTCCAGACACCCACAAGTCAAATGTATAAATACTCTGTTTTTTGCTAAACTCACATCTGTGACTAGGATTAAACCTTGGGTTAAAAAAGTTTTTTTTCTCCCTTATTATATATTCATTGTATAAAACTTTGAAAATACAAATGAAGGAAAGCTAAATAAAAGTAACCCGAGCCTCTCGAATCATTCAGCATTTTGGAATGCATGTCTTTTTCTATACATACGCATAGGAATACATATACAGAAAGCCCTTGTTATGCAGATACTTGTGTCTGCATATGTAAACTGTTTACATTATTTTTTTAAATGAGTTTCTTGCTCTCCATACTCTTCCTACTTGCTACATGAAATTCAGGAGTCTGATAAATTTAGTTAAAATGGTGTATCCCTTGCTATTCACATTTGCTATTTTTGTTTTGCCACCAGATAGATTTGTATAGCGAGGGATGCTTTTGTGACTTTTAAAAAAGTGGTATCATACAGTAGATCCTGCTTTGCAACCTGACTTCCATCGCAGTATAGCATGAACATCTTGTTAATTCTCTGAAGGACTCTCTTTTAGAAGAGCTGACCACTGTTGACTCTGCCTCCCTGCTTTGTGTGGGGGTGACGGCAGGCCAGGGACAGCCTTGGGGCGAGTGGATCTCTTTGAGTCAGCCACACTGCTAGATCCAGGGCTCCATTACTGGTGAACTCAGGAGTGGCGAGCCTGGCAACCAGGAATACCCAGATCACATTCCCCGTATTCATCATTGTCACCCTCCAATGTCATGGGTTACCTGTCAAAGAATCAGATTGGTTATACGTTTACTGCTGTATTGAGAGCCAGCCAGCCTTTTAACAAAGCAAGCCTAAAATCATCCAAATCTGGGATGATTGTACTTTAAATGGCAAATACATACCCTTTTACTTTTCTACGTTGTGAGCCATGAATACAACATTAAATTAATGTGTAGGTCAGTGTTAAGATGTTTGTAAAAATGCCAGTATGGGAGATAATAATTTTTTTTCACATACTCAGTGTTCATGTTCTGATGTTAAACAGTTTTTTAGAATTCAAATTGAATTCTAAAACATATATCATGCCCAAATAGTCTAGATAAAAAGGAAGTATCCCTCCCCCGACCCCAATCATATTAGGGGACAACATTTTTTACTTAGGATGTTTTGCCATACAAAGCCTAAAGTTAAATGCAGAACTGAAGGAAGATTGTTCCTATTGAAGCACAAAAATCAGTTTTTATGCCTGGAGATGTTGCTCATGAATTAAGAATTAAGAGTGAACATATAATACTTCAAAATGTAGTCTTATGTTTATAATGTTGACATTTGGGATTAATTCATACTTTTGTTGAAACAGCATTATTGTTTAGCACATTTTAATAGGTTTTAATTAGCATATTTTTGACAATTACTTTTAAAAACTTTTCTAAAAACAAACCACTGAATTTCTACCTTTTAGGGACCCTTATGATCCTCAAGTCTGCCTGCAGCAACAACCCGAGCTACATAGACAGGCTTATCTCGGTCTTCATGCGCTCCCTGCAGAAGATGGTCCGAGAGCACCTCAATCCACAGGCAGCCTCCGGCAGCACAGAGGCAACCTCAGGTGACACACTTGACTTGGTCCCCAGTTTTTCCTCAGACTGAACAGTGCTGGCTTTGTCAATGAATTTTATGTTTCTTTTTTTTTTTTTCAATGTATTCATTGATTTTTAGAGAGAAAGGAAGGGAGAGGGATAGAGAGATAGAAACATCAATGAGAAAGAAACATCGATTGACTGCTTCCTGCATGTTCCCCAACTGGGGATCGAGCCTGCAACCTGGGCATGTGCCCTGACCCGGAATCGAGTTGGTGAACTCTTGATTCATGGGTCAGTACTCAACCACTGAGCCACACCAACCGGACTGTGACTGAATTTTAAAGCGAACACTAATGCCTGCTGTTCACGGGCAATTCATTATTAGTTGCTCTTAACAGAGAGTTTGTAAGTGGTTCATTTAAAACCAAAATGAGACTTCTTTTTAAAATGAATTGTTTTTAAAATTTGTGAGTGTGAGAGTAAAGAAATTTTTATCTTTTTTTTTTTTTTTTTAAACTGCACCCCAGGATATTTTTCTGTTGACTTTTAGAGAGAGTGGAAGGGCGGGAGAGAGACAGAGAAATATCTATGTGAGAGAGATACCTCAATTGGTTGCCTCCAACATAAGCCCTAACCAGGACTAGGGATTGAGCCTGCAACTGAGATATGTGCCCTTGACTGGAATTGAACTTGGGACTCTTCAGTTCATGGGCCGACGTTCTATCCACTGAGCCAAACTGGCAGGGGCTGAAGAAATTTTTAAATGATTGGTCATTTATGTGGAACATGCACCACTAAATGAGAGTTATCTAACAATTTTGCTTTAAAGCAGAGACTGCTTAGAGTTGTTACATCTGATGACGAATTAGATTGTAGGTTCTAGACTTGAGGAGTGGGCTCCAGAAATCTGGGTGATATGTTTGGTGGGGGGCTGGTCAGCACAGCTGCTCAATGCAGCGTGGAACACAAGTGCTATGGATGTGCCTTTGGGACTTGGCTGTACCCCAGGGTTGCCTGCACTGGTTCCAACCGCTCCACCATTTCTTCCTCATGGGGAGCTTCTAACAGGGCCACCCTTGCAAAGTGGTGTAATAGCAAGAAAGTGATGAGACTGGAGAAAATATTTTTGGGGAAAATGGGCAGAATTAATGTGCCATGTAGTGCAGAGTGGTTGCCTGTTGATGCATGCTTGTAGAAATTGTTGAGCTGTGCTCTTTCTCCACATGAGCAGGAACTAGTGAACTGGTGATGCTGAGTCTGGAACTGGTGAAAACACGCCTGGCTGTGATGAGCTTGGAGATGAGGAAGAACTTTATTCAGGCCATCCTGACTTCCCTCATTGAAAAATCACTCGATGCCAAAATTCTCCGTGCTGTGGTTAAAATTGTGGAAGAGTGGGTTAAAAATAATTCCCCAATGGCAGCCAATCAGGTGAGCTGGGAACAGGGGCTGCAAATTGGCTAGGTGACCTTTGTATGTAAAAGAAAATTCAGGCCTCACTTTCTCAGCTCTTCTTCTGGAAGTTTTCAGTCAGGCAAAACTTTTTTCTCCTGTATTTGCATTCACAGTATCTTTTTTCAAAGATGATTTTTCTCATTGTGCTGAACAGATTTTAAATAGAAACAAGATAATTGGTCACTTATCTTAATGTGGTTTTACTTGTTAAAATGTTAAATGAACCTTACTTAGTCTTTGTATGATGATGAAGGTAAGCCAAGAAAAAAATAATGAGGGATTATTAGTTAATATATGACTAGAGACCCGGTGCACGAATTCGTGCACCAGTGGGGTCCCTCGGCCTGGCCTGTGCGATCGGGCCAAAACCAGCTCTCCGACATCCCCCAAGGGGTCTCCGATTGGAGAGGGTGCAGGCTGGGCTGAGGGACGTCCCCCCCCCCCCGCCCCATGCACAAATTTCATGCACCAGGCCACTAGTCCTATATAGTGGCCTGTGGGATCAGGCCTAAACCGACAGTTGGACATCCCCCTCGCAATCTGGGACCGCTGGCTCCTAACTGCTCACCTGCCTGCCTGCCTGATCGCCCCTAACTGCCTCTGCTTGCCTGCCTGATCGCCCCTAACTGCCCTCCTCTGCTGGCCTGATCTTGCCCCCAACTGCCTCTGACTGCCTGCCTGATCACCCCTAACTGCCCTCCCCTGCCGGCCTGATCTCGCCCCTAATGGCGCTCCTCTGCTGGCCTGATCTTGCCCCCAATTGCCCTTCCCTGCCGACCTGATTGCCCCTAACTGCATCTGCCTCGGCCCCCACCACCATGGCTTTGTCTGGAAGGAAGTTGGACATCTGGAAGATGGCTGGTCAACCGGTCTAATTAGCCTATTATCCTTTTATTAGTATAGATATATTATATAGGATAGGATTGCTTAAATGTGGGGGAAAAATTTTTTTCAGCAGGAGGAGATGCTCTTGGCAGACAAAAATACATAATCCCTATATCTGGACTGATAGCCAGCCATATGCACTATACTGCCAAACCGGTCATTAAAAAATTGAACCGCTTTCTTACACCTTACACCAAACAGATGTTGCCCTTAAAACCCCTCCTCAGCCCCCACCTTAGGTTCTGCCTTCGCAATTCACCCAGATTAGGTTCTGATTGGTTGGTTACTATGCCAGTCAGCGTCAAAAGCTCCACCTCCTAGGCAGCCATTGGCTCCTCGCACTTCATCCAGATTTGGTTCTGATTGGTTTCTATTCCAGTCAACGTCCAAAGCTCTGCCTCCTAGGCAGCCATTGGCTCCTCACAATTCATCCAGATTTGGTTCTGATTGGTCGGTTTCTATGCCAGTCAGCGTCTCCGGGCCCATTTCCAGGCCTGATCAGAGAGGCGGGGCTTATCAGCACCCCCCTTGGAGGCCTGGAGAGAAAAAAGAGACACGGCTGCTGACCAGGCCCGGAGAGAAAGAGAGAGGCAATGGCTGATCAACAGCTGCCACGGAGGCTACGGATCAGACCCTGCTTCTCTCTCTAGGTCTCTCTCTGGGCCTGATCTGCAGACCCCTCAGCAATCAATGCTGGTTCACTGTGCCCCCAGCGGCAGCAGTCAGTGCTGGGTTGCCACGGCAACCCAGGACTGACTTCTAGCCCGTCAAGCCTGCAGTTGTTTTGGATGTTAGGGACCCTGGGTTTTTATATATTAGGGTGCTTGCAAACTTCTGATTGGTTTTATAATTGAATTGCTCTCTCTCCAAAGTGACCTGTAGTTCCTAGGAAAATTACTTTGGCACTCATTGTGATTTCAAGCATAACTTTTTGTTTGTTTAGAAATGACTGTCTTAAATTACTTGACAAAATTGTAGGAGCTTAAAAAGTAGTAGAGCAGATGGCTGAAGTACTTTTGGACATGTTTTCCCTCAGATAGAAGTAATTGACCTTTTGTTTTAAAAAATTCATACAGACACCTACTCTCCGGGAGAAGTCCATTTTGCTTGTGAAAATGATGACCTACATAGAAAAGCGTTTTCCAGAAGATCTTGAGTTAAATGCACAGTTCTTAGACCTCGTTAACTATGTCTACAGGTAATTTACAGCAATTGTCAAATATTTTGTGTACCAATCTATAGTGTGTTCTCTGACTAAGCAACATTTCATGACATTTTAATTTTTTTGTTACACCCAAGATATAGTCATTTAAATTCTAAATCATGTAACATATTTTGGCATCATTACTGAACATTTTGCACAAATGCTGCATTAGTCTATGATGATTTGTAGTATACTCTAGTTTTTCATAAAGGCATTTTGGGAAGTTGGTACCTACTTATTTGCTTTTGGCTTGAGGCGTTCACCTTTGTGTATAGCTCTTTCATCTTAGTATTATTCTTTCGCTTACAGGGACGAGACACTGTCTGGCAGTGAGCTGACTGCGAAACTCGAGCCTGCCTTTCTCTCTGGGCTGCGTTGTGCGCAGCCACTCATCAGGGCGAAGTTTTTCGAGGTTTTTGACAACTCTATGAAACGTCGAGTTTACGAGCGTCTGCTTTATGTGACCTGCTCCCAGAATTGGGAAGCCATGGGGAACCACTTTTGGATTAAGCAGTGCATTGAGGTAGGAAAAGCTCAGCTCACTCTGTGGCTGGGGCATTGAAGCCAGGAAGTGTTCACATACACCAAGATGAATACAAATTTCCCCTATTCAACCACTTTTAATCTCTAATAGGAACAAAAAAGACTGAAAGCCAAGCTTTTATCCAGAGCTTTTTTGGGGTGATTTTAAGTGCTTTAATTAGAATGTTGAATAATATTCCTTAGTTTGTAGCTACAGATTCATTTTCCCTTAAATATAAAAGTTGTAAGTTCTGTCTATATGCCCTAGAAGATGGAATGTGCTATAACTGTCAGCTCTCCTAATTCTTAAAGCAGGAAGGTGTGGCCTCCAGGTCAGGCCATGGGCTCTGATCCCTGTGTGGGGAGTCAGGGTGCTGGGGATAAAGGTCTGTGTAAAACAGCTAGACCATTTTAGTGGATGGTAAGTCAGATATTTTTGGTTATTTCTTTTAAAAAAATACATTTTTTATTGACTATTAGAGGAAGGGAGAAGGAGAGAGGAACATCGATGTGAGAGTGAAACATTGATCGGCTGCCTCTTGCATGCCCTCTACTGGGGATTGAACCCATAACTTGGGTATGTGCCCTGACCGGGAGTCGAACCAGCAATCTTCCTGTGCATGGGATGATGTCCAACTAATGGAGCCACACTGGCCTGGGCTTGGATATTTCTAACTGGATTGTAGGGAGACTTTCTGTGTTTTTCTTTTTAGAAATTATTTATTGCTTTTAGAGAGAGAGGAGGTAGGGGGAGAGACAGCTACCTGTTGTTCACTTATTTATGCATTTATGATTAATCCCCCCCCCCCAATATATTTTTTATTGATTTCAGAGAGGAAGGGAGAGGGAGAGAGAAACATTAATGATGAGGAGAATCACTGATTGGCCACCTTCTATAAGCCCCCCACTGTGGATTGAGTCTGCAATCCAGGCACGTGCCATGACTTAGAATCAAACCCATGAACTCCTCCTGGTTCATAGATTGAGCCACACCGGCAGGCCGGGCATTCATTAGTGATTTTTGTATGTGTCCTGTCCAGGGATTGAACACACACCATAGTGTATCAGAACAATGCTCTAACCAGCTGAGCTACCCGGCCGGGCCCTTGTGATTTTAATCGGCTGTTCTTTATTCTTTGGCTTATTAATCACCTACGTTTCCTGTAGCATTTGCTATGATGCAGTCAATTCTAGATTCTTACCCAGCATTAGTGAAACTAGAAAGTTACCAAATTACTTTTTTTAATGGGACAGAAGGTTGTGGAATTCTCTGTGAGGGAAAAGAAGGAAACTGTGGCACTGGGTTTCAGTGAGAGCATGTTAACTGACATATTTCGGTTTGTGCTGAATTTGTGTTTTCTCAATGCTGAATACAGCATATATTTGGAGTTTTGCTCATGGCAACAGAATGAGCAAAGTTCCCTGATATATTCATTATTTCTTCAAGAGACCTAGTGATGGCTGTTATTAGTTACCAGGCCCTGGTCAGGTACAACAGATACAGAGATGGAGGACATTTCCTGAGACAAGCACACAGGAATTGATAGAGGACAAGGCAGGCTGTAGGGCACAAGCCAGGAATCCTCCATTCCTTCCCTCCATCCTATGTATCTAGTCGATCACCAGGTGTTGCCAATTTAGGATCACTCACTTCTCTTCCATCTTCCTCCTCCTTGCAGCCACCATCATCACTTATAAGGATGATGGGAACTGTGTTCTTAGTGTTCACCAACCTTCCCTCCTACCCACCACAGTTTTTTTATTGTTACAAAATTGTTCTTAAAGAACAAACCCGATTGTGTTGCTCCTTTCCATTGTCTTCGGCATAAAATCTGGCCTGTAGGATACGGTCTTGCTAGCCCCTGAGTGACCAGACCCCTGCCACTCTCTCCAGTCTATGCTGTTCTTCTCTCCCTCACTGAGCCTTCTGTGTTCACAAATGTGCCACATTTTTGACACCAAGCTGAAGTGGGCACCCTTTTCTTCATCAGTCTACTGTTCCTTGGCTGCTGTCACGAGTATGCGTTTCTTTGTGTTGGTGTTGGTCTTGTCCTTCCCTCTGACGCTTCAGCTTAACGAGGGTAGGGGATGCCATCTCTGTGAAGTTGACAAATGAATCTCCAGGGCCTCACACAGCACCTAGTGGGTGCTCAGTAAATATTTGCCAAAAGAATGCAAGAGTGGATTGCCTGGGGGCCAGCATGAGCAAAGGCCAGGTGGTGAAGCATATTGGGGTTGTGGGGAGTAGGCACAGAAGTGTTACAAGCAGGTGGGGAGTGTTACCTTACAAAAGTTCTTGTAAGCCTCGCTATAAGGAGCTTGCACTGTTCCATGAGGACTCTGGAAGCCACTGGGGGGTCAGCTGTGTGGAAGAAGATGCGTTTGAGAAAAGCATGTCAAGGTGAATTAGGGAGTTATGTCCAGGCAGGAGGTGACAGCTGCCTAGATATTCAGAAGGTAACATTGGCAGGACTTGGTGATGTGGCAGAAAAAATTAGATGGATGAAGCAAAGGAACCTGTCTTACCAGTCTAGGCGAGGACGCTCGTCTGGCACGGGAGAAAGATGCTGAGCTGAGCTTGCTCTTAGACACAGAGTCAGAAGTTCCTGAGTGAGGAATGTGTAGCGAGGTTAGACAATTTGTCTAAGCTGGGGAGATGTGCAGAGCAAAGTCGTGGGTCGGGAGCCATCAGAATGGGCATGCTTGTCAGGATGATTAGAGAGGGACTGTGGTCCCACACAACCCCAATGCGAGGTTTACTTCTGTCCTCAAACCCTCTAGCTTCTCTTGGCCGTGTGTGAGAAGAGCACTCCCATTGGTACCAGCTGCCAAGGAGCTATGCTCCCGTCCATCACCAATGTCATCAACCTGGCCGACAGCCATGATCGAGCAGCCTTTGCCATGGTCACACATGTCAAGCAGGAGCCTCGGGAGCGAGAGAACAGCGAGTCCAAAGAGGAGGTAATGTCTGGATTGCGGGGTGCCTTCTTTTCACAGCAGAACGCCCATTTCTCCAACTTTATATCGGGGTTAGATTTCCTTAGGGCAGGAGCAGTGAATTGAAATCTGTTGACTTAAAAGCTCTAAATGTGATACCTAGATTCAAGTTAAAAAAATTCTTTTTTTGCTAATCCTCACCGGAGGATATTTTTTCCATTGATTTTTTTTTTTCTTAAGAGGGAGTAGGAGGAGGGAGGGGGAAAGAGAGAGAAACATTGATTTATTGTTCCACTTATTGAGGCATTCATTGGTTGATTCTTGTATGTGCCCTGACCTGGGATTGAACCCGCAACCTCGGTGTATTGGACTCTATGTCCAGTCGCTTGTTCTCCTCCATTTCTTTGGTTTGTGATCTGTTTCCTTGCCTTCTCATATTCTCTGCTTCCCTAAGTTGGTAGGGTAGTTTTGTGTACTAGGTGTCCTATTGGTTCAACGGGTCAGCCTCCCAGTTACTTGAGGTGGACACTCTTGGTGTACCCTTGTGTACTGTGTGTCCCCCAGCAGGAGCTACAGCAAGGGCTAGTTTTCTCCTCCTTTGCTTGGGCGGTTTTGGAGCAGTCTGACTGGAGCTGCAGTTGGTTAAGCTGCTCCAGAACAGGCCATTTATATGCAAAAGCCGCTGTGTGGAGCCGGGGCGGGTTTGTAGGATGTGCGGGGCGGGGCCTCAGGGCGGGGCGGGGTCTCAGGGCGTCACTAGGCTGGGGCGTGGCCAACGGCAATGGCTGCCGTCAGCCGTCTCTGCCTTTCCACGTTTCCAAGTCCCTGCGCCCCGCGCTCCAGCGCAGTAAACAATGATTGCTGGGCGCACCACTGCAAAAAAGTCACTCTCACTTTCCGACCCGATGGCCGAGAGTCCAGCTTCTCCCCGTAGGTGCCTGGGTCTCCCGAGTGTCCCCAGAAACTGGATTTCAGAGTGATCGGGAGCTTATCTCTCTGCGGGTTGAAGAAAAGCCGCGCACCCAGCCGCCCGCCGCCGGCCCGATTTGCGTGCCTCCGTACCTCAGCTTTTCAGCGATTGTGCTTCTTTCTCTTCTTAGTTGTAAATCTTCCACTCAGCCAGCTTTCCCGTGGTTCTGGGTGGTAGACGTTTTTGTCTTTTAGTTGTATTTTTGAAATTGTTGTGTGAGGCAGCAGATTAGTTGTTTAACTATGCCGCCATCTTGGTTTTTTCTCCTCGCAACCTCGGTGTATTGGGACAACGCTCTAACCAGCTGAGCTACCCAGCCAGTACTCCTAATAATCTTTATTATTATTACTGTTGGTACTTCATTTTGCTTTCTATAATCCCAATTATGAATGCAAAATGGTGTCATTTAACAAAAAAAGAGAGAAAGAGAAGGAAATAGGTCTGGTCAAGTTATTCTGTATGTTGTTTATTTTAGAATTCAAGATTATTTTAATAGTTGGAAACTTCTGGAAATTAACTAAAATTTTACTTGCCAAAAATGTAACGAAGCTTATAAGAGTTATATTTGTTGGATTTTAATTATTTGACTCTTCGGTTTTGCTTATTTGTGTTTTTTTTTTTAGGATGTTGAGATAGATATTGAACTGGCTCCTGGAGATCAAACCAGCACACCCAAAACCAAAGAACTTTCTGAAAAGGACATTGGAAACCAGCTGCATATGTTAACCAACAGACATGACAAATTTCTTGATACTCTCCGAGAAGTGAAGGTCTGTGTGTAGGTTTGGAAGGATAGTTGTGGGTTCCCCCCTTCATATTTTGAATCCTAAATCAGTATTATTCCACAGCCATGTAATATTTTCCTTTACAAGTTTCACTTTCTTTCCTTTCTCAATGAAAACCATTATTGTTCTGTGAGACTCTAAAGTAGATGTTTTATGTAAAGATTTGAGAAAGGAATTACATTGTCCTATGGGAAATAATAAAAAGAAGTTAATTCCCCATAACTGTCCCTTGAAAGGAATGGTAAAATCGTTTACTAAATATATATGATGAGACATTGCTGGATTATATTTCAAGTGCAATAAAAAATGAGAAAATGAGAATATGTGGTGAATCAAGTTCACTTTTGGGAGCAGAGATCTCCAGTTACATCTATTTTGAGATGTATCCAGATCTTTGGCTTCCACAAACTTTCAGGTTAATTACAGACATGATCATTTTTCAGGTAAGGACTCTGAGAATCACATATGGCTCCGTATACTGAGTTATTTTTGAGGAGTGTTTCAAAGAAACAGCGGTGTTTATGCTTTTTATAATCCAATTATGAATGCAAAATGGTGTCATTTAGGTGTGCCCCATGGGCTTCATGCAGGCTAGAAGCCTGGCTCTTTAGAGGAGATGTTGGCAGCTAATTCAGATTTTCAAAAACAACAAAGCTGTCGACAAAATCAACACATCTGTGGATTTGATAGCTTTTGGGCCCTCGGATTCCAACTCCAGGCCCTTTCATGGTTTCGTCATTCCAGTCACTTTTTCTTCTCTTGGCTGCTGTCAGTTGCAGAGACTCTGAACTTTCCTGGCCCTTGATTTGTTCTTCGGAATTGTACCATTGGCATGTAACTTACCTCATGTGCGTGTGCTTTTCGTATTTCCCCTTTTATATTTTTAGCGGCCTTTGCTTGATGGCACCTGTGTACCTCTCATGTGTACTTTCAGTGTTAGCATGTTTGGAAATGCCCTTAAAGTTAAAAAAATGAAGGTGTGTCACTGATGATCCCCTTACCCATGTCTGTGCTTGGCTGCTGAGGCCAGATGGGTTGGTCGCTGTGCTCAGAATCTGTTTTCACTGTGACGTGACACTTGCTCAGACCGTGGGAAGTTTGGAAGTGGAGGAGTGGGCCTGCAGATCCTCCTGAGCGTGGATGTGTGAGGCAGCTGCTGGCCGGAGATTTAGCACAGGCCATGTCCGGTTCACTGACCTCTTTTCTGTCTGTAGACCGGGGCCCTGCTCAGTGCCTTCGTCCAGCTATGCCACATTTCCACCACACTGGCAGAAAAGACCTGGGTCCAGCTTTTTCCCAGATTGTGGAAAATTCTGTCTGACCGACAGCAGCATGTGAGTATATTCTTAAAATTCTGTTTTGGAAAATGTAGTCTTAGCCTTCAATAAGTATTTATGACAAAGTAATCTTGATTAAGTTTCAAAGGATGAAGAAAAACTATCGATTGTTATCTAAGAGTCAATTATTAAAAATATTTACAGAGTCAAAACATGTTGATTTTTTGAAGGGAGGCCTGAATTAACATGATCTTTGGTTTTAGGCGCTAGCTGGTGAGATTAGCCCGTTCCTGTGCAGTGGCAGTCACCAGGTGCAACGGGATTGTCAGCCCAGCGCACTGAACTGCTTCGTGGAAGCCATGTCCCAGTGTGTCCCTCCGATCCCCATCAGACCCTGCGTTCTGAAGTACTTGGGGAAAACACACAACCTTTGGTTCCGCTCCACGTTAATGCTAGAGCACCAGGCTTTTGAAAAAGGTCTGAGTCTGCAGATTAAGCCAAAGCAAACAACGGAATTTTATGAGCAGGAGAGCATAACTCCACCTCAGCAGGTGAGGCCCCCTCATGTGTTAATTACATCTTCCTTGCCAATGACATCATGGTCTCAATAGACATCTCCCAAGTGATTTTAAGTTCTAGCACAGTGAAGTTGCTTTATTGGGGGAAAAAAGTATTTGTCATGAGCACTCAAAACCACGATCTGTGTTTTTAGGAGATACTGGACTCCCTTGCAGAACTTTACTCTTTGTTACAAGAGGAAGATATGTGGGCTGGTTTGTGGCAGAAGCGTTGCAAGTATTCCGAGACAGCAACTGCTATTGCTTATGAACAGCATGGATTCTTTGAGCAGGTAGCCACTGTCCAATGAATAGGATGCATGGTTGTATTATATACTGTAATATTACAATGTTATAATGTCCTCATGTCAGTTCACATTCACATAAGAAGTTTACTGTTTTACTTGAAGCACCTGTCCTACACATAGAGGCCCTTTGAAGATTCAGTTTAGAGAAACATATATGACATGAACATATTTAAACATTTAGTCCTAAATCCTTTACCAGTAGAAGCTAATGTGGATGGTTTTTATCGCACTCATTGATCCTATTGGAAGTGGAAGGTAGATGGCCTTTTGTGTTTAAATTTTAATCTTCGTGCCTGTCCTTTCAGTGTAGCATGGGTGGGCCAAGGTCACAGTATGGTTGTCAGCCTTGCATAGGACACTGAGCCACAGGAACTCTGGGAGCATAGGTATGGACTGTGGCCTCTGCTCTTATTGCTGAAGGACAGAGAGGCTCATGCTGGGGCTGGCAGCCTCCCTCTCCATTCTGTGTGGGAACAGCGCACCCTCCGTTCTCCTCCCTCCCCTCTGTGCTCTGTGAATAGGAGATTCCCAGGGTATGTGATTGTAGAGGAGAGTGTCAGGTGCTCCTGGGTCTATGATCCAACTTGCCCATAACCGTTGAGCACCAGCTGTGGGAAGTTGCCTAAACAGCAGTTTGAAGGCATTATTAACTTCTTTAGGCACAAGAGTCCTATGAGAAGGCAATGGATAAAGCCAAAAAAGAGCATGAGAGGAGCAATGCATCCCCTGCTATTTTCCCAGAATACCAGCTTTGGGAGGACCACTGGATTCGGTAAGCTGGACAGGGATGTGTTCCTGTCAGCTAAGGGAACCCATGACAAATCTCTGAAATGTTCTCATAATGAGTGTTTTAAAAAGGGAACTTTGCTACTTTCTTCATGGCTCAAAAGAACAAACAAATCTATGAACATTTTTAAAGACTTGAGTAATTAAAAATGTTTGTTGGAGAAACTGATTCCTACCTCTTCATTGCTCTGGTGCTTTGAGCTCTCTGCTGTGCAGTGGGTGGTTCTGGGGTTGCAGGGAGCAGTTCATTCCAGAGGGCAGGTGGGAGTGCAGTGGACCAAGCCCGACCTCCCACAGAAGCCCACTCTTCTCTGGGGGGAAGAGGGCTTTTCTTCTGTGGAATGGGAATAAACGACTATCCCTTGTGCTTTTTGAATCTGTTGGTTTGTTGGTAACTGAACTTCCCAAATCCCTGGTCTTCTAGGTGCTCTAAGGAATTGAACCAGTGGGAAGCCTTGACGGAATACGGCCAGTCCAAAGGTCACATAAACCCTTACCTCGTCCTGGAGTGTGCTTGGCGGGTGTCTAACTGGACCGCCATGAAGGAGGCGTTGGTGCAGGTGAGACCTCCCTCCTGACTACTGCAGTCTCAGGTTATGTCCCCACAGCTGCTTGGGTTCCTTTTGCCAAAGCCGTGAATCTCTGTGGAGATTTCTCCTCACTTAGAACAACCTGGGAATTTTGGCAGATCAAGATAACTTTTGGGAAGCAAGAATGCTTTTTGGATATCTCTAACACCTTTTCTGAATTTGAGCTAAGTTATAAATTAAGTGTTAGTTTATCATTCAATTATAATAAGTATCAGTTGTGGAGGTCTTGGATTCTAAGTGTAAATGAATAGTACCTGGAGAAATATGGAAGAACAGAGTCAGTTTTACTGGTGGAGTTGATGGGCCAAAGCACAGCTATAGAAATGAGTACAGCAAAGGGGACGCCTATAACTCTAGGGCGTGGCTCTCCGTAAAAGTTTGGAGAATGAGCCGGGTATCATATTCAAAGCACATTTTGTATTGTGGAAGTGATGGTGGTAATAGTGTAAGTGAAATTGATTTATTAACTTGGTTGAGCTCCACATTAAAAAAATTAAACTCCATTCAGAGGGATTGGGTTATGATGAGAGAGTGGCACACAAGTACAGTTCCCTTTCTCTCGCGGGACATCAAAAGTGATTGGACAGTGCAGCCTGTGTACCATCTGACCCCACAACACGTTATTACTGCCTTATTATTGTCTTTGGATGCAGCCATTCTCATTGCTCTTTATTTTTCCCTGCCTCTGTGCCCATCCATCGTGTGCTCCCTCAGCCCCTTTCCCTGCCAGCTTTTGGTCTTTCTGTGTGGTGTTCATGTAATGGGGCTTAGGGGAAGGGAATGGTGTCATCCTGTTCTCACCTACCCCTTTATGCAGTGGGTTTTCTTACATTCATGCCAGTGATTTTCTTCATTCTTAACGTGGAAGCTGCAAAAGCACATTGAGATCATAGGCCCTTTTCTTTGAAATGATGAACCTACCATTTTAAACTTTATTGAGGCTACAGTACTTAACAAAATGCAAAAGATGGAAGAACTGAAATAGTCACAAACTATTAAAAGTATTGTGGTTATAGAGCCCAAGCCTTGACTTTCAGGTTGGGATCTGGGAAATTACTCATCTGATGTAGGGAGTTTGTATTACTCTGAGAAATAACCAGTCACTTGGTTCAGTGGTTAGAGCTTTGGCCCTTGGACTGAAAGGTCCCAGGTTCGATTCCGGTCAAAGGCACGTACCTTGGTTGCAGGCTCAATCTGAGTGCGTGAGGCAACCAATCGATGTGTTTCCCTCACATCAATGTTTCTCTCTCTGTCTCGCCCTCTCCCTTCCATTCTCTCTAAAAATCAATGGGAAAAATCTCCTTGGGTGAGGATTAATCAGAAAATAAAAAGTAAAATAAAATCTTTTCAAAGTTTCACTTAACTGGATATGTGCAGTGTAATACTGCCAATAGCTCTGACAAATAAATTTCTTTTTCACAAAATCTTGATTATTTTCCCAAAATTGTAAGGCATTTGCTGATTAGAAAAAAGCTCAAAGTATACAAATATTCTGAGTAATTTCTAGCAAATTAATTTCAAATGGTCTTTAAAGGATAAATATTTACTTATTTGCTAATATGTAAAAGGAAAAACACAACTTTTTTATTCCTGTGCATTCTGATTATAGGCCTTCTTGGAGTAGTCCATTTTTTGGTGTGATTTAATAGATGGGTTAATTTTTTCAGTGGTGAGAAATTAAAAGAGATGCCTTTGCTATTAGTGTTACAGAGGATCGGTGTTGTAATTGACCAAAAAGAAAAATGCCTATGTTAAATAGTGTTTAAGTCCAGAAAATGTGAGATTGGTGTAATTTTAGAGGATCATGTTAGAAGCAGATGTGTTCAAAAGTTTGCCTTCCTGAATATTTTCATCACTGGGTTATTGAGATCTAAGAGTCAAGAATGTGAATTTTAATTTTTTTGTTAATCCTCACCTGAGGATGTTTTTTTCCATTGATTTTTTTAAAGAGTGAGACGGGGAGGGAGAGAGAGAGAAACAGCAATGTGTCTCACATTGATTGGTTGCCTGCTGCACATGCCCCAACTGGGGCTGGGGATCTAACCTGCAACCCAGTTACGTGCCCTTGACCTGGAATTGAACCTGTAACCCTTCGGCGTGTGGGCTGATGCTCTAACCACTGAGAACTACTGGCCAGTGCAAGAAGGTGAATGTTTTTTGAAAGAGTAAAAAGTCAAAACAAGCCAAGGTATAAAATACAGGATGGCATTATTTTTATTACTTACATCATTTGGGCAAAGATCATTAAGGCACTAAAATGTGTGTAATTTTTATCGTTACTTCCTAAAGGCGCTTAGCAATGAATGTTTCTTGATTTTGTTACAAGTCCTATGCCAGTGATGGGCAACCTTTTGAGCTTGGTGTGTCAAACTTCGCCAAAAAACTGAGCATAACTCGGGTAGTGTGTCACTTTGAGGAAAAAACTAACTCCAAGACTCTAGTCGCAAATGTTTCATCCTCAGGAGCAGCAAATGTTTCATCCTCGGCATGCGGCCACGTGTCATCAGAAATGGCTATGCGTGTCAGTGCTGACACGCGTGTCATAGGTTCGCCATCACTGTCCTATGCAATTCCTCAGCAGAGATATCCTTTTATCTTCTTATATACAAGATTATTTTTAAAGACTTTAATTTTTTATCATTTAAATGCTCTATATGAGATTGATAACATGCGATGAGTTCTAATAGAAGGTGGTAAGCAAGTATATGGGCTTTCAGGGACACATGAGGATCCTTTACCCAGCTGTAGCTGTGTGTGCAGGAGCAAGGGTTAGGGTTACAGGGGGGAATGAGATGGCTCCATTCTCAGTCTACATTCATAATAGAACTGATAACCAAGATATAAGAAATATAGGGAAATTTTTCTGATAATCAAGTGTGGCTTTTAAATGACAGTAAAATTTATGAATGTTCAATCATCTACACTAATAAAAGAGAAACATGCAAATTGGCCGTACCTCCACTATGCCCACAAGCCATGCCCATAAGCCAATCAGGAGCGAGTATGCAAATTAACTCAACCAAGATGGCTGCGGCCATGGAGCGAGCAGGAGGCTTGGGTTTCCCCGGCCATGGAGGAAGCCAAGCTTCCCACCTGCTCTGGCCGGCCCTGGCCTCCGCTCAAGGCTACAAAGTTTCAATTAAAGAAGATAAATAAGTTCCAACAAAAATGGCAGCAGCCACAGAGCTGGAAAGAGCAGAAGGCTTGGGTTGCCCTTGGAGATGGAGGAAGCCAAGCTTCCCCCCACCCTGGCCTGCCCTGGCCTCCGCTCCAGGCTACAGAGTTTCAATTATAGAAGATAAATAAATCCCAGATATCAGGGCCTCCACTTGGGTCTTCGGGGGCGTGGCCAGCCTGCAAACCACCACAGGCCCCTCGTCCAGGCCGCCCCATGCCCCAAGGGAACCCCCACCCTGATCCAGCACACCCTTCAGGGCAAACCAGCCGGCCCCCACCCGTGCACCAGGCCTCTATCCTATATAAGAAAAGAGTAATATGCAAATTAACCATCACTCCAACACACAAGATGGCTGCCCCTATGTGGTCAAAGATGGTTGCACCCTTATGGACACAAGATGGCCAGCAGGGGAGGGCAGTTGGGAAGGACCAGGCCTGCAAGGGAGGGCAGTTGTGGGTGATCAGGCCATCAGGGGAGGGCAGTTGGGAGGGACCAGGCTTGCAAGGGAGGGCAGTTGGGGGCGACCGGGCCTGCAGGGAAAGGCAGTTTGGGAGGATCCAGGCCTGCAGGGGAGAGCAGTTGGGGGGGACCAGGCCTGCAGGGGAGGGCAGTTAGGGGTGACCAGGCCTGCAGGGGAGGGCAGTTAGGGGCAATCAGGCTGGCAGCGGAACAGTTAGGCATCAATCAGGCTGGCAGGAGAGTGGTTAGGGGGTGATCAGGCTGGCAGGCAGAAGCGGTTAGGGGCAATCAGGAAGGCAGGCAGGCGAGCAGTTGGGAGCCAGCAGTCCTGGATTATGAGAGGGATGTCTGACTGCCCGTTTAGGCCCGATCCTACTGAGATTGGGCCTAAACGGGCAGTCGGACATCCCTTGAGGGGTCCCAGATTAGAGAGGGTGCAGGCTGGGCTGAGGGACACACACCCCCGTGCACGAATTTCGTGCACCGGGACTCTAGTATTCTTATAAAACTGAATCACTGCCTTCTACTTCCTTGTGTAATGTGGAACAAGTTAGATTAACTTCCCAGAGTAAAAGTTGAATTAGGGACAGTTCATAATTTTACTGATATTTGTCAGAGTGGAGATGAACATATGTTTAATACTTTAGACTTCACTGGCTAACTTTGTAGCCAAGTGGTGGTGGCTAATCTCATCTGTCCTGGCAGTGATGATCAGTTTGCCCTTTTTGGCACCACTGATACCTTAAAACAGTGGTCTGCAAACCGCGGCTCGCGAGCCACATGTAGCTCTTTGGCCCCTTGAGTGTGGCTCTTCCACAAAATACCATGTGCGGGCGCGCATGTACAGTGCGATTGAAACTTCATGGCCCATGCGCAGAAGTCTGTTTTCGGCCTGGGTGAGTCTATTTTGAAGAAGTGGCGTTAGAACACTCAAGGGGCCAAAGAGCTGCATGTGGCTCATGAGCCGTGGTTTGCCGACCACTGCCTTAAAACAAGGAGCCTATGGCATATTTTCGTAGCTAGAGAGATTGGCCACAGACTGGTATTTGGAAAAGGCGAGTATCCAGAAAAAGTAGTTGAAATGTATGACTTCTCTAAAGAAAAGAAATGTCTGTTTAAAGCTTAATTGCTGTTACTGCTTTGCCGAATTGACTACAAAAATCTATTGACTTTCCTTTTTGACTCTTTCTACTGAGAGGAAGAATACCCATAGCTTCCTATATAATGTTCTTTTATTATCAGGTAGAAGTAAGTTGTCCCAAGGAGATGGCTTGGAAGGTCAACATGTACCGTGGATACTTGGCTATCTGCCACCCTGAGGAGCAACAGCTCAGCTTCATCGAACGCCTGGTGGAAATGGCCAGCAGCTTGGCCATCCGTGAGTGGCGGCGCTTGCCTCATGTGGTGTCCCATGTGCACACGCCTCTTCTCCAGGTGGGTTATGGTACATTAATGTGAGCAGTATCTTGGGTCCATCATAGCAGAGAACATCTTGTCCAGAGTTAGATTTGTAAACTGAACTGGATGGCAGAGAGGAAACTCCTTCTACTTGTCTTGTCCTTTCCCATTTAAGCTCATCCTCAGTGGAAGGAAGGCCAGAGTGAAAATGTAGACTCAAATGTTGCCTCTCACTTTTGGAACTTCCAAGGGACTTAAGTGACAGAAGATATCCTCAGGAGTGCTTTTGATGATTTGCATTTTTGCTTTACGAATTTTTTTTAGTGCCCACTATATCACTATCAGTGTGATGCCACTGTTCAGTTCGAAAGGTCTACCATCCTCTGAAACTTTTATATAGATATATATTTAAATTGATTTCAGAGAAGAAGGGAGAGAGAGATAGAAACATCAATGATGAGAGGGAATCATTGATCGCCTGCCTCCTGCACACCCCCTACCGGGGATCAAGCATGCAACCATTGTTGTCAGTGTTACAGATGTCTCCCATTTTCTCCCTTTTTGCCCTCCTCCACGCCACACCAGGCCTTCCCCATACTATTGTCTGTGTACATGGCTATGCATATATGCATATATGTTCTTTGGTTAATCTTGTCCTCCTCATCCCCACCTGAGATGTTATTCTATTCCATGCATCCATTCCTCTGGCCCTATTTTGTTTGTCAGTTTATTTCTTTCATTAGATTCCACATATAAATGGATCATGTGATATTTGTCTTTCTCTAACTGACTTCACTTAGCATAATACTCTCCAGATCCATCCATGCTATCTCAAAGGGTAAGAGCTTCTTTTTTATAGCTGCATAGTATTCCATTGTGTGAATGTACCACAGCTTATTTATCCACATTGATCGATTGCCTCCTGTATACACCCTGACTGGGGATCAAACCCGCAATTTAGGTATGTGCCCGGACCAGAAATCAAACCCGTGACCTTCTGGTACATGGGGTGACACTCTAACCAACCGAGCTACACTGGCCGGGGCGAGAAGTGCTTCTTTTTATTTTATTATATATTTTTTAAATTCCTGTGGGAGGGGAAGGTGGAACTTAATGGGTAAAATTTGTATAGACTCAAAATTGTGGCCAGGGCTCTCCCAGTAAGAAGATGGCACCAGAAGTTTGGAGCCAGCAACACATCTAAGGTTTAAAAAGTGTTAAACTATATAGACTCAAAAGACACATGATTGAAAGTGTCTGTACCAGCCCAAAGAGATAATCAGAACCATGTTTTAAAATGCTTAATATGGCTGTGGGTTTTTAAATGTTGATGGAAGGCAAGCATGAGGGCAGGGGACTAGGCTGTTCTTTTCTTCGACATTGGCAGAGAAAGAGCCAACTATAGTTGGAAAAGAGACTTGTTTTGGGGGCTATCTGTTAGCAACTTTGGTATCTACACCATTCTTCTTCCCATCTCCTGTCTCACAGTGGCCACAGAGCTGAGGTTTTAAAATTGGAGGGATCAGGAGAGCAGTGTTGGAGGTGAAAAATGAGTTAAATGTGGAACCTAAGGTGTCTGTAGAAGTTAAGAGTGCTTTCTTTCATAATAGAATTGTGAGATCTCTGCAATCAGTCTGATTCCTGATGGACTCTGGTTTATTTTCTCACGTGATCTTTGATATAATGCTTACTGTGGAATCTCTTATGTTGGTCTCATTCAGGCCGCCCAGCAAATCATTGAACTTCAGGAAGCTGCGCAGATAAATGCAGGTTTACAGCCAACCAACCTGGGAAGGAACAACAGCCTGCATGACATGAAGACGGTGGTAAAGACCTGGAGGAACAGGCTGCCCATTGTGTCCGACGACTTGTCCCACTGGAGCAGCGTCTTCATGTGGCGGCAGCATCATTACCAGGGTAAACCTACCTGGTCCGGCATGCATTCATCATGTAATTTCCCAGACACCCGCTGTTCTGGTTTCATGTCTTGGTTTTTTCTTTTTCTTTTACCAGATTGTCTAATTTTTGGTGGGTATGGGAGATGGTGGTGGTATGGTGAGACAAAGGTGAAGGTGGTGAAAGATGGGAAGGATTTTTCCACCTGTTACATTTTTTCTACTAGAACAGAAGTGCTGCTTGACACTGCTTCTTGCATCAGGGGCTCAGGCCAGTGTGATCGGAGCTCTGGGTTGTGGCTCTTTGTTTTGAACACCACCCCTCACCTCCCACGAAGAACTGCTCTTAGGTGGCTGTGAGTGTAGCCTTCTCCAGTTTTCTGGTCCCCTTTGCTCATACACTAAACCTGCCAGACATCTGTTTAGAACAGCCTTCATGATTTAGTTAGCCAAGATGGTAACACTCAACTCAATAGTTAGTGCTTTTTATATCTTCCTTTTGATATGAAATACAAGGAAAAGTAACAAGAATTTATTACGGAGCTTCCCATCTTCATAAGCCATGTGTGTTTGTTTTCATTTTTTACTTAAGCCTTATTGTGGGACACTTTGAAAATGTTTGGCATGGACTGATAACTCATTTCTTTGCTCTCTAGCTATTGTAACTGCATATGAAAATAGTTCTCAGCATGATCCAAGTTCCAATAATGCTATGCTTGGAGTTCACGCGTCAGCTTCAGCAATCATCCAGTATGGAAAAATTGCCCGGAAACAAGGACTGGTCAATGTAGCTCTGGATATATTAAGTCGTATTCATACTATTCCAACGGTTCCTATCGTGGATTGCTTCCAGAAGATTCGACAGCAAGTCAAATGCTACCTCCAACTGGCCGGAGTCATGGGGAAAAACGAGTGTATGCAGGTAGAGTGCCAGCAGGTCCAGTAAAGAAGGGTAGGAGTGTCCACATGGTTCAGACAATAAGGAAGGAGGGTTAGAATTTTCTACAAATACAGCCTTAGTAAGGAAGCAGATCTTCCTGAACAAGAAAGGGAAAGGAAACCACTTGAGTGAGTACATACATATGTTTTAACCTTTTGCACTCGGATGTCGAGTGTGACTTGACACGGTTAGCATCGGTAGCAGGAATCGAGAAAAAAGCAAGCGAGTGCAAAGGGTTAATCCTCACCTGAGGACATGCTGTTATTGATTTTAGGGAGAGGGGGAGAGGAGAGAGAGAGAGAGAGAGAGAGAAACATTGAAGTAAGAGTGAAACATTGAATATTGACTCAGGCATGCGCCCCAACCGGGGATCAAAAACGCGCCTGCAACCTGGGAATGTGCCCTGACTGGGGATCAAACCTGCTACCTTTTGGTGTACAGGACAACACTCCAACCAACTGAGCCACACTGGCCAGGGCACCACTTGAATATTTGAATTGCATTTTATCATCTCTGTTCTATCATATACTTGGTTAATGTATTTAAGGGAAAAAATTAAAGACTGCAGAAGTATGAGGATGTTGTAAGGTAGATGCAGAAGTATGAGGATATTGTAATGTAGATATTGGCTATGTTCAGAGGAATATTAATAAAATCAATGAACTGTTTAGACATCTATATATATAAAAGCCTAAGTGACTGGCCGATTGGCCAGCCTGCCAACCGGCTGACTATCCAGTAGCTATGATGTGTACTGACCACCAGGGGGCAGATGCTCAACACAGGAGCAGAAACCACAGGAATGGAAACATGTAACAGACTGATGAATCTTGGGGAAGTGGGGAAGGGGGAGAGCGGGAAGAGATTAACCAAAGATCTTAATATGCATACTAGAGGCCCTGTGCACCAGTGGGGTCCCTCAGCCTGGCCTGCGGGGATCTTCGATAATCCCCTGAGGGGTCCTGGATTGCAAGAGGGCACAGGCCAGGTGAAGGACCCCACCAGAGCACGAATCCATGCACTGGACCTCTAGTATAAAATAATACCCTTAAAGTGTCTAGAACCTGAATTTAGCATTTAGTGATTCAGTTTAAATACTATTTGTCAATAGATATTCATGGTAGGCAAATCTGTTGTCAATTTAAAGTATATTTGTCAATGACCTTTAGGATTTATTGGCTAGATTAATATTTTAATGAATTTGTTATATTATTGTATAAAAATTTCAAGGACTTTTTTCTACACTTTTTTTAAAACAGGGACTTGAAGTTATAGAATCTACAAACTTGAAATACTTCACAAAAGAGATGACAGCTGAATTTTATGCACTGAAGGGAATGTTCTTGGCTCAGATTAACAAGTATGTATGTCACATAGGAGGAAAGTAAGAGTAAAACCCAACAACTTTTAAATGGTTATTGAAGCCGATGTGAAGGTCAAGTTTGAAATTGGTATGATTCAGTGATGGTTGTCAGGTGTGATGTTTTAGGTGTTATACCTCTGCAGAGAGAGTAACTTCCAGTTTGATGTGTACTTTAAGAATGTATTTTTTTTTTTTTGGGGGGGGGGTGGATTTTGTTTTGTGTGTGTGTGTTGTTGTTTTTTTGGTACATATTTTTATTGATTTTGGGGAGAGGAAGGCAGAGGGAAAGATAGAAACATCACTGATGAGAATCATTGATCGGCTGCCTCCTGCACTCCCCCTACTGGGGATTGATCCCGCAACCCAAGCATGTGCCCTTGACGGGAATCGAACCCGGGACCCTTCAGTCCTCAGGCCAATGCTCTATCCACTGAGCCAAACCAGCCAGGGCTGATGTGTACTTTAAAAGCTTTTAAAAAGGAGTTGCTTGAAAACAGAATGGCTGATAACATGGATTCATTTCCCCATATTCTCAGCATGCCATTTGGGCACAGAGTTGATCCCTTTTACGGAGGTGCTTCTTATTTTAGAGCAGGGGTCAGTCATCTGTGGCCTGCAGGCCAAATCCAGCCAGTGTCTGGATTTGTAAATGACATATTGGAACACACCCACACCACTGACGTGTCTATGGCTGTTCACAGTACAGCCACAGAGTTGAGTTGTGACAGAAATTAACCTTTTGCACTCGGATGGCGAGTGTGACTCGACACAGTTAGCATTAGAATAAAGGAATCGAGAAAAAAGCAAGCGAGTGCAAAGGGTTAATGGCCTGCAAAGCCTAACCCGTTTTCTAACTGGTCAATTACAGAAAAGGGTAGCTAAACCCTGTTTTAGAGAAATGAATATCAGGTGAAATTTTATAAAATATACAAATGATATATACTTACAAGATGCTACCTGTTGCCATATATAGAGCTGTAAAACTCACTTTTCACATTTTCAGTTATAGGAGTTGCATTAAGCTTATTCTATATAATAAAAGGCTAATATGCAAATCGACCAAAAGGCAGAAAGACCGGTTGCTATGATGCACCGCTCAGCCAGAAGCCCTGAGCTGAGCTCCCGGCTGGTGAGCACAGCGGCGGTGGTGGGAGCCTCTACCGTCTCCAAGGCAGTTGGACACCCCCCGAGGGCTCCTGGACTGCGAGAGGGTGCAGGCCAGGCTGAGGGACCCCCTTCCCCACCCCCACCCCTGAGCACAGATTTTGTGCACCGGGCCTCTAGTTTTTAAACAAAGGTGATTTTGTCAAGATAAAAGGGTTTTATCCTCTTAAAATATGTTTTAAATTCTCATGAAACCACATACCTGTTAGCACTCTCTTCCTTTGTCCTCTGACAACCATTAATCTACTTTCTGTCTCTATGATTGTCAACATTTCATATAAATAGAATAATATATAATGTGACCTTTTGACTCTGGCCTTTTCACATGTTTTCAAGATTCATTCATGTTATAGCATGTGTCAGTGCTTTGTTCCTTTTCATGGCTGAATACTGTTTTGTTGTATATTCCTACATTTTATTTATTCATTCAACAGTTGACATTTGGGTTGTTTCCTCTATTCACCTATTAGGAGGAATGCTGTTGTGAGCATTCATGTAAAAGATTTTGTATGAGCATGTTTCCAGTTTTCTTGGGTATATACTCAGGAGTGGAGTTGATGGGTTACATGGTATTTTTTTATCTTTTTTTTTTTTCGTTAATCCTCACCTGAAGATATTTTTTTCCATTAAGTTTTAGAGAGAGTAGAAGAGAGAGGGACAGAAAGAGAAACATCAGTGTGAGAGAGATACATTGAGTGGTTGCTTCCTGCATGTACCTCAACCAGGGTGGGGGATCGAACCTGCAACCCAGGTACATGCCCTTAACTGGGAATCGAACCCACAACGCTTTGGTGCATGGGCCAACACTCTAAACACTGAGAAACACTGGCCAGGGCAGTACTTCTTTATCTTTTTGAGAAACTGCCAGTTTTCTACAGTAGGTGCTCCATTTTAATTCCCACCAGGATAGTCTGTGTTTCCAGTTTCTCCACCTCCTTGCCAGCACTTGTTTTCCATTTTTCTGATTATGGCTATCCCAGTGAGTATAAAGTGGAATCTCATTATGGTTGCTTTGCATTTTTCTAATGACTAAGGATGTTTAGCATCTTTTCGGTGCTTCTATGCCATTTATATATCTTTTTCTATACAAATATCTATTCAGTTACTTTGCCATTTTTTATTTGTGTATTTGACTTATTGTCCAGTTGTAATTATTACATGTCTGGATATGTTTCCTTCAAATGCATCATTTGCAGATATTTTCTCACATTGTATAAGCGATCTTTTTACTTGTTTGATAGTGTCCTTAATGCACAAAGTTTATCATTTTGATGAATCCAATTTATCAAATTTTTGTTTTTGTTGTTGCCTGTACTTTTGGTTTCATATCTAAGACACCATTGCCTAACCCAAGGTCATGTGCATTTACTCCCATGGTTTCTTCTAAGAGTTTTATAGGTTTAGCTCCTACATTTATCTCTTTAATCCATTTTGAGTTAATTTTTAATATGGCATGAGGGTAGTTGTCCAAAATTCATTCTTTTGCATGTGTATATTATGTTGTTCCCAGCACCATTTGTTGAGAAGACTGTTCTTTCCCACTATTGAATGGCCTTAACTCTGAATCAGTTAATCAGAAATGTATAGGTTTATTTCTGGACACAGTTCTGTTCCATTGGTGTGTATTTCACCCTTACACTAGTATCACACTGCCTTGATTGCTGCTGCTTTGCAGTAAATTTTGAAGTTGGGAAGCATTCTCTCAGTTTGTTATTTTTCAAGATTGTTTTGGCTTTTTGGGGTCCCTTACATTTCCATATTTTTAGGTTATGTATTTTTGCAAAAAGAGGCAGTTGAAATTATGACAGGGATTGTGCTGAATCTATAGATTAATTTTGGGGGGAGGCAGTATTGCCACTGTAACAGTATTAAATCTCCAATTCATGAACACAGGATTCATTTACTTAGGTCATCTTTAGTTTCGTTTAACAATCCTATATAATAAAAGGCTAATATGCAAATCGACTGAATGGTGGAACAACCAGTCGCTATGACGTGCACTGACCACCAGGGGGCAAGCACTCAATGCAGGAGCTGTCCCCTGCTGGGCTCACAGCTGGTGAACGCAGTGGCGGTGGCGGGAGCCTCTCCCCTCTCTGCGGCAGCGCTAAGGATGTCTGACTGACAGGGAGCGGGCCTAAGCCATCAGTCGGACATCCCCCGAGGGCTCCTGGACTGCGACAGAGCGCAGGCCGGACTGAGGGATCCCCCCGAATGCACGAATTTCGTGCACCAGGCCTCTCGTATTTTATAGTTTTCAATGTACTAGGTGTATGGGTTAATAATGCGGATTTTGTAATCAAAGAAAACACGATAATTTCAAGAGAAACATCAAAAGTGCTTTATTCAAAGTAATGTCCATTGCTAGCTACATATTTCCCCCATCTTTCAGGTAATTTGTGGATACTGTTCCAATAGAACTTTTCTTGTTTTGAGGCAAACCATTCAGAGACCCAATTTTCCACTTCTTCGTATGTTTTGAAGTGCTGCTCAGAAAGTGCATGTGCCATTGATCAGAACAAGTGGTAATCTGAAGGAGCAAGGTCTGGTGAATTCAGCGGGTGGGTTAATACTTCCCAGGCAAGATCTTTTAATCTGTCTTTAACTGGTTTTGAAGTGTGTGATGGTGCATCATCATGAAGAAAAATTACTTTGCCGTGTTTTCTGGCACATTCTGGCTGTTTCACGATCAAAGCATGGTTCAAATTGATTATTTGTTGTCGGTAGCAATCAGTATTAACGATTTCACCTGGTTTTAGAAGCTCATAATACACCACACCCTCCTGATCCCACCAAACGCAGAGCATTGTCTTCTTTCTGAAGCAATTTGGCCTTGCAGTCGATATTGATGGTTGACCTGGATCAACCCATGATTTTGTTCATTTGGGATTCTCAAAATAAATCCACTTTTCATCGCCAGTCACAATTCGATAAATAAAGGACTTTTGTGCCGTTGAAGCAACATTTTACTGATGACTTTTCGGTTCTCCATTTGTCTTTCGTTCAGTTGATGTGGCACCCATTTTCCTTCCTGTAAAATCTTTCCCATTGCTTGTAAATGATCGGAACTTGTTTGCTGAGCAATGTTTAATCTTTCTCAACGTTGTTTTTGAGTTTGACACGCATCTTCATCCAATAATGCTTGTCATTGTTGGTCTTCAAACTTTTTTGGTTGACCTGGACGTTCTTTGTCTTTCACATCAAAATCATCACTTTTAAAGCGTTTAAACCAGCGTTCACAAGTATCTTGAGATGGAGCATGTTCACCATAAGCTTCCCGAAGTATACGATAACTTTTTCTTCAAAATGAAGTAATGAATTAAAACTTCCCGCAAGTACTCTTTTATTGGCACGAAATTCAACATTTTTAAGCGTAAAAATATCTATGATGTTAACACCTTCAGCAAATTTGATATATGAAGTTTTGAATCTTGCTGTCAATACAACAAAATAGCATACATATCAAATTGCATATATATCAACGTATGTGTAACTCCATCTATTGAAAAAATCTGCATTATTAACTGACACACCTAGTACAAGTCCTACATTTCTTCTTTTTTTTTTTTAATATATTTTTTTAATTGATTTTTTTACAGAGAGGAAGGGAGAGGGATAGAGAGTTGGAAACATCGATGAGAGAGAAACATCCATCAGCTGCCTCCTGCACACTCCCCACTGGGGATGTGCCCGCAACCAAGGTACATGCCCTTGACCGGAATCGAACCTGGGACCCTTCAGTCCACAGGCCGACACTCTATCCACTGAGCCAAACCAGTTAGGGCAAGTCCTACATTTCTTATGTTAATTTTATTCTTAAATATTTTATTCCTTTTGATGGTATAAAATGCTTTCTTAATTTTATTTTTATATTGTCCATTGCTAAGGTATAGAAATACAACTGGATTTTAAATATTGATCTTGTATTTTTCAACATTGCTGAATATATTTGCTGTAATAGTTCTTTTCTGACTTCTTTAGGTTTTTCTGTATATAAGGTCATGTAATCTGCAAATAGAGATAGTTAGCATTTTCCTTGCCAATCATTTTCATGCCTGTTTGCTCTGGCTAAGAATTCCAGCACTAAGTTGAAGTAGAAGTGGTGAAAATGGACATCCTTGTCTTGTTCCAGTTCTCAGAGGAAAACCTTTTATTGTCCAGCATTGAGTATGATATTAACTGTGGGTTTCTCATATATGACCTTCATCATATTAAGATAGTTTCCTTCTATTCCTAGTTTGTTGAGTATTTTTATCATGAAAAGGTGTTGCATTTTGTCAAATGCTTTTTCTTGATCAACTGAGACAGTGTGGTGTAGTATAATGGATTGATTTTAGTATATTGAATCACTCCTTGCATTGCTGGTAAATCCCACTTGGTCACTGTGCATAATCTTTAAATATGCTTTTGAATTTGGCTTGCTAATATTTTGTTGAGGATATTTGCATCTGTATTAATAAGGGATATGGATGCGTAGTTCTCTTTGATGTCTTGTACATTGTTGGTTTGATACTAACATGGTGCAGCCACTATGGAAAACACTTTGGCAGTTCCTCAAAAAATTAAACATAGGATTAAACATAGGAGCAGTTCCACTCCTTGGTATATTACCCAAAATAATTGAAAATGAGTTCTCACATAGGTACTTATTCACGAATGTTCACAGCACTATTAAAGTAGCTAGAATGTTAAAACACCTCAAGTGAATGGATAAACAAAATGTGGCATATACAGGTAGTGGAATAGTGTTTAGTAATAAAAAGGAATAAAGTACTCATACATTCACTCTATGCCAAGTGAAAAGTCAGACACATAATGTGTGATTCCCTTAACATGAAATATGAAGAGAATTGGTAAATCTATATAGAGACAGTAGGCAGATAGGTGGTCCCCAGAGGTTGCTTAATGGCTAAGGGTTTTCTTCTGGGATGATGAAAACATTTTGGCACTACATACATAGAGGTGGTAGCTGCACGACCTGTATATGCAAAGTGCGTGACTGTACTAAATGCCACTGAATCGTTGTTCACTTTTAAATGGTTGATTTTTTTCTGTGACGTTCACCTGAGAAGAAGACCAAATTAATGTTGTGATTTGTGTCCTCACAGATCTGAGGAAGCAAACAAAGCCTTTTCTGCAGCTGTGCAGATGCATGATGTGCTGGTGAAGGCTTGGGCCATGTGGGGCGATTACCTGGAGAACATCTTTGTGAAGGAGCGGCAGCTGCATCTTGGAGTGTCAGCCATTACCTGTTACCTGCATGCATGCCGGCATCAGAACGAGAGCAAATCAAGGAAATACTTAGCCAAGGTGAGGCCAACAGAATTAGCTTTGACCAAAGATCAATCTGGTAGCCTTCAAGTTTGGATGACAATTCAGCTACTTCCAATTCATGCTGGGTGAGAGGCTTATTTCATGCCTTAATTCTCCATTTTTATCACTCTTCAAAGTACTTTTCCTGTGTCAGTTTTAAAGATGAGAAAACTGAGGCCTGGACATACTCGGGATCCCAGGACACTTATGCAGCAAAACCGAGCCTGGAGTCTGGGTCTTAGGTCTCAAGTTCAGTGTCCACTGTGGGATTTCACACTGGACAGAGGTTCCTGCAGACTGATGAAGGGTCTGCAAGGAAAACTTACCTGCTAGATACCTGTTAGATTCTGCTCTCTCGCCTGCAGGGACAGTGCACATGTTCATAGAGCCTGTCAGCTCTAGTCGCAGGTCATGTGAGTCCCGTGGCTTCTGTGCACACTATAAGGTGAGGTCCTGGTTGCAGGCATTCTCATCCTCTGTTGCCTCAGCGCTGGGCACAGGATTGGCAATTTGACATGTGCCCAGTGATGGTCATCAGCTTGAGAGTCCTTTAGTGTTGCTCCCTCTCATCCCTCATCCCTGCCACAAAACGTATAAATACAGCCCAGAATTAATTCTTGCAGAAAACTTAAGAATAAGTATTTTTCTTTCCTGTTTTGTTTGTTAAGGTTTGGACTTTTTTAGAATTCCTTAAGGTGATGCCAAAATGTGGAAGGTACATCAGCACATAGTAGTTCCACCCTACTATAGAAACAAACCAACTCCATGAGGCAAAGAAACTACCTAAATATCTGACTCCAAATTTGCTTATTTCTAGATGTCATTGTTTCAGACATCCTTGGACACGGGGCTGCCAACCTGTGGCCTACCTGATGCTAGGGTGGTGTTCCTCTGAGATTTTTAGCAAAAGTCCAGTTTGTATTGGTGCGATCACGGGTGTGAGTTAGCAGGGTAGCAAGCCCTCACCATCCACCTTAGGGTCACTGGCCACCACCAGCTAGTTGATTGGCTCAATTAATAATTGGCAGTAAAGCTAAATCTAAACAGAAAACTTTATTTTAATTTTTGGTCTTATTTATCTGTTAAGTTTAGCAATATTGTTGGCCCTTTGGTGGATATATTTCCAGTAAAATGACTCTATATGATATTTTAATGCTGGGAAAAAGTCACTTTAAAGGCCTCAGAATTTTTATTCAACTCTAGAATTTTTCCTTCTACCCTAGGTGCTGTGGCTTTTAAGTTTCGATGATGATAAAAACACTTTGGCAGATGCCGTCGACAAGTACTGCATTGGTGTGCCACCCATCCAGTGGCTGGCCTGGATCCCGCAGCTGCTCACCTGCCTGGTTGGCTCAGAAGGAAAGCTGCTTTTGAACCTCATTAGCCAGGTCAGAATAACAAGGTGTCTTTGTTCACACAAAAAAAATTGTCTTTGTTTCACATTCTTTTTTTCCAGAAAGAAAATGTGCATGCTCAAAGCATGGGAAATAAGTCAACGAGATGGGAACATGTACACATCTAGCTATCACTTTAATAAATAAATAAAAATAATAATAAATAAAACATAATTAAGTGTGATTGAAGAATATATCAGGGTTGAAATGAAATAATCTGCTATAGCATTGCTGTATTAAAGTGGTAATTTCTTTGCTTGAACATGTTGCCACATAAGATGCAAATACAGTCAAACCTTGGTTCTTGAATATCTCCCATCTTGAACAGTTCAGTTCTTGACCAAGTTGTTCATGGAAAAAGTGTCTTGGTTATTGAACACAACTTCAGTTCTCAACCTGACAACCCCCCATTTTTTAAAATATATTTTATTGATTTTTTACAGAGAGGAAGGGAGAGGGATAGAGAGTTAGAAACATCGATGAGAGAGAAACATCCATCAGCTGCCTCCTGCACACTCCCTACTGGGTATGTGCCCGCAACCAAGGTACATGCCCTTGACCGGAATCCAACCTGGGACCCTTGAGTCCGCAGGCCAATGCTCTATCCACTGAGCCAAACCGGTTAGGGCCTGACAACCCTTTCTTGCTGATACATCAGCATGACAAAAATTATCTCTCAGGCCACAAGCAAAGGAGAGAATGCGAGTCAGTTTACCGCTTAAACATCCCAGGAAGTTGTGCTATATACATATATACGTATATATATTTTGCTTTTGTTGCTAGAAATGGATGATTAGCACAATTTTAAAACATATATAGGCCATCAAAAGTGCTAATGTTGCTAAAGGTGTGACAGAAACAATGATCACAGGCAGTTGAAGAGGTAGAAAAACTGGTTGATTTGGATAAATGAAAAGTAGATAAGCAGGTGATGGCATTTCACAGGCAGTGATATGTGAAAAAGCAAAGATGCTGCATGCTGACTTTCTGAAAGACACCCCTGTAATGAGTGCCAAAAGTGGTTTAAGGATAGTAGGAGTGGTTCTGTAAATCTAAGAAAAGAAGTGTTTATAGATTAAACAGTACATTAGACATGTACTGTATATAAGAAAGGTTAAGGTAGGGAATCATTTGGGACTCTGGAACAAATTAATTCAATTTACATTTCTAATGGGAAAAAATGATTCCATTTTCGAACATATTGCTTCTCAAATAGCCTTCAGGACAAATTAAATTCAAGAGCTAAGGCTCCACTGTGAAATAACCATTCTCTTAAAATGTAAGATTACTAGTGAGTACTCTGAGAGCTGGTCACAGTGAAATGTGTGTCTGATTGCTATTTTATAACCGATTTCCTGTCTGTGCCAGGAGGTCTTCAGAGCTTCCCTTCAGAATAAAACTCTCCCATGCATGTGGAGGTTGTTGGCCTTGGTGGAGTTGTTTGGCTGTGGCTGTTAGAGAATTAAAGTTGGGTGCACTGAGGTTGGTGACAGGGCATCGGGCAGATGGCTTTCATGACCATTATTTAAGAACTAGAGGCCCAGTGCATGATTGAATCATGCATGTGTAGGGTCCCCTACACGCTTTCGCTTTCGATCACAGGGGAGCTGGGTGCCTGTCCGCTAGTGCACCAGGCCTTTCAGAAGCCTCCGGCGCGGCGAAGGCTTCTGAAAGGCCTGGTGCCTGAGTGGACAGGCACCCAGCTCCCACGCTTTTGCTTTGGATCGCTGGTGCACCAGGCCTTTCAGAAGCCTCCAGCGTGTCGGAGGCTTCTGAAAGGCCTGGTGCCTGAGTGGACAGGCACCCAGCTCCCACGCTTTTGATGGTCTGCGGTGGGACATGAGCTCGCTGCCCCAGAGGCCCCTTCTGTGCCGCAGCACAGCCATGGCGCAGACGCTGAGCTCGAGCCGCCGCTGGCGACGCGAGCTCAGCGTTCCGCCGGCCCAGTCGGCCACCCCGGCCACCCTGAGTCCCGCCCCCGTGCCTCCTGGCCAATCGCGGGCATAGCGAAGGTAGGTCAATTTGCATATTTGTCTATTATTAGGTAGGATTGTTCCAAAATGTTCATGTCCTGAGAAAACATTAGGGGAAGGACCCAAACAGTAGAAACTTAAAGATACCTCAGTCTGGAATGTAGTACCTTTGTGCTTCCTCTTCTAAAATTATAGTCATGTAACTTTTCATGAATGAGGAGCATCGTCACCAAGCACTTAGGAACACACCACTCATCATTTTGTCAGTTTACTTTGCTTTTTAAAAACATGTGGTGCATCATCTGTTTTTTACCCAGAAAAGGTTTTATTTTTTCCTTGAGAGGAGGTAGCTGTGTTTTTGGAAACGGGCGTTTTGCTTGGGGATGTATCTCAGGATAGATTCAGTCTATGTGTACTGTCATTCATTGAACATCTCTTAATGTACACTAGCCAAACCACCCCGGGGCGGTGCCGGAGTGAGATAATATCTGCTCAGCCCTTTGAAGGAGCCCTGTAACCCCAATTTGGTAAAACTGGCTTTTCTTACTGTAAATAGAAAAGTTTAAATCTCCTTGCTGCAGTTACACAGAGTAAAGTTACTAGTATTCACCGATAAGCCTAATTGTCAGCTAGAATCATTTCACAGTTCCCAGTGAACTGTGCCAAATAGAAGACTGTTTGGTGTCTTTTTGTGTTTTCCTTTGGTTGCCTGAATGAGATTCGGGGACTTATGCATTTTGCCTTCCTGAGATTTACTGAATCAAGTGAAAGTATGGTTTCTGTGTCATTAATGGTCCCCATGTAGGACTGCTGAAATGCATACACTATGTTGATCTTTCTTGGGTCTTTAAAGCTAAACTGGATGTTTTACCTGCTATTTAATCTGGCTTCATCTATTAGGTCAGTGGTGCAGTATTTGCTTCCTTGGTCCAAATGTAGACCAGCCACCCATTTATGGTTTACATCAGTTATTTTGATACAAAGTGTCTTCATCCAGAAGAACAGTGAGCAGTGTTCTTCATTACTCCCTGTCTCTGAGCAGGTCGGACGAGTGTACCCCCAGGCAGTCTACTTTCCCATCCGGACCCTGTACCTGACTCTGAAAATAGAGCAGCGGGAACGCTACAAGAGTGGTATGTCTCGGGCGGGGCCAGCTGGCCAGGCTGCGGAGGGCTTGTTCCATGGGGCTTTCCCATCCAGTCTGCTGTGGACACACGCCTGCCCCACAGTGGACTTCCTAGCATGTGGGCCAGTCTTTAGCCAGTGAGAGAGAGAATATTTTGGGACCAGAAGGCAGAGCCTGATCCTCTTGTGTGAAATTATGGCTCTTCTTTGCCATAATGTAATTGGGTATCCATTTACCTGAGTGATTTGACCCCTAAGTAGAAATCATATATGAAATTTTTAGCTATAGGTAATTACAAATAACTTACCTAATTAGTATAACTACATCCTGGTAAGCAGTGTAAATATTAGTTACTATAAGATTTTAAATCTATATTGAGTAGTTCCTGTATATAAAGAAATAACTTATTTGATGGTTCCAGTTGCCCACTAAGCATGGTGCTTTATAAACAATTAAAGGATCATTTGCTTCACAATATTTTTAATACCCAGACATTCGTGCTACGAGACCAGAGTCTTTCTCAGCAGCATCGCCTGCCAGTGAGCTGGTGGGTTAGGAGGTTGCACAGCACACTTCCGCCCTGACCTCCTGGGTCCACCTAGGTAGATTCATGTGTTGGTCATTTGAAAATTAAGATGTTTTTATTCTAAGTGAGCTGAAGCTTAGGTAAATGGGGCTCATGGGTTTTAACAACATTTCTCATATAGCAAGTGATTATATTTTTCAAAAATATCATTTTACATGTGGTTTGGCTTTCCTAGGTGAAGAATGTAGACTTGCTTGTTAACTACTCTTGAGCTACAGTACAAGACATGTATTGTAAACAGAAATGTTTATACTTAGAGTCAAGTTAAGAGAGGGAGTACAGTGCACACTTGTGCGGCCTCACAGATTCCCCAGCCAGCATGCTGCCAGTTGGCTTTCTTACCAGCATGGACACACTGCTGAGCCGGTTGAAGCCAGGTTGTAGACAGTCACATTCTCTGGGCCGAGTCCCTCAGAGCACCTCTCCTGAGAACCGGGGCGTCCTCCCACATAGTCCTGGGGAAACCGTCTCACGTGTGTCAGCATCGGCAGGAACCAGTGTTCCTTTGGCCGGTGGGTCCTCTAGAGCACCAAGCTCTAGCATCGGTCAGTTTTGCGCTGACATTGGCGTTGTGTGTGTTGCTCTCAGATTCTGGACAGCAGCAGCCAAGTTCAGTGGGTAACCAGTCCCATTCTGCATCAGATCCAGGGCCCATAAGAGCAACAGCACCCATGTGGCGCTGCAGCCGAATCATGCACATGCAGCGGGAACTGCACCCAACCCTTCTGTCTTCCCTGGAAGGCATCGTCGATCAGATGGTCTGGTTCCGAGAAAACTGGCACGAAGAGGTATGTGCATGTGATCTCAAGACTGTCGTTCCACATGCTTTTGTGGCCACGTGATGGTCAGTTAGCTGCCTGGTCACGGTGTCTGTCTGTTGAGTTGAGCGATAGAGTTGGCAGAGTTAATGTCTGTGCACTAGTGTGGCCTTAAATATTTGAAGAGATTTCAAATGAGGGTGAAATTGAGAAAATCATTCTGCCCTTACAGTGCTTACTTGGCTCATTCATATGAGCTCAGTCACTTCATGCCATGGATTGGCCAGGCAGCAGTGGCGGGTGCGAGCAGGAGCGGTGTGTAGGTAACTGCCCGCTGTAATCCCCAGAGGCAGGAGTGGGTCCTTCCATGACCTTTCAGCAGCGGGCCACCCCCTCAGTGGTGTTTGTATACTGATGATAAAATAATCAGCCTTTATTGCCCAGATACTTTTCTAGTTGTTATCACACTGTCCTTTTGTGGGCACACATAGACATGCAGCATTGACACTGAGCATCCGAATAAGGTTTTCCCACGGTTAGTCAGCTGAAGGCGATGCACAGACTCAAAAAGTGGGTGGTTGTTTTTTTAATGTTCAGGACACTTTCCCTGCATTGTTAAAACACAGCTCACGGTGTGGAGCACATGATTTTACACCGACTCTGCCACCAAAATCGCCCTGGCGGTGGTGGCATAGCGGCTCGAACCAAGAGCTCTCTTTTGTGAATGGTGTTTGGTCTCTTTCCACTAGGTTCTCAGGCAGCTCCAACAGGGCCTGGCAAAATGTTACTCTGTCGCATTTGAGAAAAGCGGAGCGGTGTCCGATGCCAAAATTACCCCCCACACCCTGAACTTCGTCAAGAAGCTGGTGAGCACGTTCGGGGTGGGCCTGGAGAACGTCTCCAACGTCTCCACCATGTTCTCCAGCGCGGCCTCCGAGTCTCTCGCCAGGCGGGCGCAGGCCACTGCGCAGGACCCTGTCTTCCAGAAGCTGAAGGGCCAGTTCACAACCGGTGAGTCTCACTTTGTTCTTCCTACACTGGGAACGTGCCACGCACTGCTCTTCCTTGGCTTTAGCATGGAAGGTGATTGCATTCATTCACTTTATTTTTTATCTGTTCATTTTTCATTAATTGTCTTGTCACTGTACTGGGCGAGCTGGTTATACTATGTTTAGACTCATCACAAGAAAACCTTAAGGCTCACCAGCCTGCAACTACATGTCCTTCTTTCCAGTGAAGGGTTGTGGTTTGGAGCCAGAGCACCAGGCTCCACCTCTGGGGTTAGCAGTAGGGTGGCTTCAGGCAGACCCTTCTGCTCCTCGATCCCTCCCTCCACTTGGTCTTGGTGGGAAAACTCAACAGTGAGACTCAAAGGTGCAGGGCTCGGGGTGACAAGTAAAGTTCACACTGGTAGGATTCTGGTGGCACAGTGACAGGGAGGTTGTGTTTTTGTTACTTGTCCCTGGTTCAGGTTCATGCATTTTCCCAGACCTGTGGGAGCATGAGTCCTGGCTCCACTGTGTTCTGCGTGATCTGAGGTAAATGTCCAACCTCCCTTAGCCTGTCTCCATCGGTCAGATTGGGGTCCTCGTCCCCCAGCACGTGCAGGTATGTGTCCCCTGGATCTCAGAGCATTCATTCCCAGTCCTTGCTCTGCCTCCCTCCCACTCGTCTGGGGTAGGCTCTCTCCCGCGGGAGCACCAGGTCCCAGACTTGAGCCTGAGGAACTTCTGCAGGTTTGTAAGCCCTGAGTGTCAACCCATGAGTGATTGTCACACGAAAACAAGACTTGCCTGGTAAAATTTCCCAACGTCAAAAGAAACATTTCAGCTTCATTATTGCTTTTGTAACCATCTTTAAAGTATTCTTTCTTGTCCTTCAAGTGTTGCTCAGTGGTTAGAGCATTGGCTGTGCCCTGAAGGGTTGTGCATTTGATTCTCAGTCAAGGGCACATACCTGGATTGAAGGTTTGATCCCTGGCCCAGTCGGAGCACGTTCGGGAGGCAACCAATCAATGTGTCTTTCCCGCATTGATGTTTTTTTTCTCTCTCCTCCCTTCCACTCTCTCTAAAAATCAATGGAAAAAATATTCTTGGGTGAGGATTAACAACAACAAAAAATTCTTTCTTCATTGATATGTTAAACCATAGAATAAGTGGTTCACATTTTTTAGATATTTAAGTATCTTTTTAAAAGACTTATATCTGAGAGAGCCTAGTTAAATCATGTATATCTGTAAAGTAGGTTGCAGTGATAGAAAAGGAAATATTTACCCCACTCATTGCGAAGATACGTGCAGTTGTAGGCAGGACTGACCTGAAGCCCATCTGAAGCCCAGCGTGTGTCCCATCATCGTCCCGGCAGCCCTGGGCCGGTGTCCTGCTCTTGAGGTGTGAGCTGGGCATACGGTTGAGAGGCTTCCTCTGAAGAACCAACCCCTTGAGGAAAGTGCTCTTTGAAAAATAAGAGTCATGCCCTCTCAGAGCTTTTACACTGAAGTGCTCTCATCATCTTAGATTTTCTCTTTGTAAAGTCCATGTGACGTGTGGTCTGTCATCCTTCCCTGGGAAAGGAAGGGTTTCAGGTTAGAGTTTTATGGGAGCTATCCTATTTTTCTAAAAGAGGTAATAACTCAGCATGTCTTCATCTTAAATAGATGATGAAATCAATTGCAGTCTGAAACAAAGATTTGAAGTGGGACAAATCTTCTGGATTTGGGGGGCGGGGGGAAAGAAGACACAAACTGGAACTTGAAAGGAGGCTGTCAGGCTCTGAGCCACCTTAACTGCAGTGAGTGTCCGGCCCTGGTACAGAGTCCTCCGGTCGCTCTGCTCATTGCGCCGGGAAGACCGTCTCTGTTCCAGCGCTGTGTTCGTCTGTAAGGCGATTGTACGTGAATGTTCATAGCCACTCTGTTTGTAATAGCCCGAGACTGGGAACTACCCACATGCCCCTCGACGGAGAAAGGATGGATGAGTGTGGCACTTTCATCCTCATAGGAAGTAAACAAAAAGGGCTTAACACGTAGCAACTTGGATGAATCTTAAAGAAAATAATACTGAGTGCAAAAGCCAAGATCAAAAGGATACCTACTGCGTGGTTCTTGTTTAGTATTATATTAGTTACAAATATTTCATAGAGGTGGAGAATGGATTAGTGGTGGCCAGGCGGTGGGGATGGGGGGAGGAGGTGGGTGTGGCTTAAGGGGTACCACTTGGACGGCTACACCCTCCCTTCCTGGTGTCTCCCCAGTCGGTGTTGATCAGGCCTTCACCGGTTTCTGCTTCCAAATTCATAGTGTTGACCCCTCAGCCATTTTCTCTGCATTTAGCTGCAGTCCTTCTGTAGAGCCTGGAGAAGGGGGCGGGTGGCGGGTGGGGGTGGTCTTTGTGGAGTTGGTGGGAGGATCTGCCCCCATCAAGGCAGTGAGAAGAGGGGGCAGGAGTCTGGGCAGGGCCTGTGCCTTCCAGGGCAGCCTGCCCTGCTCACCCCACATGACCTAGCTCTGGGCAGAGGAGAGTGCAGAAGAGGGCTTGGAAGAGGCTTGGAGACACTTGGTGCCCTCGCTGCCTTCAGCTTGTGTGTGAAGGTGCCTCTGCCGTCACACAGCCGTCTCGTTTGGCCTCAGGATCAATCGGTCTTGTCAGCACGAGGACAGTGCCTCCCTGTGGCTCTCACAGACCCGTTTCCAGCAGAAATCGGGCTTTCCTGACCTTTGGGCTCTGGCAAGTTAGGGTGTCAAGAACCCCCTCCACCACTGGTGCTAATCTGGGTGGGAAATGAGGTTTATTTTAAAGAAGGACTTTCCACTTAATGGACCTTTTATTATTGAGTCTTAATAAACGCTGAGAACCAGAGGGTTTTTGCTTAAGTGAAAAGTGCATGTTTTCGGAGCTCCAGTGGCGCAATCGGTTAGCGCGCGGTACTTACAAGAAAAGTGCATGTTTTCCATTTTTGTCATTTTGATTTCTTGTCTTAGTTCCTTCTGAGGAGCTGATGTATAACTCAGTCTCCTCCGGGCCCGCCTGGTACCTGTGTTCCCTCACAATGCTTGCTCTCGGAGGTCACCTCTGGAGGTGGCAGGTGGGCTTCCGGCCCCTTTTAGTGGTGGTGGGGGCTCAGTGCTGAGACGTTTATGCAGGGCCCCCCATCCTTCCTGAAGAGGACAGGTCATGATTGGGGTGAGGTCCGTGTGGCACTGGAGAGCCGGCCACACCAAGGGCTTCGCTGTGTCTCAGGCCCCAGTTTCCATGATGAAGAGCAAGAGGGCTTCTAGGGCTTGGCGCACACTGTCCAGCTGGGAGGCGCTTGAGCAGTGGCTTGGAGATGAAGTGGAAGAGCCCGATGACTGACAATGCTTATTCATGTTTTATCTTGAAGATTTTGACTTCAGTGTTCCAGGATCCATGAAGCTTCATAACCTCATTTCTAAATTGAAAAAGTGGATCAAAATTCTGGAGGCCAAAACCAAGCAACTTCCAAAATTCTTCCTCATAGAAGAAAAGTGTCGGTTTTTGAGCAATTTCTCTGCACAGACAGCTGAAGTGGAAATCCCAGGGGAGTTCCTGATGCCGAAGCCGACGCACTATTATATCAAGATTGCTCGGTGAGTGAGCGTGGCCTGGCTCGATCGTGGCACATCCCCTGCACACAGGCCTGCAGGCAGGCCTGGCGCCGCGCTCAGAGAACAAGCCGCCCTAGGGTTTCAGTGACCAGCCCTGAAAGGGTGACGGACGGCTTCAGGGTCTTGTTTGAGTCAAGTTTGTATTTGCTTCCAAAGAACCTTTCCCGACTCCCCATAGAACTTGACAAAATGAAGCTCCCGTGCCTTTGTTCACACGTAGAGCACAGTGTTCAAACAGAACCAGACGCTGTGGAATGTAGGGAGAGCGTTGCATCTCATTGAAACGTAAAGAGTTCTGTGAAGAGGCTCCCTTAACAAATAGTCAGGAGCTTCCTTTTATTTCTAACTCAGACACAGAGCTCTGCTTTCCACACGTCAGAATCAGTCTTCCTTTCCCCAGACCTGCCTGGGCCCTGGCCCGCGCCTCCTCTCTGACCTGTATCAGTGGCTGAGGCCCACGGTGAGGAGGTGAGGGCAGGGTGTGTCCGTCCCTGGCTTGCTCCTCGGGGCACCCGCGCGTGCCAGGCAGGACCGTCCGTCTCCCAGAGGCGGGAGCTGGGCCCTCCCCCTGGGCCGCTGCCGTGCTCCGGGCCAGACAGGCGACCCACGGGTAGCTCCTGGAGTTGGACCCCTGGTTTGATTCTTTTGAAACTCCAGCTTCATCTTTCTGCTTTTTGTTTTCCCTCTGCCGTGGTTTCTCCCTCCTTTTGTGATATAATTGCACGCTTTATACCTTGTCAGAACAAGGGTGGGGTGTAAGTGAACAAACATGGTAACTACGTGGTCTTAATTGCCCTGACAATTCCTACCAGTGCCTTTTCCAAGAAAAGGATTGGAAATTGAGACTGAGGGCGTTTGTTTGTTCCGGTAGGTTTATGCCCAGGGTGGAAATTGTGCAGAAGCACAACACCGCAGCCAGGAGGCTGTACATCCGCGGGCACAACGGAAAGATCTACCCGTACCTGGTCATGAACGACGCCTGCCTGACAGAGTCGCGCAGGGAGGAGCGCGTGCTGCAGCTGCTTCGCCTGCTGAACCCCTGCTTAGAGAAGAGAAAGGAAACCACAAAGAGGCACTTATTTTTCACAGGTAGGAGGGCCGCACCTGGGGACGCCTAGCAGTGCACGTTAGCCAGCCTTCAGGGCTTTCCCGTGCGCCGTGTCAGCACTGAGGGAGCGCTGAGCTACGCCAAGAGGGCAGGCCTTGCAAGGAGGAGCCGGTCCCTCGACAGGGCAGGGCCCCTGCTCCTGGAGAAGCCCCCACCCCCAGCCTTTAGGCTCCTCACTGCACGATGGGTTCTCTGAGAAGTGTTTGGGAATGGAGGTGCTACATCTGTGCCCCCTGCCATCTTGAATCCCCCAGGAGCCCCCATGCTCTGGTGAAACCTGGGCTGAGTGGAGGGCTTGTTATGGGTCTGTTACCAGCACACTTCATTGAGAAGTGAGGCCTCTGAACTCCTGGGCCACTCGCTGCAGCACGTGGGCACGGCCCGAGCTTGCCTTCAGCGAGTGAAACACAAGACTCGGAAAGTCGGGTGGCAGGGATCTTGGTCAGGTGGCAGCATCTGAGTGAGGTCTTTCTGTAACTGAGGTGTCCTGGGTGGGTCATGAGGGACCTGTTTCTGTCTGTAATGGGAACAGGTGAGACACCTGCCATCCCACGCAGAGAAGAAAGCCATTGTCAAATCATTTTAGTATTAAATCCAAGGCTAGGAGCCCATCGCAGTACATAGTACATGGAACTTTCTTCTGATAGCTAAGGTGTGATCTAACCCAATTTGACCTTAAACCTCTTACCTTTAAATATAATATAGCCCCAAATAAAAAGTAGATTAAAAAGCAAGTCTGTGGAAAGCTGTGTGCACGTTGACACGGGTGTAATGTGATCGTAGTGTTGATCCCAGCTGTGGGTAATAGATTGCTCTTTCCTTCTTCCAAAGATACAAACTTTTTTTTTTTTTTTAATCTTCACCTGAGGATTTTTTTGCATTGATTTTTAGAGAGACAGTTGCTGGGAGGTAGAAAGAGGATAAGAGAGAGAGAGAGGCATCAATGTTAGAGAGACACATTGATTGGTTGCTTCCTGCAAGTGCTGCAACCAGGGCTGGGGATCACACCTGCAACCCAGGTACATGCCCTTGACCAGGAATCGAACCTGTACCCTTTGGTGCACAGGCCGGTGCCCTAACCACGGAGCACACCAGCCAGGACCAAAGATACAAACTCTTGACTACCATCAAATGCCAGCCCACATCCTATATAATAAAACCCTAATATGCAAATCGACTGAATGGCAGAACAACTGGCAGAATGATTGGTTGCCATGACACGCACTGACCACCAGGGGGCAGGCACTCAATGCAGGAGCTGCCCCCTGGTGGTCAGTGCGCTCCCACAGGGGAGTGCCACTCAGCCAGAAGCCAGGCTCATGGCTGGCCAGCGCAGTGGTGGTGGTGGGAGCCTCTCCTGCCTCTGCTGCAGGCAGGCAGTAAGGAGCAAGGGGTCGCAGACTGTGAGAGGGATGTCCGCCCATCGGCTTAGTCCCGATCCCCACCCAAGGGGTCCCAGACTGCAAGAGGGCGCAGGCCAGGCTGAGGACCCCCCTCCCCCACAGTGCACGAATTTCATGCACCGGGCCTCTAATATATATGTGTGTGTGTGTGTGTGTGTGTGTGTGTGTGTGTGTAAATGTGTGTGTGTGTGTGTGTGTGTATGTACACACACACACACACACACACACACATTTACATACATATATACACGCCCTGGGATCCTTTGGATTTCTTTATGGATTGAAGCCGTGGAAGCAAACCAGAAGCTGTGGTTTATCTAATGTTAGACCGAAATGACTGTGCTCATTAGCAGCCAGAACACCTGTGTCACCACGCTGGCATCCACGGGTGGGGGTCACAGGCCTGCAGATGGTCCACGGGCAGGGGGTCACAGGGCTGGAGATGGCCCACGGGCAGGGGATCACGGGCCTGGAGATGGTCCACAGGCAGGGGGTCATGGGCCTGGAGATGGCCCACAGGCAGGGGGTCACAGGGCTGGAGATGGCCCACGGGCAGGGGATCACGGGCCTGGAGATGGTCCACGGGCAGGGGCTCACGGGCCTGGAGATAGTCCACGGGCAGGGGGTCACAGGGCTGGAGATGGTCCACGGGCAGGGGGTCACGAGCCTGGAGATGGCCCACGGGCAGGGGATCACGGGCCTGGAGATGGTCCACGGGCAGGGGGTCACGGGCCTGGAGATGGCCCATGGGCAGGGGATCACGGGCCTGGAGATGGTCCACGGGCAGGGGGTCACGGGCCTGGAGATGGCCCACGGGCAGGGGGTCACGGGCCTGGAGATGGTCCACGGGCAGGGGGTCACAGGGCTGGAGATGGCCCACGGGCAGGGGATCACGGGCCTGGAGATGGTCCACGGGCAGGGGGTCACGGGCCTGGAGATGGCCCACGGGCAGGGGGTCATGGGCCTGGAGATGGGCGCAGGCTCACAGCTGCTCTTGGCTGCTCAGAGCACCAGCGCATTTGGCAGAGTCTCTTTATTGTTTCTTTTCTCTCTTTTTTAATACATGTTTTTTATGGATTTCAGGGAGAGGGAGAGGGAGAAACATCAGTGATGAGAGAGAATCACTGATCAGCTGCCTCCTGCACACCTCACACTGGGGATTGAGCCTGCAACCCAGGCATGTGCCCTGACTGGGAATCAAACCGTGACCTCCTGGTTCATAGGTCGATGCTTGTAGATCAGCTGGGCTCTTTATGGTTTTTCAAGATTGCCTTCTAAAGCATTTCTGTCCATCTGTGTCTTTAACACGGTAATGGCAGCTCAGGCTCCGTCACCAGTAGATGGAGCTCTGTGCCACGTGTGCTACATCAGTACGTGGTGTGTGCTCAGCGTTCTTCCAGCTTTGCCCATTTGCCCCACACCCACTTCCTCTGCTCAGGACAGGCTGAGTCACCTCTGCTCCCAGGACATCCGAGGCTGAAGCGAGTGCAGACCTGTGGTGATTCTCTCTCAGCTGTCCCATTTCTCTCCCCTTTCTCCTCAGTTCCACGAGTTGTGGCGGTGTCTCCACAGATGCGCCTCGTGGAAGACAACCCCTCTTCTCTTTCCCTCGTGGAGATCTACAAGCAGCGCTGTGCCAAGAAGGGCATCGAGCATGACAACCCCATCTCGCGCTACTATGACAGACTGGCCACGGTGCAGGCGCGTGGTACGCAGGCCAGCCACCAGGTACTAATCAGGACAGTCAGGCGTTCGAGCTGCTCCCCGAGGCCTCAGAAACGGCTGCTTTCTGCTTCCACGACAAGTGTGCTCCGAAAAGCAGTGTGCGCGCGCACGTGTGTGTGTATGTGAGAGAGTGAGTGAGCATTGTGTGTGTGTGCATGTGTGTGTTGGGGGGTGGGTGAGAGGTTCCGCTTTGGACTTGTGAGTTGGTAGAAACGAGAGGACCACTGAGTGACATTTGCTGCAGATTGGTGGTTATAACAGGAAAAAGGTAAGTTTCAACCTTGCAGAGGTTCCTAATCCTTTATCTGCACTTACAAAACAGCTCAGGAATTAGAATTTTAAAAATAACTTTACTGCAAACTCATGGCAGCCAAACCTCATCTCAGCGATGTGCGTGTTTATCAGGGTGCTGCCGGGGCGTTAGTGACGCACTCTGTGCTGTACGTGCTTCCTGACGCACAGGAAGCGGCAAGCCCAGGAGCACCTCCTGCACGAGGGCTTTACTTAGACAGCCCCGTGGTCCTGAGAGCACAGGTGGGTCCCTGGAGGGAAACCGCCCGATCTGGGCCTCTCCCCGTGCAGTCAGAGGACCCTGCACCTGTTATTTGTTGACTGAATTAGCTCTGTTGGTGCCACGTAAGCAGTTACAATTTGAGTTTTCCTTTTGAGGAAAAGAATAAGTGAGTTGGATGGAGAGTCATGGAGTGACATGTCATTTCAGGTCCTTCGAGACATCCTCAAGGAAGTGCAGAGTAACATGGTGCCGCGCAGCATGCTGAAGGAGTGGGCTCTGCACACCTTCCCCAACGCCACCGACTACTGGACGTTCCGGAAGATGCTCACCATCCAGCTCGCGCTGATTGGCTTCGCGGAGTTCGTCTTGCATTTAAATCGGCTCAACCCCGAGATGTTACAGATCGCTCAGGTAGTTTGGTGTGAATAGCCAGACCCTCTCCTTTAGACGTCTGCATTCTGCTGTTTAAGTTCTAAAATGCCTCCTTCTGAAATGTAGGACACTGGCAAACTGAACGTTGCCTACTTCCGATTTGATATAAATGACGCGACTGGAGACCTAGATGCCAACCGTCCTGTTCCTTTTCGCCTCACGCCCAATATTTCTGAATTTCTGACCACCATCGGCGTCTCTGGCCCCTTGACCGCCTCCATGATTGCTGTTGCCCGGTGCTTTGCTCAACCAAACTTTAAGGTAGGTCATGGGTTGTCTGCGAAAAGCCCAGGCTGGGCTCACACAGTACACATTGCGACCTCCCAGGACGTGCTGGCCTGCTCGTGAGGAGAGAGCTGAGCCAGTAGAGCGTTTGCTGCTGTACAGGGAAAGCTTCTGCACTCGGAAAAGGGCTTTAGAAAGAGGTGTTAGGATGTTGAGGAACCTGGAGCCTTTACTGGGTGACCTCCCCCACTGTTACCACTGCTTGTCGGTGTGGCTTCCTCCATTTGATAGCTGCCTCTGTTTCTCGCTTTGCAAACCTTCTTCCTCTGACAGAGCGGATGTGTTTTCTGTAGGGTGGGCCTGTCTTACTAGGGCGGTGGAGATGGGCCTGAACGAATGCGGCACGTGAGCCCCGTTGTAAACCCCCCGTGATAGGAGCTGTGGCAGGATGCCCTTGGCCACGTGCGGTGTGTGACAGCTCTCCGCGGTGGCCGGACAGCACGTCTGCCATCCCCGGGCACTGTCTCGGCTCCTGGCACTGCACTGGTGGTCCTGATGGATTGTCGTCATGTACTCCCAGCAATTGTGCAGGTGGGGAAACTGAGGCCAGGGAAGGTGACTGGCATGTCAGATCAGAGGTCATAGTCAGGGGCGGACCTGTCTCTTCACAGTGGAGGACAGAACACAGTTTACTTTTTCTGTTTTTTTAACTTCTGAGACGAGCCATCTCTTTTTTCCTTTTCTTCCTTTTTTTTCAGATAAGCCGTTTGTGCCTAGAGGAGGCTTCAGACTCTTAATTGCTTTTCCAAAACATTTACTGAGAACAGCTTTTAAGCTATTGAATAAGCTCTTAATTGTGAACAAGGACTTAACATATAGACACGTGTGGCTCTTTCTGATGTGCAGTTGCACATACCCGACGTGTGGAAGGCTCTTTTGGGATGTCGTGGTGAACTGTTATGAACATGAATAAATATAAATGGCCTTTCGGTTTCTTCTTGGTGAGGAGTTGGTACTCTGATGCAGCGAACAGCAGTTCACTGTTAGCCTTTTGTGCTTTAGGGCTGGAGATGTGGAGTTCGGGGTAGACAGAAAGGCTGTACTTCTGGAAACCCGTGTAGGGAACTCCTTAGAATGGCATTCAGTTTGAAACCTCTAGAAAGGAAGAAGGCTCTCATTTATTTTTAAATTTGTTTTTCAATTACAAGTGACAATGTTATGTGAGTTTCAGGTGTACAGCATAGTGGTTAGACATTTCTATAACCCACGAAGCGATCACCCCATCAGCCTGTACCCACCTTGCACCGTACACAGTTCTTACACTATTACCGGCTATATCCCTTACGCTGGACTGCACATCCCTGTGGCCATTGTGTAACTGCCCGTCTGTGCTACTTAATCTCGTCACCTTTTCCACCAGCCCCTCAGCCCGATTCCATCTGGCCGTGATCTGTTTGTCCTTGGTATCCGTTAGTTTCTGTTTTGTTTGTTTTTTAGATTCCACATGTAAGTGAAATCCTGTGGTGTTTGTCTTTCTCTGTCTGACGTATTTCACTTAGCATAATACACTCTAGGTCCATCCATGTTCTCGCACATGGCAAGATCTTGTTCTTTTTTGTGGCTAATATTCCACTGTATATATGCACCACGACTTGTTTACCCACTTGTCTATCGATGGCACTTGGGCTGCATCCATATCTGGCTTATTGTAAATAATGCTGCAGTGACCATGTATATATGCATATGGACATGCAATGGTGCATATATACTTTTGAATTAGTGTTTTGGATTTCTTCGGATAAATACCCAGAAATGGAATTGTTAGATCATATGGTAGATCTGTTATGTTTTCAGGAAACTCCATACTATTTTCGACAGTGGCTGCACCAGTTTGCAATCCCACCAACAGAACACATCCTTGCCAGCACTTGCTGCTTGTTACTTTATTGGCAGTAAGGTGCTCCCTGTTTTAAGGGCCTGTGACAGCTTGGAGTAACCCACACGCTGCTCAGTGCGTAGGCTGTGCTGGTGTAGGTGGGAAGAAATTGGGCCTTCTCCAAACTCGGGGCCAAAATGTCTCCACAGCCTAAATGTAGTGAATGCCTTTACAGTAAGCTAAACAGACCCTTCTGTATGGGAATCTCTTCTAAAACACATGCTCTTAGCGCCTAATACCGTGGGATAAAACCATCAACGTGTTAGTGTGAAGTTACTTTTGAACGGTCCTGGGCGCTCTGCATTCTTTTGACTGTGACAGTGGTTATGGTTGGATACTCAGCTCATGAAGAGGTGCAAGCTTCGTGGTCAGTCCCTCTCTTGAATTGCCTTCTGTCGTTCCTTGGTGATCTCAGTACCGAAGTCCTGCCTCTGGTTTCCTGCCCTCTCCAGCCCCTCGCCCCAGGCACTCCCTCTCCCTCCTGCCATACGCACCCCAGACACCACTCCGTTCTTTCGCGCTCCTTCCCTGCGGACCAGTTCCAGTGGCTCCATCCCGTGGCAGAGCTCCTCCTTCCCGCGCCTCTTTCTTCAGCCCAGACGCCCCGGGCGGCCACCAGGCTTGCTCTGACCACACTTGCGGCGGAAAGCCAGCGCTGGCCGAGCCCAGCCCTTGCGGACTCCTCGCCGCCCCTGGGAGGCAGGCCCGCCGGGCCCAGCCGGCTCTCGGTGGGAAGCTGCCCCTCTGGTCATTGTTGCTTGAACGTGAGCGTTTCTCTCTCTCTCCGCACAGGTGGACGGCATCCTGAAAACGGTGCTTCGGGACGAGATCATTGCTTGGCACAAAAAGACACAGGAGGACACCTCTTCTCCTCTCTCGGCCGCCGGGCAGCCAGAGAACATGGACAGTCAGCAGCTGGTCTCCCTGGTCCAGAAAGCTGTCACCGCCATCATGACCCGCCTGCACAACCTCGCCCAGTTCGAAGGCGGGGAGAGCAAAGTGAACACCCTGGTGGCCGCCGCCAACAGCCTGGACAACCTGTGCCGCATGGACCCCGCCTGGCACCCCTGGCTGTGACACGGCCATTCCCGCCCTGGAGGTGAAGGCCGCCTCTCAGACTCCCGCACCGCCTCCCGCGCCGCCTCTGCCGCGTCCACCGGACGTTGGGTCCTCGGGCTCCCGCGGTACAGCGTTTCCCTGCTCGCTGGCGTGAGAAAGAGGGTGAAGTCAGTGCAGAGGGAGCTGAGCCATGGGGGTGAGGCCACTCAGTGCTGGAGCTGAAACTCGAAGCTTTTAAAATACCTGTCAGAAACCAGGACTCCCTGGCCTGGGGTTTGTGAATGCCTCGCCCCCTCCGTCTGCGGGCGGACAGACCGAACTGTAGGAAACAGTTCCGGAACGTCCTTTTTAACTCTCAGAAGTCACACCGACAGGAGCTCGTGCTCTGTACAGACCTTTGTAACACTGTACAGAAACCCGCTTGGTTAGAGAAACAGGAATTATGAACAAATCCTGCTGGTTTCACCCAAGCACAAACTTCCATGCTGCGTGGCCAGCACGGGAGGCTCACCGAGCCTCGTCCCCCGGGGCAGCCGGCAGGTGACTTCAGCTTTCTGTCGGCCAGCTCTTTGAATGTCTGCTAGACACTTACTATCATTGTACCTGAAAAGAAATCACTTCTTCCTAATTTAAAAAGAAGCAGCAACAGAAGTTTGTTAGCTCCAGTCTGTGTTCACATTTTTATAAATACGAGTATTGAGAATGTTCTATCTAAATTTGTACAGTGTGATTTTTTTAGAATAAATATTTTATAAAAGGAGGTGTTGTCCCTTACGTGTTAATGCCTGTTTCTGTGAGGTGTTTCCTCAGGGCCTGGATGTTCCCCTGGGCCCTGGGGGCTGCAGGTCCCGGTCCGAGCGGCCCTCTCCATGTGTCCTTCCTGGGCGGGGTCTCGGCTTGGAGCCGGCTCGGAAGCAGGCACTCAGCACGTCTGTGATGGCCCTGAGGCATGCTGGTCCTGCCCGGTGATGTGCCCAGGAATCTGGTCTCTCGGCTTTGTTCCCGTACTTCAGGCTGCTGCCGTGTAACCTGTGTGCGCGGCGGGGGACATGGCCGCAGGCAGCAGCGCCCTGTGCCCCAGGCCTCGGCTGTGCCCTCCCGTCCTCGCTGTGCCCGGGCTTTGCGAGCCTGGGGTCCCGCGTGCCTCGTGCTCTGGGAGGAGCGCGCAGCGTGGTGGTTGCGGAATGGCGTTTGGGTCAAGGGAGTCGAGTCTGCACTGGTGAGAAGGGCTCGCCCACGCCTGCCCAGGCACACTGACTGGTTTCTAGGAAAACCAACCGGGGGGTCTTCTGAGCTCCGTCTGTGAGTGGCGAGACTGAGGACCTGCAGTGGGAGCTGAGCCAGTGACCCCGGGACCGTGAGCCTCGGCTTCCTCACCTGAACACGGCGTCGCTGGGAGCTGGGCCCTCGGCTGAGGAAGGTCAGGAAAAGGGCTCGTTTGTGGGGGAACCCTACCCACAGTATACGCCCGCGTCTCCAAACAAGATTTCAAGGTTAAGTATTGTTATTAGACATTTATTTTATTTTATTTTATTTATTTAAAAATATTGATTTTTTTACAGAGAGGAAGGGAGAGGGATAGAGAGTTAGAAACATCGATGAGAGAGAAACATCGATCAGCTGCCTCCTGCACACCTTCCACTGGGGATGTGCCCGCAACCAAGGCACATGCCCCCGACCAGAATCGAACCTGGGACCCCTCAGTCCGCAGGCTGACGCTCTATCCACTGAGCCAAACCGGTTTCGGCTAGACATTTATTTTTTAATCCTTACCCAAGGGTATGTGAGATATATAACATTTTTTGAGAGGAAGGGAGAGAGAGAAATATCAATATGAGGAGCATCTATAAGTTGCCTTCCACATGTGCCCTGACCAGGCATCAAACCCCCACAACCTTGGTGTATTAGGACGATGCTCTAACCAACTTTAAAAAAAAAATGTTTTTAGAGATTGATTTTAGAGGGAGAGGAAGGGAGAGGGAGAGAGGTTGCGGCCAGCCAAGGTAACAGTTGGGGTTGGGGCCAAGGCCACGGAGCTCGCAGAGGCAAGGCTGAGGACAAGGAGTGGACCCCATCACCAGGCCAGGCCGCCGGGCCAAGGACATGAAGATCATCGAGGATATTTTCTTCATTGATTTCCAGAGAGAGTGGAAAGCAGGGGGAGAGACAGACAAAACATCCACGTGAGAGAGACACATCAATTGGCTGCCTGCTGCAGGTGCCCCAGCTGGGGCCAGGATTGAGCCTGCAACCCAGGTACATGCCCTTGAGCAGAATAAAACCTGTGACCCTTCAGTCCGTGAGCTGTTGCTCTAATCACTGCAAAACCAGCTAGGGCTATAACATTTTTAATTGATTAAAAAATTATATAGATAGATAGATAGATAGATAGATAGATAGATAGATAGATAGATTTCAGAGGGGAAAGGGAGGGAGAGAAAGAAAGAGAAACATCAGTGATGAGAGAGAATCATTGATTGGCTGCCTCCTGCATGCTCCCAACTGGGGATCGAGCCCACAACCCAGGCATGTGCCCTTGATTGGAATTGAACCTGGGACCCTTCAATCCGCAGGCCGACACTCTACCCGCTGAGCCAAACCAGCTAGGGCTTAATTGATTATTTTTTATTAATTGGTTACATTGGTTAATAAAATTAGCAATTTGCAGTGTAACTATTTGCACTTAGGGAAATAGCAGCTCCCACCTCGGAGGAAGCTTCTTGAATCAAATTTCACTGGCAGCCCATGGGACCATGGGCAAAGGAGAGGGAGCCAGGAGGCCCTCCGGCCCCCGGAGTCTTCCCCGCGCTGACCCAGGGACACAGGCTGCCCGCCAAGGCCGGCCTTGCACAGCCACAGGAGCGGACAGTTCCCGCGTACACGGCTGTGACGTGTGGGGGAACTTCCTGCAGGCCGACCTCGACGATCCAGGGAATCAGGAAAACGGGCAGAACCTGTGCTGACGCCACGTTTACCCAGTTCCTACAACTAGACCAAGTCCCAACTAAACCCTGTTCTGCTCTCCCAACAGAACCTACAGAAATCAGCTCCTTATGATTTTTATAATTGTTTAAATAAACATTTTCAGTCTCTCTAGACTTAACACGATAAATAGTTTTAAGAACAGTTGATGAAGCCTTGAGTCCCGCAAGAGGCGGCTCCTTCCTGTTTAGCGCGGCCGATGGTCAGCAAATTGCCTACGTAAGGCCCGGTGTGGAGAATGGGCTGGGGCCTCCGAGGGCTGGGGCCTCCGAGCTGGGAGAGGGATGCGCCCACCTGCTGAGGAGCCTGAGGGGGGAACCGGAGAG